>NW_006921594.1:14255769-14271084 GCF_000298275.1 Orycteropus afer afer | reverse complement strand
TATCTTCTGTGTCTGTGTTAATTGGTTTCCCTTTTCTTTGTTGAAGAGGGTCTGTGCAATCCTTCTGCCTAGTCCGCCATCTTGCCCCGCCTCTAAGTCTAACATTTCTACAACCAAACATTAAAAAAAATGTTTGGCAAGATGGTTTTTTGTTGTTGCTGATTTGTTTTATTTTAGTCTCTAAGGTGGAAACGCTGGTCTTACGTAGAAAGGAAAGGAACAAGAAGAAAATCCCAATATTTGTCATTTGTTGTGGTTAGCTGCCGCGGAGCCAACCCCTGACTCATGTCAAACCTCACAGTGGAATGGAATGCTGCCCGCTTCTGTCCTATCCCCACGATCAGCTGTACATCAGATCATCGTGATCCACAGGGTTTTTATTGGCTGGCTTTCAGAAGTAGGTCACTAAGACTTTCTTCCTAGTCCATCTTAGTCTGGAAGCTCTGCTGAATTGTTTCCATCATCATAGGCATACACAGCCTCCACTAACAGACAGGTGCTGGCTGTGCATGAGGTGCGTTAGCCAGGAACTGAACCGAGGTCTACCACTAACAAATATTTGCGTATGAAAGCTGGACAGTGAATAAGGAAGACCAAAGAAGAGTTGATGCTTTTGAATTGCTGTACTGGCAAAGAATACTAAAAATACCATCGACTGCCAGAGGAACCAATGAATCTGTTCTGGACAAAGTGCAGCTGGAATGCTCCTTGAAAGCAAGAATGGCCAGACTTTGTCTCACCTACTTTGGTCATGTTGTTAGAAGGGACCATTCCCTGGAGAAGGTGATCATGCTTGGTAAAGTAGAAAACCAAAAACCAAACCCACTGCCGTGGAGTCGAATCCAACTCATAGCGACCCCTCCTTGGGTTTCCGAGGCAGTATCACTACGGAAGTAGATTGCCCAACCTTCCTTCCAAGGAGCGGTTGGTGGGTTTGAACCACCAGCCTTCTGGTTAGCAGTCAAATGCCTTAGGCAATACACTACCAGAGCTCTCTGGTGAAGTGGAAGGTCAGTAAAAAAGGGGAAGACCCTCAACAAGATGGATTAACACAGCAGCTGCAGTGATGGGCTCAAGTATAGCAAGGATTGTGAGAATGGCACAGGACTGGGCCATGTTTTGTCCTGTTGTACATAGGTGAGGTGTAGTAAATTAATAGTGTGGCTTTTCTAGCCATAAGTCTTTGTAAACTTTGTGGTGGAAGTTGCTGGGAGCAACTGAGTAGCTCCTGATTGTTATAAAGTTATCCACCTGTGGTATTTCTGTTGCCCCGGCATGAAGCAATATTCTGGGAAGTTTACTCTCTCTCAGGTGTATAGAATTCTGATGTTGGGATTGATTAGTGGTCACTCTGCCAGGCTCAAAAGGAGCCCTTCTAGAGGCAGAAGAAGTCTCTCTGACTGCTGGCTGAGAAAGACATGCTGCTATGAGAAACATGCTCCTGAGAGACACACATGCTGCTGAGAGAGAGATGCAAGAGACACACACTGATGAGAGAGCCTGAGAGAGACTGTCAGCTGAGAGACGGCAGGCTGCAAGAGACTGAGTACATTTCTGAACATGAGTTGTAGCCTATTTCTTCCCTAATAAACCCCATAATCTGTGAGTTCTGTGTGGCCACTGCAGTGAATTATTGAACCCAGCAGAGAGGTGGGGGGTGCTGTGGGAGGAATGGTTGGTGTCAGGGTTGGTGAAAAGGCTGGAGGGAGGCAGCATGTCTGGCCTCACAGGGATAGGCCTTGGGCTACTGATGGTGATTCTGTCTTCCTCTTGTGGGATTAGAGGAGGTCAGAAGATGCAGCCTCCCTGCCCTTTTTGCAATAGGGTTGCTATGAGTCAGAGCCAACTGGATGACACCTAACAACAACAATAATAACGAATATTTATCGAGCATCTATTATGTGTCGGGCACTGGGCATTTAACTGTGAATGCAATGTAGCCTTTTTCTCATAGGTCTTACATTGTAATGGGACAATAGTAAGTAACATTTATTCAATGCTTACCATGTGCCAGGCACTGTTCTGAGCACTTCACGTGATCAGCCCATGGAGCATGCAGTATTATTTTTGTTCTTTGTTGCACAAACTCTTGCAGCTAGGAATCAGTGGAACCAGGATACAAATTCCAGAGCCATAATGCTGAACTCTACTGTTCCATTTTGTGATTCTTCTATTCCCAGATGGTTCTCAACCCTCCTCCTCTGTTCCCATCATATCTTATACGTATCCTTCTCAGAGCATATCTCCCATATCTTATTTGTTAGTTCCTTGAGTTGACCTTAATCTTATGGAGAACAGGGCCTATCATCTCTGTATTCCAAGTTCTCACCCTGCTTGGCACTCAACCAGAACTGGGCACCCATCTTCTAATGCATTTCAAAACACATGTGGAAGGTGTCTATATCTTGATTCAGATGCATACACCCCCCTTGGGCCTCCAGAACCTTGTCATTCTATCACACCCAGTGTGGGCCTCTGATCAATGACTACGAGGATTCTCTTTGTAGAAGGCTTTGCTCAAAGACACATGACTGCTCCATGTGCAAGCAGCTGCAGGCCTAGGCAATTGCTGTCCTGGCCGTGGGCTGGAGAATTGGTGAGGGGTACACATTTAAACATCACACCTTTGAGTACTGCCAAGGTGCTTAGAGGGAGCTCTGGTGGCATAGTGCTTAAGGCATTTGACTGCTAACCAGAAGGATGGAGGTTCAAACCCTCTGGCCACTCCTCGGAAGGAAGGCTGGGCAATCTACTTCCATAGTGATTCCACCTCGGAAGTCCAGGGAGGGGTCGCTATGAGTTGGATCCGACTCGACGGCAGTGAGTTTTTTTTGTTTGTTTGTTTAAGGTGCTTAGACAATTTGGGAGGCTGAAGAAGAGTTCTCCTTGCATTGCCCAAATATTTCCCCTCAAAAAGTGGGAAGAAACCACCCAAATAGCCCTGCAGTAGAACCTATGCCATCATTAACTAACCATGCTGAAAATAAATTTCAAGGATTTTAGAAAATGTTCAAGATTTAAATAAAAAGATATTATAATCTTGATTAGAACACAATCCCAAAGTTTTTTGGAAGATGTGATAGTAAGGTGTGTCACCTTGACTGGCATGATCCTAAGTGGTTTAGCAGTTATGATGTAGTCATCCCCTATAGTGAGATCTGATATAATACAATCACTTCCACAATGAGATCTGCTATGAACAGTCAATCAGTTGGAAAGGAGTTTCCTTCAGTGTGTGGCCTGCTTCCAATATATATGGAAAAGCTCTGGCAAAGCTCTCTGGGTTTTTCTCCAGCTGGATTCTGCATGTGGCTCCTCCTCATCATCATATCTGCTTCTTGGATTTGAACCAGTAACCTGCCGTACTGCCTGCTGCTCTTGGGATTGTTACCTTCACAGCCTGTGAGCCAAAAGCCTGCCATCTTATCTCCCAGTCTTGGATTTGCCAGCCTCTGAAGCCAGCAGCCTACTGCATTGCCTGCTGATCATCAATCCCTGCAGCTACATGAGTCAAGAGAAGCTTTTAGCTTGATGTCTGACCCACAGATTTGGGACTTGCTAGCCTCTACAACTGCATGAACCATTTCCTTGAGATAATTTTTTTTTTCTCTCTCTCTCTAATCTTCACTGGTTTTGCTTCTCTAGAGAATCCAGCCTGAGACAGAGGGTGTATGTTTGGACAGAAAAGAATGGAAGGGATGGGATTTTACAAGTGATTTATATTTAGTTTCTTAGTTTCTTCTTTATACTTTTCTATATTTCCCAATTTTTATATAAAATGTATGTTCATTAAAGATAGAAAAACTGTTATTAAATAATAAACAGAAAATAAACACTTAAAAAATGGTTTTAAAACTGTATGTTGTTGTTTGCCGTCGAGTTGGACCCGACTCATAGCGACCCCTCCTTGGGTTTCCAAGGCAGTATCACTACGGAAGTAGATTGCCCCATCTTCCTTCCGAGGAGTGGCTGGTGGATTTGAACTGCCAGCCTTCTGGTTAGCAGTCAGGTGCCATAGCCAGTATGCTACCAGGGAAACCTTTAATCTGTTTTCTGTGTGCTCTGTCTTCTGGGAACTCAGCTGTGATCACAACACAGCAAATCTCTGGGTTGGAAACCTTGGCTGGCACATCCTTTGATTTAGATTTCATGGGCTGTGGTTCTGGTTGCCAAATTGCCACTGATTATCTGATCCAGAGATCTAAGGCCTTGAGGATAGATCATCGCTCTTCCTAGTGGGAAATAATGAAACTTCTCACCTTAAAGTCTTTTGGAACAAATGGATATAAACATGTAAGCCTCAAATCATGCTGTGGTCCTTCACATTTTTACAGTGTGTGTTCTCATTTAATGCTCACAACAACAATGAGGAGCAATTGGTGGTTATCATCCTTAAATTATAGGCAAGAAAAGGACTTGTCCAAAACCCTGTGGTGAGGACCAGAACTTGAACCAGCTCTTCTGGTCTAAGTCCTACCTTTGCTTCCTTGACTCCAACACGGGAGCTAGGAAATAACCTTGTCAAGCACCATGGATAGCACAGGGATGGTCCTCCCAGAGACTGGTCCCTGGTGGCCCGTGCAAATAGGCCTGTGGGTCCCTGTCAGAGCAAATTATGGGAAGGGTGCCAGCAAGAGAGCCAGGCTGGATGCTAACAGTTAAGGACTACAAAGAGACTCAACTCCCAAAAACCTGAGAAGGACTTTACCAGTGGGACCACACCTGGGATAAGATTGAAAAATAGACCTTCTATATCCCTAACCCCCCAAAACCAAACCCACTGCCATGAAGTGATTCCAACTCCTAGCAACATCACAGCACAAAGTAGAACTGCCCCATAGGGTTCCAAGGCTGTATATCTTTACAGAAGCAGGCTGTCTCATCCTACTCCCATGGAGGGACTGGTGGGTTCAAACTGCCAATCTTTTGGTTAGAAGTCAGTGCTTTAACCACTGCACCAGCAGAGCTCCTTCTACGCCCCCAAACCAGGCTCCAGTTTCTGCTCTGTGCCCTGCTATGTTTCATTCTCAGCTTATGCTTGTTGCTTCCATCACTTAGATGCACTTACATGTTTGTGCTCATTTGTGAACCACTTAACTGTAAGTTCCTTTAAGGGTAGTGACATATCTTAATCATCTTAGTATCATCTTAGTCCTTAATGCATGGAAAGCATTTAAACAGTGTTGGTTATGCTACAGCCTAAAGCTTGGCAGTTCAGACTCATCTAGCAGCACTGTGGAAGAAAGAATTGGCAATCTGCTTTCCTAAATATTTCAGCCAAAAGAAACTATGGAGTACAGTTCTCCCCTATAACACATGGGTAACCATGAATTAATCAACTGAATAGCAACAGGTTTGGTTGTTTTTGTTTTTGTTTTGTGTTCTGGTTTCATTAAAGCCAAGAGTTAGAATCAATGCCACAAGTTGTCCAGGGAGCACAAGTGAGAATACCATGAGAGGATAGGAGTTTGGATTTGGGAGCAGATCTTGCCTAGACAGGAGGCCTCTTACGTGCTTTTTGTAGTTGAAGCAGGATCCAGTGACCAGCTTCTCAGGGTGTGGCCAATCAGAGCTACAGGCTAAGATCAGGAGATCCAGAAAGTTCTTAGTTCAAGAACCAGTAAGTCTGAGACCTACCCATTGGGCTTCATCCTGACACATCAAGAATGTTTCAAGGCGGAGGGAGGGACAAAGTGGGACTCATTGCTTAGGAGACACTGAGCTTTTGTTTAAAAAACAAACAAAAAAACCGAAAACCAAACTCATTGCTGTTGAGTTCATTGCAACTCGTAGTGACCCTATAGGACAGAATAGAACTGCCTAGTAGGATTTCCAAGGCTATAATCTTTATGGAAACAGACTGCCACATCTTTCTCCTGAGAGCAGCTCGTGGGTCCGAACTGCTGACCTATTGGTTAGTAACTGAGTGCTTTAACCACTGTGCCACCTGGGCTCCTTAGCTTTTGTTAAGGGTGATGAAAAATGGATAGTGGTGAGGACTGAACAACATGATAAACACAGTTAATGTCACTGAATGGTACATGTGAAGAATGTTAAAATGGCAAATGTTTTGTTATATACAGATTTACCACAATTAATTTAAAAAATTAAGTAAATAAAATAATGTTTGATAGACTGAGAACATAAAATGAGAATCAAGCAAACATGTCTCCTGGGGAAAGTGCACAGGTGTGCTGACTTGGTTATGCTAAAAATAATCAAAAGGCAAAGAAATGGCAACATAAGGTTTATTCTGAGCAGCTATTCTATATGCATATAGGGAGACCATTCTGATTTTAAAAAAAAAGAACAAACAGCAAATAGCTTGAAGCAGGCTACCTGCATTGAAGCTTATAAAGAGGAGAGAAAATAGAAGACCACCATTGGTTAATCTTAATGTGATTGATTGAACCCTGTCCTTCCCATTTTACTGAGATCAACTGATATCAGGTCAGAAGGTGGTCTCTGGCCCTCCATCTACCTGCAGCCATAATACCTTTTGAAATTTAAACTAAGTAAACCTCGCTTCAAATGAACTGGAAAGAAAAATTAGCAAGTTGGGGTGCTAATTAATCCTGTCAGGATTAATTTGGGGTCAGGAATTTTGTTCCGGTTAATATTTGGTTTCATGGGTAAGAAAAAAACCTTAAAATCAAAGTAAGATATCTGTTATTAATTCTTCTCTCTGACAGTTACATTCTTTCTCTTGTTTTTCAGTATTTCCTGATTTCTCCCTCAAAGAGCTTCAGAATGTCTGGTAATGGTACACTCTTCTCCACAATGGAATTTGACTTTGAAGCAGGCAACAGCAGGTAGCCTTTGCATAACCTTGATTGAAATACAGTTGGGTAGTTCTCTGAGCGACAAGGAAAACATGAAGGAGCCCACCCAATGCAATATAGGCCAGCTTGGTTAGTTCTGAGAGGTCTGCTGTCCTGTTATGTTTGGATAGTGAACCCCAAAGAGAAATAGGGATAAGACTATTACCTGGAAGACCTCTTTCCCTGTCTAAAATCTTTATCTACATTTAACAAGAACCAAGGTGCAGGGGAATGAAAAATAGTTGTCATTGAGTCAAATCTGACTCGTGGCGATTCCATGTGGGAAAAGGCTCCCAAATTATCCAGAGGATTGCCTTAGATGCCCAGTCTGGTTTGGGATGGCACTGAGCCCATGGCAGGTGCCAGAGCCAAGTAGCTGCAAACATTAAAGTGTCAGTGAGGCCAGTAGGTCTCTGAGGAAAGAGATGGCAAAAGGCCCAGGCTTTGGATGATAGCAGCCTTGGAGTCAACTAGGCTTGAATCCTGGCTCTGCCCAGTTGTGAGAACTTTTTGTTGTTGTTAGGTGCCATTAAGTCAGCACTGATTCATAGCGACCCTATGTATAACAGAACGAAACACTGCCCAGTAGGGCTAGTTAATCTTTTGGCACCTTATGTCCTCACATGGGCGTGGTCTCTACTTTGCTGGGATATTGTGAGGAATGAAGGAGGTAGGGTGTGCACCATGGCTGGCACGAGCAGCCACTTAGTGAGATGGTGGTATTAACAGCACAGTAACTGACGCGGAGGAGTGGGTTTTAGAGATAGGGAAAGAGGGGTGGATGTAACAGGTTGGGCTCCTGCAGGAGGATATGGAAGGAGGTGGACAAAAAGGGGACATACTCTTTCCTTATTGCTGCCACCACATTCGCATTTTGACGTAGTATCAGCAAAGCGTGATTCTCCCACTTGGAATATTTCCCTGACAGTTACTATCTCATTGTGGAAGCAAGAGATAGCCAAGGCCTCAAAGCCTCCACAGCGCTGCACGTGAACATTGTGAACATCAACGACGAAATCCCTCGCTTTACCAGGTAGGCCTGAGGGCATACAGGGCTCTGAGGGCTGCACACTCTGCTTTCCGGGCCTCTGAGCCTCCTCAGACACACTGAACAGGAGGCAGAGAGATGCGCTTTGCTCTGGTGGCGTAGTGCCTAAGGCACTTGACTGCTAACCAGAAGGCTGGTGGTTCAAACCCACCAGCCACTCCTCAGAAGAGAGGTTGGGCAATCTACTTCCATAGATAGAAATACCGCCTCAGAAACCCAAGGAGGGGTCACTATGACTTGGATCTGACTCAACGGCAGTGAGTGAGAGGAGAGATAAGAGATGTGAGACCTTCAGTGTCCTTTCTCCTGACCTGTGGACTTCTGTTTTCTACCTTTTCTCCCATGCCACCCCTGGCCCACCGTTCACATACACCATGGATTATGTATGGCGGGGAGAGGAGTAGGGGGCTGACACGATGCCCCTGGTTCTCAGCTTGCCATTGTGCACATGCAGAGAATCATATAAATCAAGTACTTTTATAATGGAGTCCCTGAGTGCTGCAAACTGTTAATACACTCAGCTGCTGACCAAAAGATTGGTGGTTCAGATCTATCCAGAGGTGCTTTGGGAGGCATGGTGAATGGTTTCCTGAAAGGTCACAGCCATGGAAACGCTATGAAGGGCAATTCTACTCTGACACATATGGGGTCACCATGAGCTGGAATTGACTCAGTGGCAACTGGAAACTTTTGTAATGAAGTTCTCACCATTAATAACATCAGTAGCCTAGAGTTAACGTCATCAGACAGGCCTCCATAAAGCCGGCTCTATGACGGTCGTCCTTGGACTGAGCAGAGCTCTTTAGTTGGAGAAGCCTTCCCACTGCTGGGGGCTCTAATGACTTTTCCAGCCACAGCAGAGCTGGGAGAGGGATCTGGCTGTCCAGGGTATCTCCTATGACCAGCGCAAGGGAAGGTGCATCGGGTGGGAGGGGCAACGACCTAGGCACAAAGGGAGACCCAACCCATGGTAGATGTGGATTTAGGAGGGGAAAATGGGTTCTGAATTAGTCATTGACCCTCCAAACAGCCTGGACTATTGTCACAGAGACTCTACCTGCCCTAGTGCATGAATTGGGCTCAGGAGCCAGGGCCAAGGAAAATGCAAAATCACTTGCCTGAGCGTGAACTGCATTAATGGCTGTCAACGAAATCAGCACAGGATACTGCACCAACAAAAACCATTTGGCCACAGAGCTAAATGAAAAAAACCAAACTCACTGCCATCCAGTTGAATTCCATAGTGACCCCTCCTTGGCTTTCCGAGGCAGTATCTCTACGGAAGCAGATTGCCCAGTCTTCCTTCCATGGAGTGACTGGTGGGTTTGAACCACCAGCCTTCTGTTTAGCAGTCAAATGCCTTAGGTGCTACGCCACCAGAGCTAAGTAGAAACAAATTGCCTTTGAGTTGATTTGGACTCAGAGTGACCCTGGGTAGAATGCTTGCAAAACACTCTGAGATTGGGAGGGATGAAGGCCACCCCACTCCCAGGCTGTCTGTGGGTCTGCTTGGCAAACACACCATAATTGTGAAACTTCTGGATGCTAACCCAGTCCAACACCAGTCTAGTTGCTAACTGATGCTAACACCAGTTACTTGGTGTTAATGCAGAGGGAACAGCAGCAAATCAACTCTCAGGTAATGCTTCTCATCACCGCCGTGGCCAGGTTATGCTCAGAAGGATGGCACAGTGAGTTTTTGCTGGCAGGTTCCTCCAGAAGCACAGTCCAGGTGGGTTATAAATAGTTGTGACATCCCAGCCTGGATGTGGGGTCAGGCATTAGCCTACATGTCACTGCTGGTTCATCAGTAACCCTGAGAGGAGGGTGGTGGATATGGACTGAGCCGATACCTTCTGCAATCCCTCCCCACACCCTCAGGCTGTGAGGTGGGAAATCAGGTTAATGGGATCGCAAAGGGAAAAATAATAGTTTTCCCAAGGGGTGTCTGGTTTGTACTGAGTTTTCCAAAACAAAACAATTGACCTGAACAGACAGTCTGACTAGGCTGGTTGTTAGGGTACCCAGCAGCCTGCCTGGAATTCTCTGATTCTTACGTTTGCTTTGAGATAAATCTGTTAGTCTCCATCCCCCAGCCAGAGACTGTCATCTGTGTGGCCAGCTAACCATTTTATCACTGAATGGTGACAAACTGCATATTTCAACGCCCTCTAAGAATGGGCTTTGTGGACTATTATTAATGTTGAGCACTATAATATAAAAAGTATAAATCAGTACCTGATTTATAGATACTCTCTACATGTATACCCACTTCCCACTACCATTGAGTTGATTCCGACTCACTGCCACCCTATAGGGAAGAGTAGAACTGCCCCCACAGGTTTCCAAGGCTGTAAATCTGTTTGGAAGCAGACTGGCCCATCTTTCTCCCATAGAGCAGCTGGTGGGTTTGAACTGCTGACCTTCCCTATAAGTATGACCATTGGCTTTGTCTGCCTTGCCCAAACTCCGGTGATCTGATGGTATGAGTAGAACTGTGCAAAGCTGCAAATGGTATCAGAGTTTGTCCCGTTGGGGTGGCTGCCCTGCTTGGCCTCACTGTGCTTTGAGTCAGTGTTAACCATGGTCTGAGGGTGACACCTTTATGCTCAAAGATATTTTATACATACCTGGATCTTGGATCCCAAGACTAAATAAACCAAAGATTTAAGCTTCTGCCAGTTGCAATATTAGGTCAACCAAAGAGAGACTATTTTACCTGAGGAGCTGTGCTAATCACCAGTAGGCTGGCAAGACACCTTCATGGGGACCCGGTTTCCTGGAGCTTCTGGTATGAGTGTAATAAGCCTTTCATTTCAGAGTTTCTCAGCCTTGACACTTGGACATTTGAAGCCAGAAGCTTCTTTGTTGTGGGGCTGGGAGGGCTGTCCTGCACATTGTAGGACATTTAGCAGTGTCCCTAGCCTGTATCTGCTAGATGCCATTAGTACCATCCAGCTCAGTTGTGATGACCAAAAATGTCTCCAGACATTGCCAAGTGTCCCCTGGGGGACATCACTGCCCCTAGCTGAGAACCACTGCTGTAGGGGGAAAGAAGGGAACTTTCCTTTCAAGATGACCCTCTGTCCTATGGGAGCCCAGGAACCTGTGGTTGTGTCTTCTGGCAATTCTTTATAATTGCCCTTCTCAAACAAAATGCCCCTTGAGACCTTGTTAAATGCAGGTCTAGACTCAATCTGGGGTGGGGCCTGAGATCTGCATTCCTCACAGGCTGCCAGGTGTTGCTGGTTTGGCTGGTCTTGGGACCACAGTTTGAGCAAGTTTCAGGCAAGGCTGTGGAGGGAACACCAGTCTCTTAGTGACCTCTTTGTTGGCAGTTAACAGAACCCCACTCAAAGTAACCAAAGAAGTAATATCTGTTAGAGAAGAATCTTGATTGAAAGGGGGAAAAATGAGGAAAAGAATTCCAAATTCTTATGGAATCCAGACTTTCTAGAGCTATGGAGGCTAGATGAATTCCCAAAACTATTGCCCTAAGATTATCTTTAATCTTAAACCAAAAATATCCCCTGAAGTCTTGTCTAAACCAAGCAATAGTTTAGCATAACTAGGAAAGAATGTCTGCCTTGAACAGTGTGCTTTTAAACCCTTTCATGACCAAATTACTTCCCTCTTTCAATTTTTCCTTGGCGCTATGTGTTTTCAGTAGTGGAAGACATGCTGAAATCAAGTGAAAAAAAATTGAGGATATAGATTTCGTTACAACTGTGTCCCAAGTGGACTCTAGCAGTAGGATTGGTTGAGGCCTGTTTCTTCAAATGTATGCAGTTATATACATCCCCACCAGGTGGCAGCATGTACTGCAACTGGGATATAAATTTCCCAAGAAAACTGAGAGGGTGAAAATGTTGGTGGGTGATGTGTCTCGCAGATCACGGTCAGGTTAAAGAACTACTTAACATGGGATCCAACTGATAGCTGCAATTATCAACTGAGTAGTGGCCCCTCACCTCCACTTTATCTGGTCCCCTCCGTGGGCAGCATTACACAGCATACCCTAGGTAAGAGCAATGTCCTTGTGTGTCAGGTAAGTAAATGTATTAACAGGCCTGCTTCAGTGGGACTCTGGGTGGTGAGAGGCCCAGCCCATTGTGATGTCCTCTCGTGCTGAACAGATTATTCTCTTCCCACAATGGCATAGATGACAGAAAATCCCCTTATAAATGGGAGAGAGAGCAGGGAGCAGTCCCAGGACCCAAGCAAGAGCCCTGGTGGCAGGAGTTGGGGCAGGGCCACCTGGAGATCACTTTGCAAATGGTGAAGAGCAAATCCAGGTCCAGGAGTCGGGGACAAAGGCCTGATTCCAGCATTTCTCTTTCTGTTTCTGACTCTGGGCAGGGGATTCTCACATTTCTTCTTTGGAATTCTGGAGAGAATCTGAAATTCCCTGTCACATTTCCCTTTCCTCTTATCTCTACAGAAGTAGATTGCGCAACCTTCCTTCTGAGGAGTGGCTGGTGGGTTTGAACCGCTAGCCTTCTGGTTAGCAGTCAAGTGCCTTAGGCATTACGCCACCAGAGCTCCTAATTTAGATCTTAGATATGGTATTAAAAAACAACAGTTGCCATGGAGTCCATTCCAACTCATTGAAATCCCATGTGTGTCCAAGCAGAATTGTGTTCCACAACGTGTTCAATGCTGATTTTTTGGATGTAGATCACCAGGCCTTTCTTCCACGGCACTTTAGGGTAGATCTGAACCTCTCACCTTTGGGTCGGCAGTGCAGCATGTTCACCTTTTGCACCAACCAGGACTCCAAGGTTTGCTATGTTCCCTATGAAAGGAGATCCCACGGGAAAAAATGCAAACTTACGAAACTGGTAAATTGTTGGTATTGTTAGATGTTGTCAAGTCCATTCTGAGTCAGAGTGATCCCATGTGACAGAGTAGAAGTGCCCCACGGATTTCACAGGCGGTGATCTGAATCGGGGCAGACCACCAAGTCTTTTCTCCTGTGGAGCAACTGGAGGGTTCAAACTGCCAGCTTTTCAGTTAGCAGCCAATGCTTAACTGGTGCACCACTCGGGCTGCTTAACTGGTAAAATTAGAAGTGACTATTTGTCCCCTGAAATGATTTTCTTTCAGCAAAAGGATTTCCTGCAGGGTTACCTTAAATAACAAGCTGCCCTTGGCGCCTTCAAAATGACTCAATTTACCCAATTACCTGTCTTCTTATTGCCTTATTTTCCGAAGGCAGTGAGGATCTGAGGAAGACGAGTAAGGTGGTGATGGGGGTTATGTTGCAAGAAGTCACCCTTGGAGGACAGTGTTCTGACCTTGTCTTCTGCCAGAGGGACTTATTTCTCTGTTCAGAGAACTGACTTCATGATTAATGCAGCTCAGGAAGGGGTACAGTTCTATGCATAAATTCTGTCTCCTCAGGCAAAAAATAAGAAAAGACAAGGAAGAAATAAAAAGCAAACAGACATTAGAATAGAGAAGGTTTACCATTATCCAGCTTCTGGTGGCAGCACAGAGTGCGGGCTGGGGAAGAAGGGAGGGTCTCTGTCATTCTGGGCATTATACCTGCACAGAGTTTTTTAAGAAGTCAGAGGAATTTTGTACAAGGACTGGGAGAAGGAGAGAAGATGGTTGGCTTGGCTAACTATCCATATTTTATTTTTTATTTGTGTTTTATTTTATCGATGTATACATTTTATTGTGATTTGGGTAACACTTTACAGATTTTCCATTCAATAATCCATACACATTCTGTTTTGTGACATTTACTGCAATCCCCACACTGTAACAGCATTCTTCCCACTTCTTCTCTGTGCCCACTTCCTTCCTTTCATCCTTCCTTCCCATCCCCTGCTGCCTTCCTAGCTCTATCCCTGGGCAAATGCTGTCCTCTTGATCTCATATGTTTGATTGCTCTAATAATTGCATATACTCCTGGTATTACTATTTACCTTATAGGCCTGTCTATCATTTGACTGAAGTTGAGTCACAAGAGTAAGTTCAATTTTGAAGGGTGTCTAAGGGCCATAGTCTTGGGGGTTCCACCAGTCTTTATCAGACCAGTTAGCCTGGTCTTCTTCTTTTTTATGATTTTGAGTTTTGTTTCGTATTTTCCCCCAGTTTGTCTGGAGCTCCTGGTAGCATAGTGCCTAAGGCACTTACTTGACTGCTAACCAGAAGGCTGGCGGTTCAAACCCACCAGCCACTCCTCAGAAGGAAGGTTGGACAATCTACTTCTGTAGTGATGTTGTTGTTTGTTGTTGTGTGCCATTGAGTTGGACCCGACTCATAGTGACCCCTCCTTGGGTTTCTGAGGTGGTATTACTACAGAAGTAGATTGCCCAACCTTGCTCCCAAGGAGTGGTTGATGGGTTTGAACCAGCAGCCTCTGGTTAGCAGTCAAGTGCCTTAGGCACTAAGCTACCTGAGCTATACCCAAAGAGGGGTCACTATGAGTCGGGTCTGACTCAACAGCACATAACGACGACAACATCTCGAGCTTCTATTTTGATCCATTTCAGAGCGGTCAGCAATGATAGCCAGGCACCATCTAATTCTTGTCTCTATGTGGTCCTTTAGTCTTTTGGACTAATTGTTTCCTTGTGTCTTTGATTTTGTTCACTCTTCTTTGCTCCAGAAGCGGAGGGACCAATAGTTGCACCTCAGATGGCTGCTCAGAAGGTTTCAAGATCCCAGTTCTACTCACTGCAGTCGGATGTAGAACATTGTCTTTGTGGACTACATTATGCCCGTTGACCTTAGTGTCCCCTGAGACTTTGGTCCTGAGCCTCCATACCCAGTAGGTCATTCCCTCAAGGTGTCTGGTTATGACTAAGAAGTTTTCATAACTTTGCCCCCTGTATGCTCCACTACATTCATGGATATATTTGCAGCACATGTAAACACATAGGTAGAGACAGCCACTGTCAAACCTGTACATATTCATTATATATTCATGGGTGTAGTTCCGTTCACCTTCCCACTCCTGTTCAGACGTGTGCCTATCTATGGCCACTCGTAATTACTTTTATTACTGTTATAGTAGGATTGTGTCTGTAATAGTATTCTCCTGTGTCACCTTTAACTCTTATACTCCTTCCTGTGTCTTCTGTTGCCTTGATCATTGTTAATGCCAAAGCTGAACTGAAACAGCACCAGGCATGCATGGAGTCAGAGAACTGAGCCCAGCCTGATGTATATCTTAGCAATAACAGCAGCACTTTCTTTGCATCCAAAAAAATATATATAAAAAACCAAACTTACAGCCGTCGAGTTGATCCTGACTCATAGCGACCCCTCCTTGGGTTTCCAAGGCAGTATCTCTGCAGAAGTAGATTGCCCAATCTTCCTTCGGAGCAGTGGCTGGTGGGTTTGAACCATCAGCTTCTGGTTAGCGGTCACATGCCTTAGGCACAACTCCACAACCAACGGGAGGTGACCTTTGGAAATACAAGAAGAAAAAAA
>NW_006921594.1:14230281-14255669 GCF_000298275.1 Orycteropus afer afer | reverse complement strand
TCGAGTTGATCCTGACTCATAGCGACCCCTCCTTGGGTTTCCAAGGCAGTATCTCTACAGAAGTAGATTGCCCAATCTTCCTTCGGAGCAGTGGCTTGTGCGTTTGAACCATCAGCTTCTGGTTAGCGGTCACATGCCTTAGGCACAACTCCACAACCAACGGGAGGTGACCTTTGGAAATACAAGAAGAAAAAAAACATCAGTCTCTCTTCCTTTCAGCTGCTGTGTTCTCCTTCAGAGCATGCAGATGCAACTTAAACAGCCAGCGCTATATTTAGCACTAACCAAAATACCCACCTCCCAGACTCCACCCTCTGGAGCCCCTGAAAATTCACTGTGGCTGCTGTATTTGTGTTCCAGCCCAACGCGAGTGTACACGATTCTGGAGGAGCTGAGTTTAGGGACCATTGTGGCCAATATCACAGCTAAGGACCCTGATGATGAAGGTTTTACCAGCCGTCTCTTCTACAGCATTACTACTGCTAACAACTATTTTATGATAAATCAATGTAAGTCACACATGCAGATGTGCCCCTCTTCTGTCTAGGGCCCATCATAAGTTACCAGGGTAATGTTGTTAGATGCTGTTGAGTCAACTTCAACTCATAGCAACCCCATGGGACAGAATAGAACTGCACCATAGAGTTTCCTAGGCTGAATCTTTATAGAAGCAAATTGCCAGGCCTTTCTCCCTCAGAGCTGCTGGATGGATTCCTTCCACCAACCTTTTGGTTAGTAGCTGGGTGCATAACTGTTGTGCCAGTGGGGATCCCTATCAGGGTGATAGCTGTGTTAAAAGCAGCTGTTATGGGGTTTGGGGAAACGGAATGGGACACAGTGTTGCCAGTTAAATCACGCTTCACCTTTGAGGATAGTGAGTGTGTAATGTTGATGGGTGAGATGTCCTGAGGATACCTTGAGGTCTTTGAAGAGAGGATCCCTACCAGCACTGTCCAATAGAAATATAATGGAAGTCACATATGTAATTTTAGATTCTCTAGGGAGCTCTGGTGATATAGTGCCAGAAAGCTGGCGGTTCAAACCCACCAGCCACTCCTGGGAAGGAAGATTGGGCAATCTACTTCAGTAATGATACTGCTTTAGAAACCCAAGGAGGGGTCGCTATGAGTCAGCTCTGACTCCACGGCAGTGAGTTTGGTTTGGTTTGGTTTAGTAGCCACATTAAGCAAAGTGAAAATAAATAAGTGAAATGAATTTTAATAATGCATTTTATTTAACCTGAAACATCCAAAATATTAAGGCACTCTGGCAGTGCTGTGGTTAAGGCATTCCGCTGCTACCAAAGGTTGGTAGTTCAAACCCACCAGCTGGTCCACAGGACAAAGATGAAGCAGTCTGCTTCCGTAAAGATTTACAGCCTTGGAAACCCTATGGGGCAGTTCTATTCTGCCCTATAGGGTCACTATGAGTCTGAGTCAACTGGATGGCAGTGGGTTTGGGTTTACATAACACTGCTGCACAGCAGGGGAGTCTTCCTCCTGGGAAGGCTTGCCTTGCTGATTTTGCGGAAGCTAGCTTTGGAGAAAGGGGCCTTGGTGGTGCAAACTTGGCTGCTAACTGAATAGTTGGTGGTTTGAACCCACCCAGGCTTCATGGGAGAAAGGCCTGGTGCTGGATGTCTGTAAAGATTACAACCTAGTAAACCTATGAGGCAGGTCTACTCTGTCACATGGGGTCACTGTGAGTCTGAAAACCAATTCAATGGCACCTAACAGTGGCATTGGAGAGGAGGCCCTAAGTAACACAAATAGTTAATGTGTGTGACTGCTAACCAGAAGGTTGGAGGTTCAAGTCCACCCAGAAGTGCCTGGGAAGAAAGTCCTGGTGCTCTACTTCTAAACAAAGCAGCCATTGAAAACCCTGTGGAACACAGTTTGACTCTTAACACACACAAGGTCGCCAGAAGTTGAAACTGACTATACAGTAACTGGTGGTGGTGGATGGTATTGGACAATCCCAGAAAGGCAATGCATTATTTGTCCCAAAGGCTTTAGGGCAAAGAATACCTCTTCCCAGGGAAGGGAGGGCAACAGCAATAGCTGAAAACTTCCTAGTGCTCTGGCATCATGGACCTCAACCCGCTGATAGTGAGGGTTGATCGACCATGGTTTAGAGTTCTGTTCACCCTAGTACTGGAAAGGAGCTCTGGTGGTATAGTGCCTATGGCATTTGACTGCTAACCAGAAGGCTGGTGGTTCAAATCCACCAGCCACTCTGAAGAAGGAAGACTGGGCAGTCTACTTCTGTAAAGATTTACCTCCTCAGAAACCCAAAGTGGGTCACTATGAGTCAGAATTGACTCAATGGCAGTGAGGTTGGTTTAGTTGTTGTTGTTATGTGCCATTGAGTCAAACCCAACTCACAGCAACCCCTCCTTTGGTTTCTGAGGCAATATCAGTACAGAAGTAGTAGTACAGTCAATTGCCTTAGGCACTATACTACCAGCACCTCCTTGGTTTAGTTACTACTGGAAAATTAAGTTTTAAGAAGCACTGTGTTTTTTGGAGAATGTTTATTAAGACTCTTTGGTTGCAAGTAACAAAAACTAAGGAAACTAATTCAACCTAAGGAATTTTTAAAAAGGTCAGGAGGCCTGAAGGAGCTCTGGTGGTGTAGTGCCTAAGGCATTTGACTGCAAACCAGAAGGTTGGCGGTTCAAACCCACCAGCCACTCTGTAGAAGGAAGATGGAGCAATCTAGTTCCATAAAGATTTACTACCTTGGAAACCTGATGGGGGTTGCTATGGGTGGGAATTGATTCCATGGCAGTGAGTTTGGTTTTGGTTTGAGGGAAACTCTATCAACATGTTACTGGTATCTCATAAGAAAAAGCCAAACTGTCAGGGCCCAGGCTCATCTAGGGACCTCAGCAGTTATACTTCCGGCCTTTGACCCATAGCTCTACTACAACCCAGCTCGGCTACTGATTCTCTAGCTCATGACACTCAATTCAAAATTCTCCATTAAAAGAATCAGTGGGTTGAGATCTAAAGTCAGGTGTCCACCAGTCCAATTAACTCTGGGCAAGGCTCCTTCCAGGGGTTCAAGACTGTGGTTTGGGGCAAATAATTCCAGGAGAAGCAATCCTGATACCCCAGAAAATGTCTATGAACTTATATGGGCTTTTCAAAAAGTTGTGTTTTTATAGCAGATATTCTCTTTGCAAGCCAGTCCTCATATTAGAATGTTCTTTTCCAGTTTTCTCCAAGTCTCCATATACCCCTATTCTTTCATTTCTCTTCAAAGGCATGTTCTAACCTTTGCCTTCTAGTGACTGGTACAATCCAAGTGGCTAACAGGCTAGACCGAGATGCACATGAATTAAGACAAAACCCCACCATTTCTCTGGAAATTCTGGTGAAGGATAGACCCCAAGGGGGCCAGGAGAATCGCATCCAGATCACCTTCATTGTGGAAGACATCAATGACAACCCTGCTGCTTGTGCCAAGTTCACCTTCAGGTATTCTAGCTTTGAGAACTGTGCTGGGCATTCTACCCCTGTGGTGGCTCTGGACCCTTCGGTTTCTCTGCTGTATTCTCAGGAGGAATGGAAGAATTATAGGAATTTGGGGAAATGGCTCAAAAAAATAAGTCAACTTGAACTGTCCTGTTTTGTACATAGGGAGCTCTGGTGGCATAGTGTCTAAGGCATCTGATTGCTAACCAGAAGGCTGGCAGTTCAAACCCACCAGCCACTCCTCGGAAGGAAGGTTGGGCAATCTACTTCCCTAGTTCTGTACATAGGTATTCCTTTCACAATACGTTTTTTTTTTTTTTTTTCTCTCTCTCTCTCTCACTTTCTTTACTCTGTTATCTCTCTTCTCCAATTTCTTACTCTCTTAAAAATTAATTTTTATTTTCTGCCTTTCAATAACATGTTCAACTCAGTTGGTGAAAAATACTACAGGGACTTGTTAGAGCCTCTCTGGACTGTGCCTTTTCTTTATTTATTGCCACCAGTGGCCAGACATTCTGTTTGTTAGCAGTTATAACAGATCTTGAGATTTAGGATTAGTATCTAGGAACCCCCAGAGAAACACGCCACTAGAATTATGAATAAATCAAGCCAAGTGCTTACTTAAAACCAAACAAAGCATCTAATTCACCTTACACAACTTAATTGCTTATAAACAAAAAGCAACATAAAGGGAAAAACGCAGATACAAATGGAATGCAAGTGAGTTGCTATATTTTGACCTGTTATTTGTCCCACAGTCTATTCACCCAGCCACCCAAACCTACTATCATAGAGGTGATTCCAACTCATAGGGACCCTATAGGACAAAGTAGAACTACCCCCTAGGGTTTCCAAGACTGTAAAGCTTTATGGAACAGACTGCCACATCTTTTTCCCATGAAGCAGCTAATTGGTTCAAATCACCAACCTTTCAGTTAGCAACTGAGCACTTTAACCACTGTGCCACCAGGACTCCCTAATCTATTCACAGTTATTGAAAAATAAAGTCCTTTGCGATTGTAGGTTAATATGCTTTTAAAAAACAGTATTGTCATTCTATTATTTTATCAAAAGCTGCAAGATGAATAACTCCCCAGGTTAATGTCATCTCTGTGATTTGTAGCAACCAGTCTCCAGTTTTTTGGAGTCTGAAATGGTTTTTCCACTTGCGGGAGATGTGAGGGAGAGAGAAGGTAGGGAGACAGTGCCCTGAAGACCAGAACAGGCCTCAGATTTGGATCTCCCCATGGACAGTCTCCTTCAGAGTTTATCTTTGATGAATTTTCAAGTTGACTTTTAAAGCTCTGGGTGGATTTGGGCATGGACCCAATCAATATCCATAACCATACAAAGGAATAGATTGCCTAGGGTAACCCACTGTTGTTAGCTACACTCGAGTTAATTCTGACTCATGGTGACCCCATGTGTGCAGAGTAGAACTGCTCCATAGAGTTTTCAGGGCTGTGACCTTTGGAGAGCAGATTGCCAGGCCTATCACCCATGGACCTCTGGCAGTGGGCTTGAGCTGCTAATCTCTTGGTTAGTAGTCTGAGTGTTTAACCATCCGTGCCACTCAGGGACTCCCGGGAAAGCAATAGAAATATAAATTCCTTCATTATGCTTATGAAGGTCTCCCTGTTCTCCTACCTATATGCCCAGCATCATGCTAGGAAATCAGTGAGACAAGAGTCTGATATCAGAAGAGTTAAACTCTATTCTGGGCACATCCCATTTGCCCCTCCAAATCCACTCTCCACCCTCCCCTGTGCCCCGAGAGGCTGATTTGTATGACAACCTCAAAAGGAACTTCATGTTGTTGAATAGGCAAGAGGTGGAGGACATGGGGACGGTGAAGTAAGAATATTTTTCTACCTGGCTCCCTCCCTAGTGAGACCTCTGCCAGCTAGATGTCCCTTCACTTCCTGAAGGCCTCTATTCCTATAAGGCAGCCCTCTCCAAACAGCACTGTCTGTCCCTGGGTTCTAGTTTCAGAAACTCCTCCCTCCAATGGCTCTTTCAGGCCTGGAGGTGGTAAGGGAGCTCCACTCTTACTGGCTCTGAGATATTGCACCATCCCTTGAGATTTCCATACACTCTGTCTGCACCTTTATAATAGTCTCTTTATTAAACCTTCCCAGAATTATCCTAATTTGACCTCTGCTTCCTTTTGAAACCCCGGTAAAGTCATAATAGCTTTGATCATATGATAGGTTCCTATTCCTGCCCTAAGCATTCATGGCTCTTAATCTGTGAGATGGGTGGGCATGGTTAGGATGGTGACACCCATACCATTACATGCATAAATGGAACATACCCACTGTTAAGAGAAGTCTGGGCCCTGGAGACAGAGTGGAGATGGTATTCAGAGCCACTTTGTGTTAGTTCTCTAGTACCACCTATAACAGAAATACAACAAGTGGATGGCTTTAACAAACAGAAATTTATTCTCTCGCAAGTTAGGAGATTAAAAGTCTGAATTCAGAATGCCAGCTCTAGGGGAAGGCTTGCTCTCTCTGCCAAGTTTGGAAGAAGGCCCTTGTCTCTTCAGCTTTTGTTTCCTGGTTCCTTGGAGATCTCCATGTGTCTTGGCATCTATTTTACCCTATTTCTATTCCACTTGCTAGTTTAATCTCTTCTGTATCTCAAAAGAGATTGACTCAAGATATACTCTACTGTTCCTGCCTCATTAACATAACAAAGACAACCCATTCCAAAATGGGATTATAACCTCACGTGTGGAGGTTAGGATTTACAACACATATTTTGGGGGGGCATAATTCAACCCATAGCATAGTCTTGATTTTCTTTGAAAAGACTATGCGAGTACTCCTGGTGTGGCTCCAGTGCATCCTGGGAAATTCCTCTCCTGGGTCCTGCCTGTCTAGATGCTCCTGCCTTTCTTTACTGCCTTGTCTTGAGAGGTGGGGGAGGGTCAGAATGGTTGGCCCTGAAGGCTACGGAGCAAGAACTCTGGATACAGGCCTGGAGAGGATGTGCTATCTCAAACCTTCCTTGTCAGTGTTCGCCCTCCAGCACCTATCTCTTAAGTACACATTACAGCTTCCTGTGGCCCAGAGTCCCCTGTGTGTGTGTTGAGCTTGCAGACTGCACTTCATGTTGTGGGGTGCTCTTGAGTCAATCCCCTCACAGTGACCCCATGTGACAGAGTAGAACTGCCCCATAGGTTCTGATGTACATTGCCCTAGTACATAACTGTGCTGAGCATGCTTTCATGTGCTTTTGGCCATTTCTTTATCTTCTTTGGAATGTCTACTGAAATGTCCATTCAAATCCTTTGTTCATTGTTAAATTGAATTGTCTTTCTCTTACTGAGTTTTAACGGTTTTTCATCGATTGCTCACTCTGGGCCATCTCCGGAGACCAGGTTAGTGGCTGCCAGGGCTGGCTGGTGAAATCACATTTCCAGTGTCCCAGACTGATCAGGCAAGCTCCTACCGAGTCCTGCTTGTGCTAATCTCTCCATTTCAGCACCGAAGGCCAGCCCTAAATCAGTCACTGGATTAGCTGAAGATAATTCCGAAGATAATTCTAAACAACATTCAAGTCCTTTTTCTGGGCTTTTCTAGCCAGGGTGACTTCCAGCGGTCCTATGAAAGCCAAGGTGTGGGGAAGGGCAACAAAGGGGTCCTTCCTCGGCAGACAGGAACCGGAGTCTTTATTCCACAAACCCAACCTGCATGTCCTTTGGCTCATTTGCATGCTATAGGCACTAAGAAGACCTGACAATCCTCTCCTCTTTGCTTCTTCCTCCATCCCTACCCACACCATGTCCGGGATACTCATCTGGCCAAAGTGGAAGCACAGGAGCAGGTTTTGAAAAAGAACAAAATAACAACAGAAGTAATGTAACCACAGTCTCTGACAACATCTGTCCCTGCAAAGGGGTCCTGGGCAAGGTCCTTTCTGCTGAGTTTGTGCACTGGCAGAAGTGTGGATGGAAGGAGGCGGCCTGGCCCTGGTAGTGGCAATGCGCTGGGCATGAGAAGGACGCCAGACTGGAGGAAGGCGATACCCCTTGTCCACTGTCCATGCAGGCTCTCTGGAGGGCTCAGAGTTCAAAATAGCCCTTCACACTGACTGAGGCGGCCCCTGAGGCTTTCTTGAGCTGATGATGAATGAACCTCAGCCTGATGGAGGCATCAAAGGCTCAGTGACAGCCCCAGCTGTGCTGGTTGTAAATTCTCTGGTCTCTTGGCTGAATGGGCTTCACAAGCTGTTTGTGAGCAAGAGGTGGAGAAAGTTGGCCAATTCAGAGTGTGGATGGCAAGGAGGGAGGGCAGAGGCCTTTGAGGCAGGGATTAGTGAATGGGGTGTGGTTTTCTAGGTCATGTGTTTAGGGAAGAAATGCCAAGTGTTAAGGAAGAATACAAGAACAAGACACACAGCTCTGAGGAGAGGAGTGTGGAATCCTATTTTGGAGTGCCTGAAATATCTGGCTTCAGAACCCTGGACTCTTCCTCAGAGTTGGTAATCAAGGCTCAAATCCTTCAGCCCTCTATGGGTTTCATTATTCTGTGAGGGAACTTAATAAAGTTTACAGTGACACCAACACAGACAATAAATAATCGGGCCTGAACGAACCCACTTTCTTGGGCAGATATTGAACTATTCTAAGCCACTCTCTTCTTCTGAATGTATACCTTTTGAAAATAAGAATATTAGAGATAAATATTTTTAAAACACATGGTATGATACAGCATATAGTTGATGTTTAATAAATGATATCTACACCAAGAAAAGGAGCCACGGTGGTGAAATGATTAAATACTCAGCTGCTAACTAAGAGGTTGATGGTTCAAACCCACCAGCCACTCCATGGGAGAAAAGACCTGGAAATCTGCTCCCATAGAGATTTCAGCCTAGGAAACCCCATGGGGCAGTTTTAATTTGATAGCACACAAAAGCACCAATACTCTAAGAATCAGAATATTCCTTCGAAGTGAGGATGGTGAGATTCTGACTCACGCTAGACACATCATCAAGAAAGACCAGTTGCTGGAGAAGAACATCATGATTGGTGAAGTCGATAGTCAGTGAAAACAAGGGAAACCCTCAATGAGATGGATTGACACAATATCTACAATGCACTCGAACATACCAATGATCGTGAAAATGGCATGGGACCAAGCAACAGTTCATTCTGTTGTACCTAGGGTCACCATGACTTGGAGCCAACTTAATGGCAACTAACAATAATAACAACTATAAGTGATTATTAATATAAACATGACATTGTGCAATGGAGGCAGGAACAAAAATGTTCCAACTCCAATCCTGCCCAAACATGTGTGATCTGTGCCAGTGAAGCATCGTGGAGATTCAGTTACACCTGCCAGGAAACTTCTTTCCAGGAAGCAAACCCAACTATTCTCAGCAGTTCAAGACCATGCTTGCTGTCAGACTTGCTCCACATTTGCTGTGCTCAGAGCCCATTTTAGCTGCCATTAGGCTGTGGAAGGTAGAAAGGAGCACAATTTAGTTACAGAGAGAGGATTGAAGAACTTAACACATGTTAGTCTGGGCCCTCCAAGAAGCAGATGCCAAGGCAGGATTAAATGTGCAAGGATTTAATTTCTATGTGGGAGAATATGGGCAGAGAGCTGCATGAGTCTGGGAGAGTCATCGGACCACCATGTAGGTCTGACCCTGAATGAAGGAAAGAGGGAGGGAAGGTGGACAGGTATGTCCTAGACTGCATGAAGCCCAAGAAAAGTTCAGTGAGGCCATCAGGAAGTCCTCAAGCCAAAATCAACTAGCTATCAGAAGACAGAAGTAAACCTGCCTTAATGTCTCTGCCACGCCCAGTTGTTGGCATATGGCCTCAGTGCAAAAGCGGCCATGGACTTCAGAGCATAGTTACTGGGGCCATCGCCAATTATACTCCTGTAGTTGAATGCAAGGCACATTCTGATGGCAGCCACGATATACTGTTTTTAAGAAATTCTGCCCAAGGCATGTTATGATCTAGGTAGGTGGCAAAAAAATAAAAATAGCCACAAATTTCTTCCTGCCTATATACCTATATACACAGTTTTGTAATGTGATTTTGCCATTCCCCCCATCATAAAGAGGTAGGGTCTATCTTTCTACTTCTTGAAGCTGTGCTTGACCACATGTGGAGTAAAGAATTTAACTTCATCCAGAGAATTTGTCCTTGGTTCCTAAGAGAGAGCCTCTAAAACCTAGGAATTTCCCCAATGATTGAAGTGCCTTTCTTATCTAAGAGGGCTCCAGACCTGTCAAGTTATGCTATAAGGTGACTCAGGTGGAGCCAGAAGGACCCACTATGTGATATCAGCCAACCTCAGGGGAGGGAGACATGATTCAACCAATCATGTAAATGTAGCCCCAATAAATGCTGTGGACATGGTAGCTCCATGGGCTTCTTGATTGATAATAAACATCAATGCATGTGGCAGTATAGCACATCTCCTTTTCGAACATGGAAACTTCACGTTGATAACCCTCCTAGATCTTGTCTTATGCATCCCTTCATTTGTATCCTTTTGCTATAATAAACCTGTAATCTGAAGTATAGCACTTTCCATGAGTTCTGTGAGTTGTTTTAATGAAGTATTGACTCTGAGGGAGTAGTGGAGCCAGTAGGTCAGAAATGAGGGGAGTCTAGAAACCCCTGAGTTTATGGCTGGTATCCTGAGAGGAGGTACTGGAAACCCTCAGATTTGTAGGCAGTAGGTCAGAAATGAGGGTATTGTAGGGACTTCTAAGATTGTGGCTGGCATCTGAAGTCATGGGCAGACTTGTCAGTCTGGAGGACTGTGCCCTTTAACTTGTGAGCTCTGACTAGGCTCCAGGTCAGAGAAAGAAGTGCTGCATGTGCAGCTGGTGTCAGAACAGAAGGAAACAGAACTGATAATAAATTGCTTTGGATTGATCAACACATTAGGTCTCAGAGAAGAAAGATTTGACTGTCCTCCCACCACATGAATTGCTTTGGCCAATTTTGGCCAATGGAATATTCACAAATGCAGCACAGCAGAGACTTGCAAAGTGCTTGCATGTTGGAACTTACCTTCTCTTGGCACTTTTGGAACCTTGTAATCTCTGTGTGAAGAGCCCAAACTAACATAGTGGAGGAAGAGAGACAACAAAGCAGAGATCAACCATCATCTCATCACCTGACATGTAAGTGAAACCATTCTAGATTACTCAGCCCCAGGCAAGCTGCCAGATAACCAGAGACTAGCCAAGATGGACTAGCACCAAAAGAACTGCCAGATGACCATAGCATTGTGAGAAAAAGGTGCCCTGGTGGCAAAATGTTAAGTGCTTGGCTGCTATCCGAAAGGTCAGTGGTTCAAACCCATCAGCTACGTTCTATGGGAAAGGATACCTGACAATCTGCTCGGTAACCTAGAAAACCCTATGGAACAGTTCTCGGTCCTAGAGGGTCACTATGAGTTGGAATCATCTTAATGGCAGAGAATAACAACCTTGTGAAAAATAATAAATGCTTGTTTTCAAGCACTATGTTTTGGTCTGGTTTGTTATGTAGCTGAAGCTAACTGACATGATTTATGTCCATTTTATAGATGGAGAAACTGAAGCCTGGAGACATGCTAAAGGCCCTCAAAATGAATTAAAGTCTAAAGGTGTTATCGTCTCCCTTAGCTGGACCTGAAGGCTCTAAGTCTGAGGAAAGCTTTAGTCACTTGTGTTGTTTGCTTAGACCATGGAGTAAATTGAGACTCAAAAAACTGAAAAACCAAACTTACTGCCATCGAGTCAATTCCGACTCACAGCAACCTCCTTTGGGTTTCTGAGGTGGTAAATCTTTACAGAAGTAGATTCCCCAGTCTTCCTTCCATGGAGTGGCTGGTGAGTTTGAACTGCCAGCCTTCTGGTTAGCAGTCAAATGCCTTAGGCACTATGCCACCAGAGCTCCTTAAATTGAGACTGGGACCTCCAAATTCAACGCTTAACAGACCCTTATTGAATAAATTATACCAAGGAGTTAAGAGATCCTTCTGAGACATTAAAGCCATTAGAACACAAGTTGAAGAATCCCAGTCTTCAAAGCATGGAGGCTGAGGGGTGTAGGGGTACAGGGATTTTCTCTAACCAGATTATAAACTTCGGCAGGCAGGGCTTCAATTTATACTACTCATATGTCTTTGAGAAGTTCTGATAGTATAGTGCCTAAGGCACTTGACTGCTAACCATAAGGCTGGTGGTTCAAACCCACCAGCCACTCCTCGGAAGGAAGGTTGGGCATTCTACTTCCGTGATGATACCACCTTGGAAACCCAAGGAGGGGTCGCTATGAATTGTGTCCAACTCGAGGGCACACAACAACAACAAAAATATGTCTTTCATCACTTCTGTTCTAGTCTCACAAAGTATCATTCGTCCATTCAACAAATATTATTGAGTTCCTACTGTGTTCTGAGAACAAAGCAGTCAAAAATCCCTGCCCTTGTGGATTTATCTTCTAGGGGAGGGACAGACAATAAGCAGGATAAATAAGTAAAACATATAGTATATTGGAAACTGGTAAGTGCTAAAAATTAAAAATAAAGATGGGAATGGGAAAGGAAGCCACTGACTTAGACAAGGTAGCCAGAGAAGGTCAAACTGGGATGGTGACATTTGATTAGAGAGTAAAGAAGACAGAAGAGTGAGCATATGGCAATTTGTGAGAAGAGGTCTCCACAGCAAGTTCAAAGACCTCGAGGCCAGAGCTGAGTGGTGGTCCAGGAACACCAGAAGGCGGGAGTGGTGGGAGCAGAGTGAGCAAGCAGAACAGTTAGTAGGCGATGAGGTCAGAGAGGCAATGAGAGGGGTGAGAGACACCGTGTAGAGCTCATAGGTCGAGGGTAGGACTTGAGTGACATGGAGAGCCATGTGGGCCTTAGAATGACTTGATGTCACATTTTAACAAAGCTCCCTCTAGCTTCTGTATTAAGAATAGTCTAAAGAGAGGCAAGGACAGAAGCAGAGAGACCAGTTCAGAAGTTCTTGTAATAACCATGGCTTTGCTTTGAATTGAAATTAAAGTAGAGGTGACCAGGCTAAGACAGAAGCAGCATTCAATCAGCATTTGTTGGGGGAAAATACTGAATTGTGTCTTTCCGCCAGCATTATGGTGCCTGAAAGAGCAGCCAAGGGGACGCTGCTTCTGGACCTGAACAAGTTCTGCTTTGATAATGACAGCGAAACACCAAACAACAAATTCAACTTCACCACACCATCTGGAGTGGGGAGCAGCAGCCGATTTTTACAGGATCCAGCTGGCTCTGGGAAAATTGTGGTCAGTTAACAGTCATTGTGTCATTTAAAGGGCAACGGGGAAGCTGGTCTAACATGCATAGTGTATTTGCTGCCCTATAGAGAGAAATTACCAAGGTAACTCCCCCCTTGGAGCGATTGCAACGGACAAACTTAATAGTGACTCTGCTTTTCCCATTTGCTCTTTATTTTACCCACGTTCCAGGACTGGTTTGTTATGTACATTTGTGCCCGGGGTGCTAAGGAATGGACTCTTTCTTGCATAGCACACAGTTGGCATGCCTGTTTAGTATGCCTCTGCAGTCACATTAGTGCCCTCTGGGCTCAAGTACTTTTGTTTATTTAAGTGCTCATTCCTGGCCCATAAAGGAGTGAGGTGCAAGAACGCAGGGCCAGGCCCTGAATGTATCTTGATAACTTCAGCATTACATGCTCACTGGGTGAGAGATTGGTGGTTCAGTGGTAGAATCCTCTCCTTCTAGATGGGAGACCTGGGTTCACTTCCTAGCCACTGTACCACATGGGCAGCCACCACCCATCTGTCAGCAGAGACTTGTATGTTACTATGATGCTGGACAAGTTTCAGTGGAGCTTCCAGACTTAGAAAGACTAGGACGAAAGGGCTGACAATCTACTTTAGAAAATCAGTCAATAAAAACCTGATGGATCCCGCTGGTCCAATCGCCAACCAATCGTGGGAATGGCATAGGACTGGACAGTGTTTGGTTCAGTTGTGCATTGGGTCACCATGATGGCAGCTAACAATGAAAGACAACCACCGAACCACTGGGGACCCAAATGGGAGATTGAGGGTGCATAGGTAGCGCCTCTCCTATACAGCAACTCCAGAGGGGCAAAGGCAGAGTTGGAAGAGGATGGGCATGCAAGGTGGACAAAGCGAGCTGTGGAAACCCTTATTTATAAAAGGCTCCTGCCTATGGGTGGTAGAGAAGGAAATAGAAGGGTGGGGAAATTGGGTGGGTAGGGTCTCCAAAGTGGTTTGCACCAGAGATAAAGCCTTAGGGAGAAAAGTAAAGCAAGCCTTCACCCTTCTCCACATCCCACCACAAGCCTTCCTTCATTTCCCAAGAAAATCTTAACAATTTTATTCATAGTGTCATTTGAAAAATAATTCCTATTTTCTTTCTATTTAGGAAATCAATACATGTAGAAAACACAAAAACATTCAGTGATAATCATTGTTACTCTTTTGATATATTTCCTTCTTGTCTTTTTTCTATATGTCTATTTTATGCATATTCTATAGATATATGTATATAAGTATTCTAAATATGCATAAGTATTTTAAATAATGAAAATATCCCTGCAAAAAGGATTCTTTATCCTGCTTTTCTTCAACTAATCTGAAGATGTGAGTTGCTGCTGTTGGGCAATAGTGCTTGATGACCATGTTTGTACAGATAAATCCTGATTCTTGATAAATCCTTTAGAATAAATTCTTTAGTAATGAACAAAGGTATGGGTATAGCTTTTTAAAGTTATATATGTGGAGACAAAATACTGTCCAGAAAGTTTTATCAGTTTACACATCAGCTAGCAGTATATGAAAATGTCTTTCTCAGTCAAATAAGTTGGATTGTTTATTCTGTCTAATCTCTGTTTTAATCTAGTTGATCGGTGATCTAGATTATGAAAATCCAACTAATGTGGCATTTGGCAATAAATACTCCATGATAATCCAAGTACAGGATGTTGCCTCTCCTTACTATAAAAGCAAGTATCATTCTGATTTATTTCATGAGCTGTCTTTTTGTGTTTAGAAAGAGACTTTGACAAAACCAAACACTTGAGAGTCATCCCAGTCTTCTCCCCTTCGGTACCCAGAACATTTAATAAGTCCTTCCTTCTATATCACCTCCTACAATCTCAAGAATCTGCCCACTCTCTGCTCTGCACCCCGCTGCTCCTGCTTTAAAGCAGGGTCCTCCTTTTCTTGGCTGAATTACAACACTTAACAGTCTCTTAAGGGTTCCTCTGTCTCTGTCTTGCCCCTCTCCAATGCATCCTTCCCATTTCTATTAGTGATGTTTTAGGAAATGCAAATGCCATCATATTACTTCCTTACTTAAAGCTCTTCAGTGTCTCCTATAGCTTTCAAGTTCAAACTCTTTGGTTTTACACACAAGGACTTTGATCATCTGGCCCCTACTTAATCTTCTAGCTTCATTTCTTGTCACTCCCCTCTAAACCCACTTCCTCCCAGCTAGTCCAAACAGCTTGTATCTCCTGAAGGAATTTTGCTTTCTAAACCTCGATATCTTTGCATATGCCAAGAAACCCACCCTATCCCCACCTCTGGACCCATTTGCCTAACTCTGTCTTAATAGTCCCTGGGTGGTTAAGCATGGACTACTAGCCAAAATGTTCAAGCCTACCCAGATGCACTGTGGAAGACAGGCCTGTTGATCTGCTTCTGAGAGGTCACAGCTTTGAAGACCCAGTGGAGGGCAGTTCTACTCTGCACACGTGAGGTTGTGTGAGTTGAAATCGATTTGGCAGCAGCTGGTATAACTTCCCTTGTAAAGCCCAGCATACACCTCTTCCTGGGAGGCGGTCCTCCTCTGGCTTCCAAAGTGCCCTGTGTGTGAATTGATCTCAGTGCACACACCTTGAGGCAGTGACCATCATGTCTTATTCACCTTGTAACCCTAATATTTTGCACAAAGCCTGGTACACAGAAGATGCTTTAGAAATGTTGAAAAAGTAAATGAAGGACTAAGATTAGAATATTTAGATTTAATTTTTATTTCTGTTTTTAGATAACATCTACATTTATATCCTAACAAGCCCAGAAAATGAGTTTCCTCTCATCTTTGATAGGCCGTCCTATGTGTTTAATGTCTCAGAAGTAAGCTCAGGTAGGTAACAGACATGAGGGACGCGGACCACACTGCTCTTGTTGGCTTCACTTATCCAGATGCATGCTCCGTAGAGGGGAAGCTCCCTTTGAGAAGCCCTGCATGGTGTTTTTCACAGCAATTCACAGCTGATTAGTGTTTATTGCATCCCTTCTTTTTCTTTTAAATTGTCTTGACTGCTGTGGAGCCCTTCAGGTGAAGTCTGGATTTTGAAAACTGTTGATTAAACTGCATTTCTCAGAAAGCTCTGATTGCTGCTCTGTCTGTTTGCCCCATTCCTCTAATCCTCCCTATTTGCAGCAGCCTAAATTTCTCCTAGTCTCCACTGTGATTTTTATCCAGATCACTCAGAGAATTGAAATTGAAAAGATAAAGTTTCCCATTCCCAGAGTCCCTTCATTTAAAAAACAAAATAAAGACCTTGTCTCTCTGCTTTACTGGCGTTCACTGGAGGCCTTCTTTCATGCCCTGTCTAACACCTTGATTCCTGCAGTCTCGCCCTCATTAAAGTCTGTCCCAGCTGCTCCTTTCGGGTTCAGTTTCTTCTCATCCCTCCCAGTTTCAGAGTAACAACATTAACTCTCTACTGCAATCTTAGATTTTCCCATGGCTTTTGTCCCTTTGATTTTGGGTTACTTATTCCACTTTTAAGGATCTCTCGTGGCGTAGTGCCCAAGACATTTGACTGCTAGCCAGTAGGTTAGCAGTTCAAACCCACCAGCCACTCCACAGAAGGAAGACTGGGCAATCTACTTCCATAAAGATTTACCGCCTCAGAAACCAAAAGGGGGTCATAACAACTATGAGTTGGAATTGACCCAATGGAGTTTGGTGGGGTTTTTTTATTTCCACTTTTAAAATATGTATATCCAAATGCTCCTTCTAAAATTATCTCCCCTCCATTTTATTCCCTCTCTTTTTGATGGCCTCTATTTCCTGGCATTAAGTTTAAAACAAAACACAAAAAGAATTAGCCAGTTAATAACAAGTGCAACAGTAATAAATAAGGCTTTTTAAAATAAATAAATAAATTCATCGATCATTCAACAATTATTTTGATCACCTATTTGGGTCAGTGAGCTCTGGTAGCATAGTGCCTAAGACATTTGACTGCTAACCAGAAGGCTGGTGGTTCAAACCCACCAGCCACTCCTCGGAAGGAAGACTGGGCAATCTACTTCCATAGTGATACTGCCTCGGAAACCCAAGGAGGGGTCACTATGAGTCTGATCTTACTCGATGGCAGTGAGTCCCCCCCTTTCCCGCTGGATCAAGCACTTTAATTGGTGCTGAGCTACATAGTTGACTAAGAGAAGGTCTATGCCATTGGGGAGTATAATTTATGAGAAAGAACTTTGACAAAACAAGCAAGTCAGAACTCCAGCAGCTCCATCAATAAATTTGTAAAATAAGAAAAGTGCAGTGGCACTTAAACATTTCTATTTTATTATCATCTAATTTCTTTAAAACCGTTTCTTGTTAATCTTGTTTACAAAAGCAATTCATACACATTATAGGAAATTTGAAAAACGCAAAAGAATATAAGGCAAGAAAGGAAAAACTCACTTTAGACAACAGTGCTAGGAAAAGATATAGTTGTAAGGATATTCCCTGCAGTGTTGTTTATGATGGCAAAATCATTGGCGTGCTTGGAGTCGATAAAAAGCGCACAAATTGTGTGTAATGTTAAGATTTAATGCCTCATAGTATTTGCTTGACCTAGGCCAGCTGCTTGGATCATAGAGCCAGGTTCCTCTTTAGGCCAGGTACCTAGTGGATGCTTATTAGAATGGACTAGGTCCTCAGTGGCACAGACAGTTTACAATCAGGTGCTAGCCCAAAGGTTCGTGGTCTAATCCACTGTAGCTCCGTGGAACAAAGACCTGGTGACATTTAAGGAGTATACCTTAGAAAATCCTATGGAGAGATTTACTTTATAACACGTGGGTCACCAGGAGTCAGAACTGACTCAACGGCAGTGGGTTTCTGTTTTGTTTCAATTTAATGGAATTGAAGCTATAAAACCTATAGAGTTTGCACAACACAAAGGGCCTCAAAAGTCATTCCCCTCTGGTAGTGAGGAGTAGCAGTGAGGTGGGCTGTCTGTCCCTGTGCCCCACCACCCCTAAAGCAGTGCTAATCTCAAATATCTTCTGCTCCTCCAGCCAGAGCCCAGATTGGACAGGTGCAAGCGACTGACAAAGACTTGCCCCAGACCAGCATCGTGTACTCCATCGTCACTGGAGGGGCCAGCCTCCAGCACCCAAACATATTTTGGATTAATCCCAAGACAGGAGAACTCCAGCTAGTGACAAAAGTGGACTATGAAACTACCTCCACCTATATACTCAGAATCCAAGCCACCAACCACGAGGACACAAGCTCCGTCACTGTGAGTGTAGCTATTGTTCGGTGTGCTCACACCAAGCCTCTGACTTCAGACCTCTCTGGCATCCTTAGGGTATTTGGCTGTGGCCGTGAGGAATTTTCATAGGGCATAGCCTGCAGATGGGACAGGAAATGAGTACTGGTGCCCAGGGCAGCACAACTGGACATGCAGAGGTGCTCAGGAAATACAGATTGATGGCTGTAGGCCTATATTTGTGGGGTCCTCAGAGAAGTACTGAGATTGCTAGCCAGATGTTGGACTCTCTGCTTAACCCACAAAGCCACTCTGTGGGACAAATGTCCCTCTGTTGCCCTTTAAATCTCCCTTTGCTTGGGCGGTGGGCTAATGGGGAGATGCACACCACCCAGAGTGAGACGGTTTTGTAGCTCTGCATTTGCCCCCAACAGTAATTTTGTCATGTTTTAACCGCTCCCATACAACCAGAAGGAGCTCTGGTGGGGTGGTGCCTAAGGCACCTGACTGCTAACCAGAAAGGCTGGCAGTTCAAACCCACCAGCCGCTCCTCGGAAGGAAGACTGGGCAATCTACTTCCATAGTGAGACCGCTTTGGAAACCCAAGGAGGGGGTCCCTATGAGTTGGGATTGACTCAATGCCAGTGACTTTGTTTGTTTTTTATACACACCAGAATGGGGTAGGTCTTAAAATGATGTGGCTTAACACAGTGCTATGGGGCAGTGGTGGTTGAGTGGTAGAGTTCTTGCCTTCCGTGCCAGACCCCTGGGTTCAGTTACTGGCCAATACATCTCATGTGCAGCCACCCCCTATGTGTTAGTGGAGGCTCACATGTTGCTATGATGCTGAATAGGTTTCAGTGGAGTTTCCAGATAAGACAGACAAGAAAGTCCTGGTTATCGCCTTCCAAAAATCAGCCAGTGAAAACCCAGTGGATCACAATGGTCTCACCTACAGCCCACCATGAGGATGGAGCAGGGCTGGGCATGTTTCATTCCACTGGGCGTGGGCTCACCTTGGTTGAGGACCAACTCGATGGCAGCCAACGACAACAAACCCAGTGCTATGTTGCTTGTCAACCTTTGATATTGAGAATCTTGTTAAATGCAGAGTCTGCTTCAGAAGGTCTGAGGCCTCAAGTTTGTGTTCTTACAAGTGATGCTGATGCTGCTGGTCCATGACTACACTTTGAGTTGTTGTTGTTGTTGTTATGTGCCGTCGAGTTGGACCCGGCTCATAGAGACCCCTCCTTGGGTTTCCAAGGCAGCATCACACTTTGAGTAGCAAGGGTTTAAGAGATCAATGCTGTCAGTGATTAGGACAGGCTGAGGGTAATGGGATGGCCACACAGACAGAACTATTTCTTAGTCTTCCCTATGAATAAAGTGGAAAAGCATGAAGAAAAAATGAACTTTTGTGTGATGTAGAGAGTGACTGAGTCAGAGTCAGGAGATGAAGTTCATGTCTCAACTTTGATCCCAATTTCCTCAGGGGTCTGAGCAGTGTTTATCTCCATGTTCCAATTTCTCTATCTCTTAAATGGATATTCAACTGATAACCCAATGCCCGAAGACTCCAGCTCCTCTGATGACTTGCTTTGAATTAATAGGATGATATGTGAGGCTCATCATTGCTAGCTCAGGGAAGGATGTGTTGCACTGGAGATAATTGCAGTGTTTGTTAGGCTGGGTTTTTTTGGGAGAAAAATGAATGGACTCCACTTTGGGAGCTAACTAGACTGAACATTTCAATTTATTCCTGGGCTCAGAAATAGCTGAAATCCCCAAATATCAAAGGTAGAATGAATACGACTCAAAATTCATAAGCTTTAAAAAGGGTGATGAACTAAATGATCACATAAGTCCCTTTCAGGGCTGACAGTCTGATTCTGTGTTGGCAGCCATCCCAGGCCCCATTCCAATTCACCAGGCGAAAAAGACAGCTGTGAAAGAGAAGAGGCTGGCCCCTACCTATGGCCGGCGAATGCCACTGGCTTAGTGCAGTGCTGATAGCCCAGGTTACAGGTGAGATCCTGCATTAGCCAGACACACTCGTTCCATCCCAGTTGGTCTCAACTCTGGCTGAATATTAGAATCATGTAGGGAACGTAAAAAAGTAACAATGCCTGGGCCTCAGCACCAGAGAGGCTAATACATTTAGTTTGGAACATGGCCCAGGAATGTGTAGCTATGTTGAGAACCATTGCACTCTATTCCAAAGTTAAAGTCTGAACTCCCAATTCACAAGGGGCAGTGATCAAGAAAGTATAGTGGATGACTGTAGATCCATAACCATTACTGGAGAAACAATTCAGCATCCTTTGGGGATGAGCCAATGTGCCTGATACTACATACATGTAGTATGTTGAGGTACGTAAATGTATTTCATATACTGTGCACACACACAGAGAGCATAGATATGAATGGCATAGGGTTTGAAATAGTGCAGACCTGAGTTTAAATCTCAGCTCTGCCACTTATGAATTGTATGATTTTAGGTCAGTTATCTAACTTCTCTGAGCCTTGGTTTCCTTGTCTGTAAGATGGGAATAATCATATTCTCTATTCTCATATGAGGTTAAATGAGCTAATTCATGGAAAAGTGTTTACTCCAGTGCCAGGCACACAGTAAGCCTTTAATAAGTGTTAGCTATTAGGAGCTCTGGTGGTGTAGTGCCTAAGGCACTTGACTGCTAACCGGAAGGCTGGCAGTTCAAACCCACCAGCCACCACTCCTCAGAAGGAAGGTCGGGCAATCTACTTCTGTAGTGATACTGCCTTGGAAACCCAAGGAGGGGTCGCTGTGAGTTGGGTCTGACTCCACGGCAGTGAGTTTGGTTTGGTTTGTTTTTTGGTTATTAAGAATGACCACTTTCTTGTTGTTCTAGGTTACTGTGGACATCCTTGAAGAAAATGATGAAAAACCAGTATGTACCCCAAACAGTTCCTTCCTGGCCATTCCAGTGGATCTAAAAGTTGGCACAAATATTCAGAATTTTAAGCTGATGTGTACTGACCTCGATTCCAGCCCCCGATCTTTTCGTTACTCCATTGGCCCAGGTACAATACTTGGAGACCCTGTTCTTGAGGTCTCCTGGTGTCTCAGGCCTTAGTAGCTATTTAGAGAGATGGGGAAGCAGTCTGTGCTCACACAGTGTGTGTGGTGATTTAAGATATTGAATATGGAAAGTAGGGGTGAGGAGTCCCAAGGTTCTTGTGCCCTTCCCAGACCCCCACAGGGTGCCCAAAGGCCCAAGAAGGGTGAATCCTATTGATAGTGACCCCTTCCCCCAAATACCCAGACTAGACAATCAAAGATTCATAAATCATGCGAGTGTAATTAAAAAAAAAAAATTAGTTCAATTCATCAACCATCTCCTTTCCTGGAAGCTTGCAATGGAAGCAGGGAATCCCGGTCCTCTCTCTGGGTAATAATAGATTAAATAGATGAAATGCATTTTGAAATGTGTCCTCAGGAATTCTCTTCTGCTCCATTCATTTTTGCTCTTTAAAAATATACCATTGGGGGGTGAGAGCACCCCTCGATGGAAATTAGACAAAAATAGTTCATCTAATGAAGTGCTGGGGCCAGAGATTTAAACCTAAACAAGCAGAGTGATTCCAGTGCAAGAGGACGCTCCCTCACGGCCGCCTGCTGGGCGCTGGCAGAGCAGGAACTGGAGCAGAGGGAAGCCTCTGGAGCTCTCTGTGTCACAAAACCCAGAGGCATGCGCTGCCTTGAGATTGCAGTTGCCAAAGATGGAAATAATCCATACTAAGAACCCCAAGGCCTTTATGGTGCACTTCACTGCTAAGGGAGTGAAAATTGCATCATCTCCTGCTCCATTTACTGGTTTTCAGTCAGTAATGAGTCTGGAGCCACTGGAGGAATGAGCAAGAGCGTGCTTGGGCTGGCAGCCTCTCTGCCCCAGGCTCCTTGAGCTATGAGCCGTGAGTCCCAACAGTGTGTGTGTGTGTGTGTGTGTGTATGGGTGGTGGTGGTGGGGACTACATCCTGCAGGAGAACCCGGGACCAGGATTCTTTTTTTTTTTTTTAGTTTTTATTTATTTATTTATTTATTTAGGATTTGGGTGAAGATTTACAGAGTAAATTCACTTTTCATACAGCAGTTCACATATACTTTGTCTCATGTCATTGACCAAAATTTACAATGCAAAAGCTCCCCTCCCATTTCCTCCCCATAGTTACCTCCTCCCAGTGTCCATCCCTTCATACTCTCCTGCACCCTGAGCTATCTCCCTGTGCATAAGCAGCCCTTCCTTCTCCCATGATTGTTCTCTCCAAGGGCGTGTGTCTACTTGAGGTAAATGTTTAACTCACATGCCTGTACTTTGTTTGGCTGGAAACCACAGGTGTGGGTTCAATTCCAGACCTGAAGGGCAGCTAGGGGCCATAGTCTCAGGGTTACACCAGGCTCTATTGGACCAGCAAACCTGGCAGGACCAGGATTCTTGAAAAGCCAGGAGGCATCTTCCTTTGGGGGACCCTGGGGACAGCAGTGAGATTGCATGGAATGCATGGTGTAAACTTGACCTATAGCTAGTATGTGGCCTGCCCTTCTCTCCTGTAGTCTACTCTGGTCTGAGTGTGTTATGCATGTGGTTACTTAAATAAATGCCATATGGGAAGGATAGGCTGGAAGGTGCTGCATCAGGATTATTAAATCTCTCTGCCTGATGCTCAGCAAGATGGCACCTGATTGTCCTAGGGCAGTTGTGCTGTCATCCTTTTCTGTACTCACCCTTGCTGTCAACCATACTGGTGTGAGCAAGAATTTCTTATATGGATGAAATCTCTGATGCAATTAAAGCCTATACATATCACTGAGCCAGCCCTGGTACATCAAAAACACAGTGTACCCTTGAGGTGTGGACATTTGAGGACAAGACTGAATGTACTTTTCTTCTAACCTTTACTTCTTACTCTCTTTTTTCCTTTTTCCTATACCCTTATATCAATTCTCATATAGGCAATGTCAACAATCATTTTGCCTTCTCTCCCAGTGCTGGCTCCAACGTCTCATACCTGTTGCTTGCGTCTCGCTTTGACTATACTGGTGGCCTTGATAAGATCTGGGACTACAAGCTGCTTGTCTACATAACAGATGACAACTTGCTGTCTGGAAGGAAGAAGGCTGAGGCTCTTGTTGAAACAGGGACAGTGACACTGAATATTAAAGTTATTCCTCACCCAACCACAATCATCACCACAACTCCCAAGGTAAAGCTTTGGTCCTATAATCCCCAACCACATTCCTTTGTGATTTACATTGACGGAACCCTTTGATGCCAGGGAAATGTGGGATAGACTGAAAGAGCTTTGGTATTAGGATGTTGCTGAGGATGGAAACCAAGGGCTAGATCAAAGTAGTCCGTGGGTGGCAGACAAAGAACTAGATGAGACCCTGGACTCATAGGACCATTCACTTTACCTGTTCTGATAATGAAGATTGTGTCTTTGTGCAGGGACCTGTGATAGATCAGGCATTAACTATCTGTGGTGCTTGTGGCACAGGAGCCAATTTTCATGGGCATGTGGCCTGTTGCTCCCTTCATGTGGTAGTTAAATTTGTATGTCAACTTGGCTGGGCCTGGTTGAGTGGCTGGGCAGTTGGTGGTAGTTATTCTCCATGATGAGACTGGCAATCAGCTCCATGGGGGTATCTACCACAAGCAGCTGAGTAGCTGCCTTTTGGATGTGGTTTGCTTCCTGTATGTAAGGAGAAGCCTTGGGAATGGTCTCTAGCTTATGGCATGCTTGGACCTTGCATGTAGCCATGTCTTTGTTGAGCAGCCTTCCCTGCTCTGCTGACCTTGGGACGGCAAGAGACAGAACAGAAGCCTCAAGGTCAAGGGGCTTTCACACAGTCCCTAGAGCCTGGCACTTTGAACTTGGACTTAAACCCTCCAAACTGTAGAGAATAAGCTCCTGTTTGTTAAGGCCATCCCATCCGTGGTACATTCCTGTCACAGCGGCGCTAGGGAACCAGAACACTTCACAACCCCTTCTCTGCTTGGTCTGAAGAGCCACCTGCAAATCAATGTCCATGAAAGCAGATAATGGTCAGGTGTTCTCCACTTTTGAAGCATCACAATGTGCCATTTTGTTTACTATTCCCCATTTCCACTCCAAAAAAAAATTCATTCATTTACTCTACATATTGATTTAATGGTGATAATATGCCAGTTACTTTGGTGAACAAAATGATTCCTGCTCTCATGGAGCTTTGGATATATGTCAGTGGTTCTCAAAGTGTGGTCCATGTACCAGCAACTTCAGCATCACCTGGGAACTTGTTACAAATGTAAATCCTCAGGCCTCACCATTTTATTAAGGTTACACCTCATCCAACCATGATCATCATCATGGCCACCTGGGAAAGACATTGGAACCCAATCACAACCCCAGAATGACTGAATCAGAAACTCTGTCAATGAGACCCAGAAATCTGTGTTTTTAGTAAGTCCTCCAGGGGATTCTTATGTGCCTGAAAGTTTGAGAGCCACTGGTCTAGATGGGTAGATGGATAACAAACAAGTAAGCAAATTAATAAAATAATTACAGATTGTGGTAAATGCTAGGAAGGAAATAACAGGTGTCAGAATACAATCAGTGTGAAGGAAGGCAAAGTCTTGGCCTCTGACTGCAGGGTTATCTCCTCTGTTCTTTGGAGGAACTGGCTTATATTTATGCTGGCCTTTTTATTCCCTTTCTTCCTCTTGGCTTGTGAAAGCTGCACCCCTGGTCAGCAGTTCCATAGTTGTAACCTGCCAGAGGAAACAGAATCAGAACCTTAAAAAATCATCTATGACAGGTGGCCAACTTCTGCTTCTCAGCGTCTTATCAAGAGCTGATTAATACTTACCCCACCTGTGCTTTTATCAATATTACCCACAATGAATGGAGCCATAGAATAACATTAAAGACTTCTGGTTACAATAGAAGCCAGGAGGGTCCCCTGAGTAAGGAATTGCCACCTTTCTTGGGCTTAAAGCATGACCCAATTATGACATCTCCAATCCTAAAATCTCTGCAACTTGTTTATCTGTTTCGTGCTCTAGGAAGCAGATGCTGAACTTGAGGTTCAGTGTGATACTGGCACACCCCTCTGGCAGTGGCAACTTGTAGAGGAGTGAAAAACCTACAAGGTGGAAAAGAACAACTTTCATAGTCCATGCCATCCCAATGAAAGACAATTGCTAATCTAATCCCCGGGTTACTCTATGATTCGGAAGAAAAAAAGCCAATGGCATTTTTTTTTTAATTTATTTGTTTTTATTTGGGTGAAGATTTACAGAGCAAATTCACTTTCCATACAGCAGTTCACATATACTTTGTCTCATGTCATTGACCACAGTTTACCACAATGCAACAGC
>NW_006921594.1:14214238-14226326 GCF_000298275.1 Orycteropus afer afer | reverse complement strand
CCTTCCCTTCAAGGCTCAGGGGTCCAAGATTATCTTCTGTGTCTGTGTTAATTGGTTTCCCTTTTCTTTGTTGAAGAGGGTCTGTGCAGTCCTTGTGCCTAGTCCGCCATCTTGCCGGAACTCCGCCAATGGCATTTTTAGCATTTAGGAAGGAGAAGAAAGAGAGAGAATGAAATTAGGCCCAGAGTTGCTTTTCCTTTCACTGAATTTTCTGGACTTTGATCTGATGGATGCCTAGAAAGACAACTGGTCAGGTGATGGATTGAGGCAGCAAAAATTGTGAGCCCACAGATGATAGAGTAAGAACAAAGGGTAGAAGTAAACACTCAACACAAGGGACTACTAAATGGCCAAATGCTGCCATGCTCCACTCACCCGCCCCACTTTCTGCTGTTCAAGCCTAGGATCACTTACCTGATCCAGAGGAAAAATGCTTATTCTCCATCTGCGTGGTATGTTCCTTTTGTCGTCACCGTGGGCTCCATGTTGCTTCTGTGTCTCCTGGTGTCCCTGATCATCCTGTTGGCAAAAGCCATTCACAAACACTGCCCCTGCAAGACCAGGAAGGACAAGAAACCTCTGTAAGTCAGCAGTGAACTGGGCTCTTTCCACCACTTCCATTAGTAGAGTTTTCAATGATGTCAGCAGAAGGAAAGGTGGAGAACCAGGATTCCTCCACAGGCAGGGTGCCTGGAGTGAAGGAAAGAAAAGGAGATATGAGGGAAGGGATCTCAGCTTCCCTTGGCCCTGGTGTCCCCTTCTCATCACCCACTGGACCGTGAAACCATTCTTTTTGCTTCTCCTGGCAACATGCCCCACCTTTGATGGACTCTTAGTGAAACTGGGGCTGCAAAGCTTGGAGTACCTGGACCTGGATAAAAGCTATAGAATGCCCTGTTGTGAGCAGTGGCAGAATAAGCTGCACGCTTTTTGTAAGATTTTTAAGAGATTGGATGGGATCAGAGGAAGCATAAAAAATGGAATTAAGCTTTTGGTTCCAATGACTTAATTGGGCCCCTGTGAGATGAAATAATCATTGTTCTTTTGCAAGTGGGCACGATCTCTCACTCTTGAAGAGCTGTAAACAGAAGTGGGTTTTCTCTCCTTCCTACTATCACCTGATCACTAATATGCCTTTTACTGTCTCAGTCTGTGAAGTGTCTTTTACTGGCTGAGATGAGGTAACAGAATGAAGTGGAGAGAGCACTGTATTGTTACAAACTGCCCCCAGAGGCAAGTTTCTAGATTCTCAGTAGCTTTTACAGCTAAAGCATGATGGCTATGAGTTCAAACCCTGGTTCTCTCACTTTCTAGGTATGTGGCTTTGGACAAGTGCCAACCTCAGTGAGCCTTGACTGCCTAATTTACAAAACTAAACCACTATGTGAGCAAATGCAAGCAACCAATGCACTTAGCACTCTTCCTGGTGTGTACCCACCCAGTTGCCATCAAATCAAATCTGACTTCTGTGTGTCAGAGTAGAACTGCTCCAGAGGGTTTGCAGTGGCTGATTTTTCAGAACTAGGTCACTTAGCCTCTGTCCCAAGGTGCCTGAGGAGACTTGAGCCTCCAACCTTTTGGTAGCAACTGCACATGTTAACTATTTACAGCACTCAGAGACTCTTCTTGCTCTCTCTCTCTCTCTGTGTTATATGTAGATATTGATATAGATAGATGCTTAATATATTACAGCCATTATTTTTATTCTCTGGTTACATTACTCTTCACAGTTGAGTACCAGTAGGTTTAGGATTCTGGATTTCAAGTCTGGCACTATGCCCAAATATCTCAGGGTGTTAGAACCGCTGAGTTCAGGATTTCTCACTGGGAAACAGAAGGGGTGATAAGTCTCATGTGCCTTTTAAAGGTATTTTGAAGATTAACTAGTACTGTCAAATAATTTAAAATCTGGATAAAAGACTCAGTGTAAAAGCATAGAGCATTAGCACGGAGATATGCATTGCATTTTGCCATATTTATTGGGGAAGTTGTTGCTATTGGCAACCTTGACTTCAAGGTAAGAAATCCTTGAGCATCTGCTGAAATAAAAAAAGACATTTTTGTTTGGACTCTATTTGCAAATTGATTTTGGGGAAAAAAAAAGTCTCTGAAAGAGTGACACTTAAGCTTGTAAGGATGGCAGTGCTCTGTAATGGGATTTGGCCAGAAGTTCTTGAAGGAAGTAATCCAATAGACACTGGAAGTCACATGTAATTTATAGCTAAGTGTTAAATATGCACCTTGAACCTGGGTGTTTTTAACTTAAATTCTAAATATTGTTTCCAACATGGTTGACTTACGAGAAATGAGTGAAAAATTCAGGCCGACTTGGCCTTTCTGGAAATTAGTTGTAACATATGGCAGTCAACATTTGTCAAATAAAAAAGAATACAGTTAGAGTTATAAAATTATAGAATCCAAAGTTAGTTATCATGGGAAGGGCCTTGGCAATCGAGTCCAGCTCCTCATGTTGCAGGAAACAAAGGTTTACCTGCCAGTCCCTGAACCCTCTCTGTGAGCCCGACTCTCTGCTTACTGGCTGATGGAGAGTGGAGGGACAAGAAGAATTAGCAGGGCAGTCTGATTGGGATGGTCCTGCCTACACTGGGTGGTGCAAGCAGTTAATGAACTTGGCTGCTAACGGAAAGATTGGAGGTCCAAGTCTACCCAGAGGTATCTTGTAAGAAAGGCCTGTGATCTTCTGAAAACTCAGTCACTGAAAGCTCTTGGGAGCACAGTTCTACTCTGACACAGTTCTGACATATACGACACCATGAGTCAGCATCAACTCATTGATAACTGATTTTGTCCTCACTAGCTGTCATCATCTTAAAAAAAAAAACAAACATTGCCATCAAGTCGATTCTAACTCACAGTGACTGTATAGGAATAGGATAGAGTACAACTGCCCCATAGGGTTTCCAAGGCTGTAAATCTCAATGGAAGCAGAGTGCCTCATCTCTCTCCCACAGAGCCCCTGGTGGGTTGGAACTGCAAACCTTTTGGTTAGCAACCAAATGTCTCCACTGTACCACCAGAGCCCTTTTCTGTCATCATCAGAGAAAATATACTCCTTGAAATTCTATAAAGCAATTGGTTTCAAACTCATGAAACCAACACAACTTTCTTGTCTGCAGCCAATAGTGACATTTGGAGCAGGGCTGGGCTCCCAGAGCCACCTGCCCAGCCTTCTTTTTGGCCCCCACTGCTGGCCTCTCTTTCAATCAACCCCTGGAGCCCACGAAGCACAGCTGCTCAAAGGACCCCATGTTATTATGTATGTACCGCAAGGCCACATACTTTGCAGCTAATCAATGCCTCTTTCTCTCTCTTTTTTTCTCCCCCACAGGGTGAAGAAAGGAGGTATGTTCAGTGTCTGTTGTCTGTTTATCTTCTTGGTCTGTTGAACTATGTTAAAGAACTCCAGCTGGGCAAAGAATCAGAGCATAATCATGTCTTGGCAGGTTTTCATTGGGTGGAAGGCAGCAGAGGTCAGATGGAACTGGAGAAAGGGAAGGGAGGGGTGCCTGGTGCCACTGGCCTACTCAGACCTTTCACTTTGGCTCCATCCATCTCCATTCAGTTCCCTGCTGAGCAGAACAGGAATCAAGCATACTCTGTGTGTTAAACACCAAACCCCCCAAACCCACAGCCCTCAAGTTGATTCCAACCCATAACAACCCGATAGGACAGAGCAGAACTGCCCTATAAGGTTTTTGAGGCTGTAATCTTTAGGGAAGTAGACTGCCGCATCTTTCTCCAGTGGAGCAGCTGGTAGATTCTAACAGCTGACCTTTCAGTGAGCAGCCAAGGACTTAACCACAGAGCCATCAGGGTTCCTGTGTTAAACACAGACAGTACTCACTGCTGTATGTGTGACACCCCTCCCCCCAAGACAGCTAATGCTCTGTCTTGGACAGATTCCTCTTTTAAAACAAACCATACTTGAGTCTCAGATGATAATGGATTTGATCATTTTCATAAGTTATACAGACCAATTTAGAGAGAAAGGGGAGTTGGGTGCAGTCAGGGGAGCTGGGGGAGCTGAGCAATTTGGGGAAAGTTGCTGACTTGAATAAGACCGATCTGAACAGCTCCAGGCCTGGGGATGGATCATGACTTGGCTCTGGAAGTCATGACTTTGAAGAGACCCAGGCTGTGAGCAGACAGGGCAAGGAAGTGGAAAGCGGATTAGGAAATGCACACTGTAGCCATTCCTTTCACAGGTATTTGTGTGTCTAACGTGCACATGGCACATCTATGCAGGATTAACATTTTGTTTATAATGACCATTGGTCATATTGAAGAAGATTATTTTAATAAATGAGATTGTCACAAACTGTCTGCAATCCCAGTTACTTTTTAGAAAGAACATAGGAAATAGATGCAAAAAATCCACCTGTGAGGATGAAATGTATCTACTTGAACTTTCTTATAAAGTCATTTGAAAGCTAATGTCCTAGGCACAGTAATAACCATAAGCAGAAAAAAAAAAGAGAAAGAATAATTTTAATTGGGTATGTATGAGTATAACCAGATCAACCTGTTGTCGAGTTGATTCCAACTTGTGATCCTATAGGATAGAGTAGAACTGCCTGGTAGAGTTTCCAAGGCTATAATCTTTATGGAAGCAGACTCTAATGTCTTTCTTAAACATAGTAGCTGATGGGTTCAGACCACTGGCCTTTCATTTAGTAAGAAGCTCTGGTGGCACAGTGCCTAAGGCATTTTGACCACTAACCAGAGGTTGGTGGTTCAACTCTATCCATGGAAGGAGGATTGGGCAATCTACTTCCATAAAGATTTACTGCCTTGGAAACCCAATGGGGTCACTAGGAGTTGGAATCAACTTGATGGCAATAGATTTGGTTTTGGTGGGTTTTCAGTTAGTAGCCGAGCGCTTAACTGTTGTGCCACCAGAACTCCTTTGTTTATGAATATATATATATGTGTGTGTGTGTATGTGTGTGTGTGTGTGTGTGTGTATATATATATATATATATACACACATACATACATACATACATATATATGTATTTCTGAGATGGCAAGCTGTCAACAATCATGTCTATACACAGAAAAATTCTTTGCTTTGTCTGTAAGACTGAGTTCAAAGCCTATTTAGGAGAAGTACCATTGGGGTATAGAATTTTTAAGGTCAATTTAGTGTCCAGGAAGCTTGACTTCTGCCTATCCTATTCCCTGCAGAAATGAAGACAGCAAAGAGAGCCACTGTGGTGGTGAGTGTGGCTGGCACTGGGGCTCCTGGATTGGGCACTAGTGGCAGGAGGTGTGGACCCCCCAAGCAGGCTCTGCCACAATCTCTCAAGAGTGTTTGTCATTCAGGGAGATGCTTGTATTTGGCCACTGGAACAGATTGCTGTGTGACGAGCCTCTGATAGAATTTGTTCCCTCCACTGAACATGTCTGCTGATATATTTGCAAAAGAACTAGATTTCATAAATATTGAATAGTGGTGTTTATTATCTATACCAGCCCTCCAGGAGCATGAATAGGGGGAGTGGAGCTTAAAGACCAGAACTGGCACTTCAGCCTTCAGTGGGATTTATTTTTTCTTTGCTCTTCCACAACCTTGTGGAAAAATTATAGAGAAAGAGTACTGGCTGGGTTTGGGGTTGGCTCTGCCCAATTAGGCAAATGACCTTGGGGAGCCCCTGGCCTTCTTGAGCTCCAGATTCTTCATCTGTGAAATGGGAGTGAGAACATCTGCCCTGAGGTAACAGGTGGGAAAATATTTTTAGATTGTCTAGTGTCACACCAATGCAGAGTGTTATAGGACAGCTGGGAGTATTACCTCCGCACCCCGTTTCCATTTATTTTTCTTTCACTGAATCTGACCACCACTGGGGAGTGATGGATATTGAAGGTAAGTCCTCTAGCTCTTCCCCTCCCCCTGATAGTAAGACTTTGTTGTGATCTAAGCCCCATGAATTTAGGGGAGGAAATGAATAGTAAGGAGACCAATCCAGTGCACTGGAAGCTTCGCTTCGGCCCCATCACATAAGTGTTTTACGGCCCCGTCAGTCTGCAGATGGGAGAAAGAGACCATCTCTGGTCTTCTGTTACTAAGGCAAGTACCCTTGTTGATGTCACTTAGAGACCACCTTAGAATTATGGGATATCAATCTCTTAAATAAAGAAACCCCACAAACATATAAAATGGGGTGCTACTTAGCTGGTGAAATGGATGAAATGGATAATGCCCCTTTTCCTATCTTTTCCAAGTTGGAGAGCTGTGGGCAAATGAGCAAGTGCTCATGTGTGTGGTAAAACTGGGGACTGAAAAGCCTCAAACAGCTTCCTCATCTGCACACTACACAGTCAGACCTTGGCACCATAAGAAGGAAGGAGCCATTTCCCTGGGAACAGGGACAGATACATTAGGTGGAGATCAGGTCCTAGGGGCCAGCACAGAGCACGGATCAGAGGAGGGACGAGGTACGGAGAACAGGGCTTAGGTAAGGAAGGCCAGGCCCAGATGCAGTGCAGCATTGGCCCAGGTGAAGGGAGACAGCAGGAGAGGATGGGTGCCAGGGCATGCAGGCAGGAGCACATAGGTGCTCAGTTGTTCCTGCTTTGTAACTCTGCCTGGCAGTGAGTCCACTTAGGCAATGCGGATCTGAGCCAGGGTTGCATGTCACTTCTACTCTCCCTCTGTCCAGTTCACATATCATTCACTCCAGGATGCTTTGCTAACCCCCAAGTCTGAATTACGTGTCCCCCCATAAAATCCTAGATTTCCACTATCATCTGTTTGTCAGTAGCTCCCACATGATTACAAGCTTTGCGCAGGCAGTACCCAAACCCTTCCTTATCCACCCTGTGTTCCCAGCATCTAACACAGCACTTGTTGAATAAATAAATGTGAAGAGGCTTTGGGAAAGGAAGTTGGTTTGTGAGGGAGAGCGGCCTTGCCTGTGGGGAGGAGTGTAGGGTTGTGTTTGATGCTGTCTTTTTCTCCTCATTAGGAAACAATCCATATGAACACAGTCTTTGATGGAGAAGCCACAGACCCAGGTAATGAAGTGGTAATGCCATCCACAAGGAAGTAGCCTTTGTTTTTCATACTCCAGGCTGGGAGGGTCAGGGAGGACCTCATCCAACTTCCTTGCTCTTAACTCAGTTTGTTAGTCAGTTTGGCTATGTTGCATATATGGCTGACCTTTCTAGGTTGAAATCCAAGGTGAGACTTACTCTGAGCACAGCTGTCTTGCAGCTGCTTAAAGACATGATCATGTGTGAGCCCTCAGCGAGTTGCCAATTAACGACTTGCTCAAAGACCACGCCTGTTTCTCATCCCCCTTCCTAAATCATGAACCAATTGAGGGCATTGTGAACACAAGAGCCTACAGTTTTTCCTGCTCAGTGGGACTCTCAGGGCCACCCCGCTCCCCCGAGTACTTCCAACACCATCCTATCGGTAGTGAGAGATGCGGAGAAATGGCGTATTTGGCTTCTTTTTTCCCTAGATCACAGCCAAGAATTTCTTCTTGGTCGGCAAGATGAACATAAGGTGAAGCTGGCCTCTGAGAGTGCTCATCACCCCTATGAAATCAGCTCCAAATTTAGCTCCTTTACACACATCCCTCCACTTACAAAGGCTCAATTATAGATGTGAATAAAGAAAGGGAAAGAAACCAAATTCAGGAGGCAAGTGTGTTGGCTCCCTGCCACCCTCATATGCAAAACGCTCGGTCCTCCTCTGAGGGATGGCTCCTCTCCAGCGAGGCTGCTGCTGCTGCTGGAATTAAATTTCCCTCTATTATTAGGCACTTGTTACCATAATGTGCCCACATTAGCATAAGTGCTGGTGGGCTCCACAGCTGAGAGGCCACTCAGGCTGGATGGGAGGGCAGAGCAGGGGCTCACCTGCAGCTCCGTCTTCCCAGGTAACAAGCAGGGACCTCAGAGGCTGTTGTCTTGGGTTTGTGTCTTTGAGGGAAAGGAAAAAGGAAGATGGGCCAACTGGACGAATGTGAACAAACACATCAATTAGCGCCTGTTGGCTTTGACACAATAAAAGTGGCTCCCTCGTATCACCTCCATTTGGGCCAGATTTGTGTGTCCGTATGGAAAAACTCTGCTAACTCAACGTAAATAAAAACCAAAGTTTCTTTCTCCTCACTTGGTGAATTCCTTTCAAGAGCAAGGATTCAGGGGCCTTTTAAAACAAACTAAATCAGAAAGTAACTGGCAACTCTGTTAGAAATTGAGCTTAATTTATCCTAAATTCCCATGGAGTTCAAGAGTTAAATCTCTTTCTCACCTTGTTGTTGAGATGGCCAGGAGAGTCTCCTAAACCTTTCTACCCAGAGAGGCAATGTATGGTTTCTGGAAAGGGCAGGCTGGTGAAGATTGTGATATTCACAAGCCTGCTTTCTGTCTCTCAATTATTCACACCTTCTCGCATGCTTCATCTTGGCTTGGGAGTGGAAGTAGAGCAGGGTGCAGATGGGGGAAGGGGAGAATCAGTGAATTTCCTAGTTTATGGTGTTTTTTTTTTTGTTTTTTTTTCGCTGTAGTTACTGGGGAAATATATGAATTCAATTCAAAAACTGGAGCCAGGAAATGGAAAGATCCATCAACTCAAATGCTAAAATGGAAAGAATCCAGCCGCCAGGGAACTGCTCCACGCAGGGTCATTGCTGGTGAGGGGACAAAGCCACTGAGGACCACCGACAAGAAAGCAGAGGGGCTGAGTGGCAATGAACAGGCTAAGGATGCAGATGTGAGTTCCAGAAGTGAGGATGGCAAGCCTGGCACCCCCAAGAACAGTAGCCCAGCCTTCACAGGCATGGTGGTTTCCCCTAAGCCACAGCCAGGAATGGAAATGGTGTCTGGTGGCCAGGCCTACAACACAGACAGAGGGGGGCCTTGATTATCAGCAAGCTGCTGCCTCACCCCAAATTGTACGAGGGCAGGGATGGGAGTGGAGTAGGTGTGAAAATGTGGTCTGAAGAGACCCTGGATCCCAAATGAGATGTTTGACAACCCTTAAAACTGTGGTCACACAGTTGCCTTTTTCTGAGACTGCCCAGTAGGAATTTCTCCCACGTCTCGGGACTGGCCATGCTTCCGCTGATCGGATGGACTGTTAACTTTTGGATGCAGTATCCTTGTACTTTCTTTGCATTGACTGTTAGGAAGCTCCATTCAGTTCACTTCCTGACATAAATACAGAGACCTATCCTTACCTCTGGTTTCTGAAATGGCATCACCCAGATTTCTTCACTTATAAATTTAGTTCAACAGCAAAAAAGTCTTTTTCAGTCACCTCAAATCTTTTTCAAAAGTAGCTGAGCCGTAAAATAAATTAATAATGGGTGGATAAACAATGAGTTGTACATCTGCAAAGGAGAAAACATAATGGACACCTTTTCTTTTTTGTAATTTATATTTGATAAAGTATAATTTATATTCAGTCAAGTACACAGATCTAAGGTCTAGCCTGATGATGTGTACACTCCTCTCCAAAGGCATCCCCTCTTCCGATCTTTATCCTCACAGATTCGCATTACCTGGTTTGAACTTCATGTAACTGCAATTACACAAAATGGCCTCTTTTGTGCTTGGCTTCTTTTGTTCCAAATTCTCTCTCTGAGATCATTCATGTTGCTTACAGTAGTAGCCGAATCTTCTTCATCGTAATGTCCTATTCCATCGTATGAATATAACACAACTCATCCATTCTACACCTGAGTTAAGGAATTCTCATGGCACAATAGTTAAGCACTCAGCACCTAACCGAAAGGTTGGTGGTGCAAACTCCCGTAGCTGTTCCGTAGGAGAAAGACTTGGTGATCTGTTGCTGGAAAGGTTTGTGGTTGTTAGGTGACACTGAGTCCATTTTCAACTCATGTGACAGAGTAGGACTGCCAGGTAGTTTTCTTGGCTGTGATCTTTATGGAACTGGATCACCAAGTCTTTCTCCCATGGAGCATCTGGGTGAGTTCGAGTTGCCAAACTTTTGGTTAGCCTAATTGAGAACTTAACTGTTGTCCCACTAGGGCTCCTTCATAAAGATTAAAACAAACAAAACTCACTGCCGTCGAGTTGGATCTGACTCATAGCAACCTCTCTTGGGGTTTCTGAGGTAGTATCACTATGGAAGTATATTGCCCAATCTTCCTTGTGAGGATTGACTTGTGGATTAGAACCACCAGCATTCTGGTTAGCAGTCACATGCCTTAGGCACTATGCCACCAGAGCTTCCTCATAAATATTGTTGTTGTTGTTGTTATGTGCCATCAAGTCGGACCTGACTCATAGTGACCCCTCCTTGGGTTTCCAAGGCAGTATCACTACGGAAGTAGACTGCCCAACTTTCCTTCTGAGGAGTGGCTGGTGGGTTTGAACCACCAGCCTTCTGGTAGGCAGTCAAGTGCCTTAGTAACTATGCTACCAGAGCTCCTTCATAAAGATTACAGCCTAGAAAATCCTATGGGGCAGTTATATTCTGTCACATGGCTCACTGTGAGTTGAAAATTGACTCAATGTCCCATAACAACACCACACTTAAAAAAAAAAAAGAAAAAGAAAAACCTCCCTGCCATCAACTTGGATCCAACTCATAGCGACCCCTCCTTGGGTTTCCGAGGCAGTATCACTATGGAAGTAGATTACCCAATTCTCCTTCCGAAGAGTAGCTGGTGGGTTTGTACCACCAGCCTTCTGGTTAGCAGTCAAGTGCCTTAGGCACTATGCCACCAGAACTCCCCACTTGTGTTGCTTCAAATTTCATACTTGTGTTTCTTCAAATTTCTTACTCTTATGAATTACAACTCGTGTATTTTGTACATTGGTAAACACAGACACTCATTTCTTCTGAGACTATACCTGGGAGTGGAATTGCTGGAGCAGTTGCTAGATACGCTGAAGAGTTTCAAAGTGGTGGTTCCAATTTACACCTTTACCAGCAATGATAGAGAGTTCTAATTACTCTACATCCCTGCCAACACTTTGATTCTCAGTCCTTTTACTTGTAGCCATCTAGTAAGGGACATGCCCTTTTTATGAAAGCTAAAATAACATCAACCTTTCAACTCACCTGCCTTGCTCCTTCCCTACTTCCTGTGAGTGGAGGAACTACAGGATCTTAGTGGAGACATAGTGGGCAACTGCATTGAACCAGGACTTTCACTTATTGGTGTGAGCAATGAACTAAAAGTAAACAGCACAATGACAAACCAGAAAATGAAACTTTCCAATGTCTGCCTCTCTTTAGTCCTATGTCTTACTCTCCAGCAGCTATGGACCTAGTCCGTACTATTTTCCTAGGGCTGCTGGAACAAAGGCAAGGAAGCAGAGGCAGGGTTTCAGGTAAGGCCAGGGACCCAGGCCACACCCCTCCCAAGCAGAGGGAAAGAGGCAGGGATCTAAGTAAGGGGTAAGTGGGAAGGGAGGAGAGGTTTTGAACAGCTAAGGAAGACAAACTTGTCTTCAGTTTGTCCTACTGTGGTGGCGTGTTGCTATGAGGCTTGAGGCTGTGCCACTGGTGTCTCAAGGCCAGTGGGGTTGCACATGGTACACAGGTTTCAATAGCTTATGGACTGAGACAGACTAAAAAGAAGGAGGAGGCCATCCACTTCTCAAAATTGACCAGGGAAAACCTTACGAATAGCAGAGAAACACTGTCTGATACATTCCTGTGCAATTTTATGAATAGCCCAGAAACATTGTCTGAAGGATAAGCCACTTAGGTCAGAAGGCTCTCAAAATAGGACCAGGAAAGAGCTACATCATCAGAGAAGAACCAGTCTTAATGATATGGATAAGGTAAAGCTTTTGAGACCTCCATTTGCTGATGTGGTACGACTCAAATGGAGAAGAAACAGCTGCACACATTCATTAATAATCAGAACATGGAATGTACAAAGCATGAATCTAGTAAAATTAGAAGCTGTCAAAAATGAAATGAAGCACATAAAGATTGATATCCTAGGCATTAATGAGCTGAAATGAACTGTTTTTGGCTATTTTGAATCAGACCACCATGTGGTCTACTATGCCGGGAATGACAATTTGAAGAGGAATGGCATGGTGTTCATCATCACAAAGGATGTTTCAA
>NW_006921594.1:14182890-14212928 GCF_000298275.1 Orycteropus afer afer | reverse complement strand
ATTCAAAAACAGTTGCAGCAGTATATTGACAGAGAACTTCCAGAGGTGCAAGCTGGATTCAGAAGAGGATGTGGAACAAGGGATATCATAGCTGCTGTTAGATGGATCTTGGTTCAAGACAAAGAATACCAGAAAGATATTTACTTGTGTTTTATTGACTATGCAAAGGCATTTGATTGTGTAGATCATAACAAATTGTGGATGACATTGAAAAGAATGGGAATTCCAGAACACTTGATTGTGCTCAAGAGGAACCTGTACATTGACCAGGAGGGTGTCATTCAAACAGAACAAGGGGACACTGCATGATTTAAAATCAAGAAGGGAGTGTGTCAGGGTTGTATCCTTTCACCATGTTTATTCGATCTGTATGCTGAGCAAATAATCCGAGAAGCTAGACTATATGAAGAGGAATGTGGCATCAGGATTGGAGGAACAATCATTAACAACCTGCAGTACGCTGATGACACAACTTTGCTTGCTGAAAGTGAGGATTACTTGAGGCACTTACTGATGAAGACTGAAGAATACAATCTGCAGTATGGATTACATCTCAATATAAAGAAAACAAAAATTCTCACAACTGGACCTATAAGTAGTATCATGATAAATTGAGAAAAGATTGAAGTTGTCAAAGACTTCACATTGCTTGGTTCTACAATCGATGCCAATGGAAGCAGCAGTCAGGACATTAGACGACATATAGCACTGGGCAGGTTGGCTGTGAAGGACCTCTTTCAAGTGCTGAGGATCAAGGATGTCTCCTTGAGGACTAAGGTGCTCCTGACACAAGCTGTGACATTTTCAATCACCTCATATTCATGTGAGAGCTGGACAATGAATAAGGAAGACCCAAGAAGAGTTGATGCTTTTGAGTTGTGGTGCTGGCTAAGAATGCTGAAAGTACCGTGGACTGCTAAAGAACTAACAGATCTGTCCTGGAGGAAGTGCAGCCAGGGTGCTCCTTGGAAGCAAGAATGGCCAGACTTCGTTTCACCTACTTTGGCCATGTTGTCAGAAGGGACCATTCCCTGGAGAAGGATGTCATGCTTGGTAAGGTGGAGGGTCGACAAAGGAGGGGAAGGCCCTCAATGAGATGGACTGACACAGTGGCTGCAACGATGGGCTCAAGTATAGCAAGGATCATGGAGCTGGTGTGGGACCAGGTGGTGTTTTGTTCTGCTGTTCATAGGGTCACTATGAGTCAGACATGAATTGATGGCACCTAACAACAATAAAAAGCTGGAACAAATTGCCACAAACTAGATGGCTTAAAACAACAGAAACTATCTCACAGTTCTGGAGGCCGGAAGTCCAAAATCTCAATGTTGGTAGGACCATGCTCACTCCAAAGGCTCTTGGGGAATATCGATTCTATGCTTTCCTCTTACCTTCTGGTGTTGCTGGCAATCCTTGGCGTTCCTTGACTTGTAGATGCATCATTCCAATCTCTGCCTCCATCAACACAGGGTGTTTTCCTTGTATGTCTATATCTATGTCTCTTTTCCTCTTCTTATGACAACACCAGTCATAATGGATTAGAGCCACCCTAATGGCTTCATCTTAACTTGATTATATCTGCAAAGATCCTACTCACAGGCACCAGGAATTAGGATTTCAATATATCTTTTGAGAGGCACAGTTCAACATGTAACACGGTCCAATGACCCCAAGAAAGATCACATGAGAGTCTATTAGATCAGCACCTTCTTCCCAGCAGGGGAGACAGGTGAGAATTTACAGGCCCACAGTGGCCCTTGGGGGTGGGTATGTACGGTCTGTCCTGCAATTGAAGAATTTTAGAGAGAGCAGTTATCTGTTGTATGTCTATGTACCAGTGTGACTTCTCAAGAAAAAGAAGCACTTTAAAAATGCCCTGTCCTGGCCTAGATCAGGCATGATTTATTAATAAGGGTTGGTTGCCAGGGAGCTCCCTTGAATGGGTTTAAATTTTGCAAAAGGAGGCAGAGCTGTTCATTTGTGTAGGTTAAAGTGGGTGAAGTGGCTGATTACCCATTTAAGACTTAGCTAGCATGTGGCACCCAGAGTAAAATGCCTTCCTCAGAAGCTCTCGGCCTCAATGCCAATAAAAGGAGACGCAGGGAAGGCTGAAGGGGGACTTAATAACTGTTTATAAGCCCATTAAGGATGATTAAAAAGAGGGCAGCAAGCAGCTGTTCTTCTCCAGTGATGACAGGTCAAGAGGGAATAGTGTTTAACCGCCAGAAGAAGAGATTTAAGTAAGGCGCACAGAGGAACTTCCTGAAGACTGGGGTCTGTTTGAAGAGCCCAGACTTCTCTGGTGATGAGTCTTCAAGCTCCAAGATAGGAAGGATTTGTTCTCCTCAGGAGCCTGAGAAATGGGAGCAGCAGTGGCACAAGGAGGTTGTAACTGAAAGAACATCTGTGTCCTCTTTCCTTTTGCATACTTGGCTACTTCTTGTCGTTAGGTGCCATCAAGTCGGCCCTGACTCATGCGACCATATACGTACAACAGAACGAAACACTGCCCGCTCCTGTGCCAGCCTCACAATCCTTGCCCATCGTTGCAGCCACTGTATCAATCAGTCTTGCTGAGGGCCATCTCCTTTTTCATCGACCCTCTACTTTACCAAATCTGACATCCTTCTCTAGGGAATAGTCCCTTCTGACAACATGACCAGAGTAGATGAGACAAAGTCTAGCCATTCTCGCTTCTAAGGAGTATCCTAGCTGCACTTCCTCCAGGACAGATTTGTTCGTTCTTCTGGCAATCTGTGGTACCTTGGGTGTTCTCTGCCAGCACCACAACTCAAAAGCACCAACTCTTCTTTGCTCTTCCTTATTCATTGCCCAGCTCTCACATGCATATGAGGCGATTGAAAATACCATGGCTTGGGTTAGGCACACCTTACTCTTCACAGAGACATCTTTGCTCTTCAGCACTTTAATGAAGTCTTTTGCAGCACATTCGCCCAGTGCAATATGACGTCTGACTTTTCGACTGCAGCTTCCATTGGCTACTTGATTTGAAGAAATCCAGAAGACTGAGATTCAGAGCTGAGACCATTCAGTTTCAATATTGACCAGGTTTTTTGGGGGGGGGGGGAAGATATTTAAATAAAACGAAGCCAGGAATCTTTGTGAATCTTGTGAAAAATTTCTCCCATTTCTCTCCCAAGGCCTTATTGTTGTGTCATTAGATGCCATCAAGTAGGGCCTCGACTCACGGTGACCCCACGGACAACAAAATGAAAGCCTGCCTAGTCCTGTGCCATCTCCATGATGGATTGTGGATCAGACCATTGTGATCCATAGGATTTTCACTGACTGATTTTTAGAAGAAATTCACCAGGTCTTTCTTCCTAGTCCATCTTAGTCTGGAAGCTCCACTGCAACCTGCTTAGCATCATAGCAACACACAGGCCTCCAGTGACAGATGGGTAGTGGCGCACCTCAGGTGCATTGGCCAGAAATCAAACCTGGCGCTCCTGCATGGCAAGTGAGAGGCTCTCTGCCAGTGCCTTCACCCCAGACCTTAAACGCGGGAATTTATTGTAGCCAATCTTTCTTGCCTGATTCTGATTCATTGCAAAATTGGAACAAATACATTTAGTATAAAAACCAAACCAAACTCACTGCCATCAAGTTGATTCAACTCACAGCGACCCCTCCTTGGGTTTCCAAGGTGGTATCTCTATGGAAGTAGATTGCCCTGTTTTCCTTCCAAGGAGAGGCTGGTGGGTTTGAACTGCCAGCCTTCTGGTTAGCAGTCAAATGGTTTAGGCACTACACCACCAGAGCTCTCACATTTAGAGTAGGAACCCGTAATTATGGGAGAATTTAAAGCTGTGTGGTAAATTCTGAAGTTTGAGTTTGTGTTATGCTTAGGAGAAAGCGGGATCCGCTTCTCTGTCAGCCAGCGTGAAAAAGCTCATGGCTCCCAAACAAACCCTGGTAAATTACACTTTAGCTCCTCAGAGTCCTCTTTCATGTCTGTGGTTCTATTGTTTGCCTTTTTATTTAATGTGTTTTGTGATGGCTGCGAAAATCGAGCGACAGAATGAATGAGCATTGAAAATGATTGCTATTGAAACTCAGTGCTTCTCATTTCAAACTTAGTGTGTGTGTTAATATCCTATTTGTGCAATCACTATTTATGGGGCATCCACTGTGTGCTAAATGTTGAGGATTCATTAATGAACCCAACAGCTGAAAGCCCTGTCCTTGTGCTGCTTACATTCTGTTGGCTGCTGCTGAATACAGCATGGTTTTACTCACTGCTGTCGGGTAGACTCAACTCATACAGATGCTGATAAGCTATCCGAACTGGCTGACTTTCCAGCTCCATCATGCGTCACCAGAATCCAGGTCATGCTATTTGTTTCTTGGTTCCTTGCATGTTCCGTCCAAAAAACAAGTTAACTCAAGCCTGGCATCTGCTTTCCCAGAGACCTTGCCACCCCTTTCTGAAGGAGTCTTCCAGATAGGAATGAGGTCCTGAGTTCTCTTGGGCCCTATGTTCCATATTAGATAAAGCTATCTCAGCAGAGTTTAGCAACCAGCACCATTCCCTCAGTGGAAGGTACCAGGTGCAGTTATTTTAGATACTACCAACCAGTTCTTCCTGAGTGCAATCGTCCATGCCTAATCTGGCAAGGTGGTCATGTGTGTGCATATGAGTGTGTTGGAGGAGTAAGGAGAACCCCTCAATGTTTCTGCTCTACTGAACTTGCTGTCAAGATTCCAAACAATGCCCCAAAGAAACAGGTCTGGACACGTTCTGTAGGTCTGGTTCTCTATGCCCCGCTGTGAAAAGGTTTGTAGGCACCTTTATCACTCATCTTGAGCAGTGCATTAAGCTAGCTCTAAATCTATCATTTGGTATTTAATCAGAAAAAGTATAGTTCTGATTAAATACCAATGCACAAATCAAAGCCCACTTCTCTGACACCAAATACATTGATCAAATTCGATCTAACTCCTGCAAATTCCCATTCCCACCACACAGGCAGCCCTTCCTCCTCTGACCTGGAGCTGCGTCAGATCTCATAAGGCAGAAGGCACAGCCCTCCAGACCGCCAGGTGTGCCTAACACTTCAGATGCCAGCTGCAAAGTTGGGGGTCCCCATGAACCTTCAGTTCTGACCTACTGACCCCCACTACTCCTTCGTGTTTGATAATTTGCCAGAAGGACTCCCAGAATTCAGGAAAGCACTGTACTTATGGTTACAGTTTTATTATAGTAAAAAGGCACCTAGGGTGTGATCTGGGAGGGTTCCCAGTGCAGTTTCCATTCCCAAAAGGACATGCTACTCTCCTGTTGTTGTTGTTGTTGTTGTGTGCCGTCGAGTTGGCCCCGACTCATAGCGACCCCTCCTTGGGTTTCCGAGGCTACTCTCCTAGATGCAGAGATATCTTTCACCAGCCAGGAAGTCCAAGGGGCTTTCATGTCCAGAGCCTTATTGGGACCTCATTGAATCATGTCCTGAGGTCAGCTGATATCATACGGTGGCTTCTGTCCTGGCCAGCCTCTGCTAAAAAGGTAATTCATTAACATAAACCCTCAGGTATGGTCTGGAGGCCTCATGAAAGACACTTTAGTCACTAGGGAAATTCCAAAGTTTTAGAGATTCTCTCTCAGGAACCAAAGATAAAGACCAAACTCTAGGTAAAGTAAATTCTTTAACCCACAATGCCTTTCACCAGGATGAGACCTGGGTTAAAGGGGGAAAAAAATTATGCTCTGTGATTCCCAAAAGAGTCTAAGTTCTTAGGAAGTCTGTTTGGGGAGAACAAACAGGATAAGTGTGTCCTGGAGAACCAGACCATTATGATCAAAGTTTTAGAGACAGTTAATACCTAAAATGGTGTGTTCTATTGTATCAAAACCATAATGGTTAGTCTTAATTTTTGGTTTGGAAAACAGGATCCCTGTACACCTAAGATCAAGGCAAAGCATGCTCACGAGGCTGATTCTTTCATGTGGTGCCTGCTAAGTGAGGCCGCCCAGGGCTGGGAGGCTAGCACCCCCACCCAAGCTCTGGGCCGCGGCATGCCCAGGTGGCTTTTAATTCCTGCAATCTTCAGAAACAATCCCAGACTTCAGTAGCCTCTTCAGAACAAGGCACAGCTGAGGGAGAAATGCTGGTTAATCGGATTTATAGACGCAGCTCACAAGAGCTCACTCCCATGCTGCCCATTTCATTTGTTCGTCCATAGTCAGTGCCCACTCCTGCTGCCATGCTAAATGACCTTTTTTTTCCTCCTTTTAAATAGAAGCTTTTCTTAGATTTAATTCATATGCCATAAAATTTGTGACTTTTAGTATATTCACAGAGTTGCGCAACATTCTAAACAAAACCAAACTCACTGCCATCGAGTTGGGTCCAACTCATAGCAACCCCTCCTTGGATTTCCGAGGTGGTATCATTATGGAAGTAGATTGTCCAATCTTCCTTCCGAGGAGGGGCTGGTGGGTTTGAACTGTCAGCCTTCTGGTTAGCAGTCAAATGCCTTAGGAATTATGCCACCAGAGTTCGTGGCAGTGCAACCATTAGCACGCTCTCATTCCAGAACATTTTTATCACCCCCAAAAGAAACCCTGTACCGACTAACAATCATCCCCCACTCACCTTGTCAAGCCTTAGGCAACTGCTAATCTTCTTCCTCTCTCAATGGATGTGCCTATTCTGGGCATTACGAATAAATAGGATTATGTAATAGGTGGCCTTTTTTGACTGGCTTTTTTCACTTAGCATAATATTTTCAAGGTACACCCTGTACATGTTGTAAAAAGGAACTTCATTCCTTTTTATTGCTGGATAATACATAGCTCATTGTTTGGCTATCTCACATTTCATTTATCCTTCATCTGGCCCGGATGGATATTTGGGTTATTTCCACTTTGTGACTGTTATGACTAATGCTGCTATGAACATTTGCACACAAGGTTTTGTGTGGACATATGTTTTTGTGTGGATATATTTTATTTATTGAGCATATCTCTTGGAGTGGAGATGCTGGGTCATATGGCAATTCTCTGTTTACCCTTTTGATAAACTGTTGTGCTGTTTTCCACAGCAGCTGCACCATTTTACACTCCTACCAGCAATGCATGAGGGTTCCATAATGGTCTTTTGAAACAGACAAGTGGGCCACCCTTGGTTCAGGTTTCTGTGCAGGGCATTTAACCTTCCCAGGATCCTGCCAGCTTCTGAGTAAGGAGTCTGGGCATGGTCTGGAGTGCTGATCTACTGACATCACTGAGCTTCATTATGGTAGCTTCCTCTGCACCCAAGCAGTCTATAGATTGGTATCTGCAAACCTCAGAATTGTAATTGCCCAACCCACCATGTGCTGGGTACTCTACCTATGCAATCTCCAATCCTCATAGCACTAATTTGAGAACAGTCTGATAATTTGCATTTTACAGATGAGAAAGTTGAGGGTGGGAGAGATTGCAGAATTCATCCAGAAGCCAGGGATCCAGGACGCCAATCTGGGTCTGGCCCCTCTGAGCCTATGTGGAAAGGGTCCAGCTGTGGCCTTTAGTCTGTGATCTGATGGGAAGATGAGTCAGATGGCTCGACCTCCAGGTGGATCCTCTGGCTAAGACCAAACTCTTCCCTGAAAATCCAAGGCCTCTCATGACTGCAGGAACCACACATTCAGAGACACAGAGTCAATACCAGCTTCTGGACCAGCAGCTGGGCTCTGAGAGTGTCCTCTCCTGCCTGGCTTGGGTTCAGATCTGAAATAGCCATGACCTCCCACAGCCCTGTCAAGCCCAGCACACGTGGTTTTGGGCTGTGTAAAGGCAAAGATTCTTCTTTTCTCTGTTCCACACTCACTCCCTACCTGACTGCTATTCCACAAAAACAGTCTCATCTTGGCTATGAGTTTTCAAGAGCCCTCCAAAGATGTTACAACCAAAATTCAGGTCAGTAGGCAGAAGGGACTATCATGGCTAATAGTGGCCAGTAGGGGCATTTGTTATTGTTAGCTCCCCTAGAGTTGACTCAGCCTCATGGCAGCAGCCTTGTGTATAACAAAGCAAAGTCTTTCCCAGTCCTGCATCAGCCTCACCATTGCCAGCATGTTCAAACTCATTGTCGTAGCTATCGTGCTGATCCATCTCACCAAAGTCTCCCATGGCTTCTTTGGCCCTCTACTTCACCAAACATGATGGCCTCCTCTAGTGTTTGATCCTTCCTGATGGCATGTCGAAAGCAAGTTGGACAGCATTCTGTTGTTATCCATAAAGTTTTCATTGGCTAATATTTGAAAGTAGATGACCAGGCCCTTCTTTCTAGTTTGTCTTAGTCTAAAGCGCCACTGAAACCTGTCCACCATGGTGATCCTGCAGGTATTTGAAACACTGGTGGCATAGCTTCCAGCATAACAGTAGCATGCAAGCTACCACAGTACAACAAACTGACAGATGGGTGGTGGAGTAGGGGCATGACCTTTTATTTTTGTCATTTTAGCTTGGTGGCTGCTTTCCACTCAGGGGCAGCTCTACTTTAAGGCTGGGGCCTGAAGTAGGCTCAGGGGCTGCTTTTTGCTGGGGAGAGGCTCTATTTTAAGGCTGGGACCTGAGATAGGTGGGCTCAGGGCTCGAGGCTGCTTTTCCCTTGGGGGCAACTCCATTTGAAGGCTGGAGCCCAAGGTAGGTGGGCCCAGGACTCAGGGGGTGCTTTTCACTTGGGGGTGGCTCTGTTTTAAGGCCAGGGCCTGGGGTAGGCAGGTACAGAGGGGTTAGGAAGAACTAAGGGAGATGAATTAGTCTGTCAGTATGTCATCCTGTGGTGGCTTATGTGTTGCCATGAGGCTGGAGGTTATGCCACTGGCGTTGCAAAATGCCAGCAGGGTTACCCATGGTGGACAGGTTTCAGCAGAGCTTCCAGGATAAGAAAGACTCAGAAGAAGGAAGAAGCCATCCACTCGTCAAAGAATTGGCCAGTAAAAACCTTATGAATAGCAGTGAAACACTGTCTGATATATTACTGGAAAACTTTATGAATAGCCCTGAAACATCGTCCGATATAGTGCCGGGAGATGAGCCCCTCAGGTTGGAAGGCCCTCAAGACATGACTGGGGAAGAGCTGCCTCCTCAGAGTAGAGACGACCTTAAAGATATGGATGGAGTAAAACTTTCGGGACCTCCATTGGCTGATGTGGCGTGACTCAAAATGAGTAGAAACAGATGCAAATATCCATTAATAATTAGAACATGGAATGTATGAAGTATGAATCTAGGAAAATTGGGAGTTGTCAACAATGAAATGGAATGCATAGAGATCCATATCCTAGGCATTAGTGAGCTGAAACGAACTGGTTTGGGCCATTTGGGATCAGATGATCATGTTGCGTACTATGCCGGGAATGACAAATTGAAGAGGAATGGTGTGGCATTCATTGTCACAAAGACTGTTTCAAGATCTCTCCTGAAGCACAATGCCATCAGTGATAGGATAATATCCATATGCCTACAAGGAAGACCAGTTAATACTGTTGTTGTTTGTCGTTATGTGCAGTTGAGTCAGACCCAACTCATAGCGACCCCTCCTTGGGTTTCCGAGGCAGTATCACTACGGAAGTAGATTGCCCCATCTTCCTTCCAAGGAGTGGCTGGTGGGTTTGAACCGCCAGCCTTCTGGTTAGCAGTCAAGTGCCTTAGCCACTATGCTACCAGAGCTCCAGTTAATACTACTATTATTCAAATCTATGCACCAACCACCAAAGCCAAAGATGAGGGAATTGAAGATTTCTACCAACTTCTGCAGTCTGAAATTGACCAAATATGCAATCAAGATGTGTTGATTATCACTGGTGACTGGAATGCAAAAGTTGGAAACAAGAGTTACTGGTAATTGGAAAATATGGCCTTGGTGATAGAAATAATGCCAGAGATCGCATGATAGAATTTTGCAAGATCAACAACTTATACATTGCAAATATCTTTTTCAACAATAAGCAATGGCTTTACACATGGACTTCGTCAAATGGAATACTCAGGAATCAGACTGACTACATCTATGGCAAGAGGCAATAGAGAAGTTCAATATCTTTGGCCAAAACAAAGCCAGGAGCTGATTGTGGAACAGACCATCAACTACCCATATGCATGTTCAAGTTGAAGTTGAAGATAACTAAAAAAGTCCATGAGAACCAAAATATGACATTGATTTTATTCCCCCTGAATTTAGAGACCATTTGAAGAACAGATTTGATGCACTGAACACCAGTGACCAAAAACCAGAGGAACTGTGAGATGACATCAAGAACATCATCCATAAAGAAAGCAAGAGGTCATTAAAAAGACAAGAAAAGAAGACCAAAATGAATGTCAGAAGAGACTCTGAAACTTCCCCTTGAACAGAGAGTAGCTAAAGCAAATGGAAGAAATGACAAGACAAAAGAGCTGAACAGAAGATTTCAAAGAGCAACTCAAGAAGACAAAGTCAATTATTATAATGATATGTGCCAAGAATTGGAGTTAGAAAACCAAAAGGGAAGAACATGCTTGGCATTTCTCAAGCTGAAAGAACTGAGGAAAACATTTAAACCTCGAGTTGCAATATTGAAAGATTCTATGGGCAAAATATTGAATGATGCAGGACACATCAAAAGAAGAGGAAAGTAATACACAGAGTCATGGTACCAAAAAGAATTGGTCAATGTTCATCCATTTCAGGAGGTGGTATATGATCAAGAACCACCAGTATTGAAAGAAGTTGAAGCTGCACTGAAGGAATTAGTGAAGAACAAGGCTCAGGAATTGACAGAATACCCATTGAGATGTTACAACAAACTGATGATCCCACTAGAGGCACTCACTCTGCTATGCCAAGAAATTTGGAAGACAGCTACCTGGCCAACTGACTGGAAAAGATCCATATTTGTACCCATTCAAAAGAAAGGTGATCCAACAGAATGTGGAAATTATTGAACAGTAACATTAATATCATATGCACATAAAATTTTACTGAAGATAGTTCAAAAACGGTTGTAGCAGTATATTGACAGAGAGCTTCCAGAAGTGCAAGCTGGATTCAGAAGAGGACGTGGAATGAGGGATATCATTGCTGATATCAGATGGATCTTAGCTGAAACAAACAATACCAGAAAGATGTTTACTTGTGTTTTATTAACTATGCAAACTCATTTGATTGTGTGGATCATAACAAATTATAGATAACATTGAGAAGAAAGGGAATTCCAGAACACTTGATTGTACTCATGAGGAACCAGTACATAAATCAAAAGGCTGTCATTCATACAGAACAAGGGGATACTGCAAGGTTCAAAATAAGAAGGGAGTGCATTGAGGTTGTATCCTTTCACCATACTTATTCAATCTCCATGCTGAGCAAATAATCTGAGAAGATGGGTTATATGTAGAAGAACATGGCATCAGGATTGGAGAAAGACTCATTAACAACCCGTAATATGCAAATGACACAACTTTGCTTGGTGAAAGTGAGGATGACTTGAAGTACTTACTGATGAAGATTGAAGACTACAGTCTGCAGTTTGGATTACACCTCAATACAAAGAAAACAAAAATTTTCACAACTAGTCCAATAAACAGCTTAACTATAAATGGAGAAAAGATTGAAGTTGTCAAGGATTTCATATTACTTGGTTCTACCATCAACACCAATGGAAGCAGCAGTCAAGACGTCAGACAACATATTGCATTAGGCAAATCGGCTACAAAAGACCTCTTTCAAATGCTGAAGAGCAAAGATGTCTCCTTGAAGACTAAGGTGTGCCTAACCCAAGCCATGGTATTTTCAATCTCCTTATATATGACAGCTGGACAATGAATAAAGAAGACAGAAGAAGACTGATGCTTTTGAGTCATGGTGTTGGAGAAGAATGTTAAGAGTACCATGGTCTACTAAAAGAACTCACAAATCTGTCCTGGAAGAAGTGTAGCCAAATAAATGCTCCTTGGAAGCGAGAATGGCCAGACTTTATTTCACTTACTTTGGTCATGTCAGAAGGAACCATTCCCTGGAGAAGGATATCATGCTTGGTAAAGTGGAGGGTCAGCAAAGAAGGGTAAGGCCCTCAACAAGATGGATTGACACAGTGGCTGCAGTGATGGGCTCAGGTATAGCAACGATAGTGAGGTTGGCACAGGACCAGGCTGTGCACAGGGTCACTATGAGTCAGAGACGACTTGATGCCATCTAACCATGACAGTTTAGCTTCCAGGAGTCCTGAAATGTGCCTGGCAAAGGACCATTTCTTAGTCATTCCACCATTCCCCAAGCATTCCAGGCCTCTGTGGCTGCAGAGAACAGCACTAGGACACCCACGATCAGGATTCCACCTTGTAGCCACCCACTAAAACCCACAGCAGCACCACAGCAGCTGGAGACCAGGGAGTGCTGCACTGAACAACTTCCAGGAGAAGAGATGAGCAGCTGGCTTCACTCACGAGTGACCTTTCCTCGGAAGGCTCCAGGGTCACTACCATGGTGTTTTGCCAAGCGAGCTATTATTATTGGCCAAGAAGAAGCCCAACTGACCTTGGAGACAACTTTATTACTGTGGACATAAGTAAAAAGGGTTCTGATCAGTGGTGGTGCTTGGTGTATCTGAACACATAGCCCTACGTTTTGTCTCACTGACATACCATTTTACCACCAGCTCAGGAAAATGAAAGTCCCAAATTCTATGCTTTCATTTGGTTGAGTGTGTGTTGATGTGTCAGTGTTAAGATAGCTGTTGTTGCTTTTGTCACTTGCTGTTTAGTTGGTGTCTAACCCATGGTGACCTCATGTACAACAGGATAGGACCATTGTGATCCATAGGGTTTTTTTTGGCTTATTTTTAAAAGTAGATTGCCAGGTCTTTCTTCCTTCTCTTAGTTTGTAAGCTCCATTGAAACATGTTCAACACTCATAGCAAAATGCAAGCCTCTACTGACAGACAGAGGGTGGCTGCATTTGAAGTACATCAGCCAGGAATCGAAACTGGGTTTCCACCTCGGATAAGCAAACCACTATTGAAGAAGAACATAGTAGGAGGTCTCCCACTCCCAGATCTCAAAACCTACTATTCAGCCACAGTAGTCAAAACAGCCTGGTATTGGTACAACAACAGATGTATAGACTGTTGTTGATGATGTTATGTGCCATCAAGTCATCTCTGACTCATAGCAACCCCTCCTTGGGTTTCCGAGGTGGTATCTCTATGGAAATAGCTTGCCTAATCTTCCTTCCAAGGAGTAGTTGGTGGATTTGAACCACCAACCTTCTGGTTAGCAGTCAAGTGCCTTAGGCACTAAGTCACCAGAGCTCCTAAAAGACTCTGGAAGCGGTGGGATTTGAACCCACACCCCCGAAGAGACTGAAGCCTTAATCCAGCACCTTAGACCACTTGGCCATGCTACTATCTATATACTAATGGAATAAAATTGAGAACCCAGAAATAGATCCACAGACGCATGGTCAGCTGATCTTTGACAAAGGGCTGAAATCCATTAAGTGGAGAAGAGTTTGTCTCTTTAACAAATGGTGCTGGCAAAACTAGATGTCTTTTTGCAGAAAAATGAAACAAGATCCTTACCTCACACCATACACATAAACTAATTCCAGATGGATCAAAGACTTAAATGTAAAACCTAAAACTATAAAGTTCCACAAGGAAAAAACAGGAGCAACTTTAGGGGCCCTAATTTATGGGATAAATAGACTGTCAAGCATAACCCAAAATGCACAAACAGCAGAAGATAAACTAGATGGAAGGGACCTTCTGAAAATCAAATTTTTATGTGCTTCAAAAGACTTTTCCAAAGGAGTAAAAAGAGAACTTACAGAGTGGGGGAAAAAAAATATTTGGCAATGACGTATCGGACAAGGGACTTATCTCTAAAATTTATAGAAAACTCTAATATCTCAACAACAAAAAGACAAACCATCCAATTTAACAATGGACATAAGACATGAATAGATACTTCACCAAAGAGACTATTCAGGTGGCCAACAAACACATGAGGAAATGTTCATGATCATTAGCCATTAGAGAGATGCAAATCAAAACAACCATGAGATACCATCTGGCCCCAGAATTAATAGCACAGTCCAACAAGACAGAAAATAACAAATGCTGGTGAGGATGTGGAGAGATTGGGACTCTCATACACTGCTGATGGAACTGTAAAATGGTACAACCACTGTGGAAAGTGGTATGGTGAATCCTTAAAAAGTTGGAATTAGAAATACCATTTGATCCAGCAATCCCATTACTAGGTATACATCCTAAAGAAGTGAGAGCCAGGACAAGAACAGATATATGCACATCCATGTTCATTGTAGAACTATTTACAATAGCAAAAATATGGAAACAACCTGTTGTTGTTGTTGTTATGTGCTGTCGAGTTGAACCTAGGTGCCCATCAATAGAAGAATGGATAACCAAACTATAGTACATACACACGATGGAATATCATGCAACACTAAAGAATAATGTAGAATCTGCAAAACATAGCATAAACTTGGGGGACACTATGCTGAGTGGAATAAGTCAATCACAGAAGGACAAATATTGTATTAGTTCATTATTGTAAAAAGTCAAGGAAAGGTTTGTATATGGAAGGAAACTTGGTCTCCAGCATGGAAGATGAGAATCATACCACTAAACCACCACTGCCCTCAAAGTATAGCTGTAATAATAACAAAAATAACTTTATTATTATTTGCCAGATCCTGCAGGGTCCTTCACGTTTGCAATCTCATTTAATACATGCATCTGCAGGGTACTATTTACTGCTAATTTGCACATGAAGAATTGAGGTTCAGAAAGGGTGAAAAACCTGCTAAAAATCACTCAGCTGTATGTAACAGAGGGAGGTAGGATCTGAAAGCATGACTGACTTTTAAGCCCCTACCTTCCAGGAAATTACATTTTTACACATCTTTATGTATACCAACAACAACATATGTATGGTGGTGCAGTGCCTAAGGCATTTGACTGCTAACCAGAAGGCTGGTGGTTCAAACCCTCCAGCAACCCCACATAAGGAAGACAGGTCAATGTATTTCCATAGATTTACTGCCTCAGAAACCCAATACGGGTGCTATGAGTTGGAATTGACACGAAGGCAGTGGTTTTTTTTGTTTGTTTGTTTATACGTGTAGTAGGAGCCATGGCGGTGCAATGGTTAAAGCATTAGGCTGCTAAATGAAAAGTCAGTTGGAACCTACCTCTCCATAGGAGAGAGATGTTGCAGTCTGCTTCTGTAAAGATTCTGTAAAGACTACAACCTTGGAAACCCTATGGGGCAGTTCTGCTCTGTCCTACAGGGTCACTATGAGTCAGAATTGACTGGACAGCAATAGCGAGGTGGTATCTCTATGGAAGCCACCATAGCGCCTTATTGGGGGGAGGGTGTTGTTATAGTGAAGGAGCTCTGAGAGCCCAGTGGTTAAGCCCTGGGCTGCTAACTGAAAGCTCAGCAGTTCAAACCCACCCAGCAGCTCTGTGAAAGAAAAATATGGTGACCTTCTCCCATAAGGATTGCAGCCTGGAAGACCCTGCTCTGTCACATGGCATTGCTGTGAGTTGCAATCAACTCAACAACACACACCCACAACCTGCCAGGTCTAGGGTCTGAAATTCCTGGCAGAAGAGCTTCATGTCCTGTTGCTCCCACCCCAACATTACCTTAATTTTGTGGCTGCGTTGAAAGAAGAGGGCAAGGCTGCAGCCAGTATCGGAAGGAAAAAGGAGGACCAGCCTCACCCAATGGTTTATCTGGGAGCTGGTTTGGGGGTCTTGAGATTCAGACTCGCTTTGAGGAGGCTTCCAGGAGGGGGACATTTGCACAGAGCTGGTGTGAGCTCATTGGTGTCACTGGGCACGAGAAGAGAGACAAAAAGAGGGAGTGAAGAAGACGGAAGGGATGGGCAAGCGAGATGCAGGCAAGGGGACGTTCTGTAGCTGTGGCGTGAAGACCCTTGCCCGGGAAACTCCTGCCTCGGGGGCGGGCAAGAGCAAGCACAACCTTCATTCTTTCAAGAAGGGCCAGAAAAGGGCAGCTGAATCACTGGATTTCTCAAGAAATAAAAATTCCTAGCACACCCCTGGGGCCTTGTGGAGAAAAGCTGACAATGTGTTGATTGAAAACAGACCGAGCTGTTGTGTGCCCGAGGTCCTAGGCCTCGTCTCACGGGCTCACAGCGACACCCAGCGGTCTCCTCGCTCACCTGCTGCCTCCCTGCAAATAAAGAGGCCTGTGGGCGGCACGGAAACGTTCTTTCGTTGAAGTGAATACCGTGAATACCGGAGTTCAGAGCAGACATTTATCCCTTTTTTCTTGCTGTCAAGGCCCAGATTTTGTACAAGTGTCCACCTCGTCCTTCGTGGAACATGCTAATATTCTGAGGGGAGTTCCAAGCTTCCCCAGAGGTGGAGTAAGGGAGGACCACTCGTCAAAGGCTGGACTTCTGCTGTTGACCCTGAGAGTAGCCAGTTATGTGTATCCAATAGACTCTGCACCATCTAGATTTTTCGAAGGGGTCATTATTTCTCCTGATTTTATTCTTTCGATTTATTAAATATAACCAAGTGTATTTAACGGTGATACCTTCAGATGGCTTTTACACTAATGAGTTTTCCAATCAGAGACAAGCCTTTGTTAGACTTAATGTTCAGAAAGTGTAACGACTGTGCTTCAGCATTAAGTCAGACTTCAGCTCCCACAGTGACCCTGATCAATGAGTCTGCTTATAGTTGAAAAATATGAATCCTTATCAGAATAATGGCATCTTAACATTTTTGTTCCCTTCCTTGCCTCATTTCATGTGAACTTTGGTTGATCTGCTTGTCTGAAAACTCCCTTGGGGCCCAGTATCTCCAGAGTTAACACAATGCCTGGGACATAGTTGATGCTCAAAAATGATTTCTGTACTGACTGACTTCCCTCCTGAAAAAGCAGTGGGGAGCCACAGGAGGAAGCCCTGGTAGTTCAACCCCCTGGTTGGTGCTGCTCAAGGAAATTTATCAGACCAGGAAGACCCTTGCTGGGGAGCCCCCTGCTGGGGAGCTAGAAAGAGTAAGTTTCTTGCTGATGGCCATAGAATCTGTGGTTAAATGGCAGCCCAGTGTGGAATCTATAGGAGTCCGTGAAAAGGCACTCTCTGGGAGGGCTCCGTGTTTTACAGATACCCTCAAAAGCCCTACTGGAAGCTTTTAAAGAAGAAAAGGGAGCCAGTGTTGCTGTGAAAGAAACCACTACTCGCAAGCACATGCTAACTGGGCTCCTTTAGCTGCAAAGACCAGAGGCTCAGGACTCAGTGGGAGGCCACACGCGGAAACATGCTGAGTGAAGTCAGTCAGTCAAAAAGGCAAGTATTGTATGATCTCAATCAAATTAAATTTCTAGAATGGGTAAGAACATAGAGATGAAAGTTTCTTAGGGAACCAGGAGTGGGCAGAAAGGAGGAGGGAAGGAAGACACAACACTTAGGGGACACTGAGCTTCTGTTAAGATGATAGAAAAATTCTGGAACAGTTAATGGTCATGACTGAACATGATGATAACATTATGCAATATCACTAAACTATACATGTGAAGATTGTTGAAATGGTGAATGTTTTGTTACCTGTATATTTCACACACTCACACACACACACACACACACACACAAAAGGTTAAAAAAAAAAAAAAAATCCAAATAATCTGGAAGAAAAAACAATAAAAAAGAGCCTTGGTCACATTGCTCCAGAGCCCAGAATAGGTAGAAGACTTAACTATGAGATATGGTATAGCAAATGTGGGTCATGTTGGTGGTATCATTTGAATGGTCTTTCTGAACTAGGGACTTTGTCAGGGTGACGATCAGAACTCAGTTTCCCGGCCTCCTTTGCAGCAAGGACACAGGCTTTCCCAACTGGACACACCAACACGAGATTTCAATATGGAGAGTAAAAAGCAGGGGAGCAGCTATTGTGTGGGACTGCATGCTGGTGATGGCGCTGGAGCATAGCAGAGGGCCACGAGCCCCTGGTGGCAGCAGAGGTCCCTGCAGTGGCATGAACTGAAGGCAGTGGGGTCAAGCCTGTGACCACACCAGATAGCATTTGGGTGTCATACGTGGTTTGGAACCCCAAACCCCATTCTCTGACCCTGCCAGAGATGCTATGAGCCTCTAATGTCAGTTAATGAGTTCTTTTTTCACATTAGCCCAAGCAGGTGATGGTGTCTGTAAATAAAAATAACTTAAATGAATTATTGTCAGGTGGATTCTGACTCATGGCGACGCCCTGTGTGTCAGAGTACAGCTGGGCTGCACGGAGTTTGCAATGATGTGTTTTGCAGAACGAGTCTACTAGGCCTATCTTCTGAAGTGCCTCTGAGTAGACTTGAACCTGCAAGCCTTTCAGTTAGCAGCCTAGCATGTTAACCCTTCGCACAACCAGGGACTCCTATGTTTGTAAAGAAAAACCTCTCATTGATAAATCTGTTACAAAAGTCCAGTCAGGCTTCATGGAGATTGGATTGGCATTCAAGGCAGCTATAGGAAGTCATTTTGAGGATGATAAGAATCTTTGCTCTAGAGAGGTTGTTCTCAACCTTTTGTCTGGGGCCAAGGTGAATGTCTATTATTATTGCCTACTCAACATCACTTGGGTAACTATCAGTTGATAGTACTATCCTGTTATGCTCTGCATTCTGGTGGAGTTGAACCCCTCTCCTAGATCTGGAGCGGGGCACATGACTCAGGCCAGACCATCAGATCGCTGTTTCTCCCTGGCTCCCATGATCGGACATATGCCCCTGGTGGGCCCATGAGAGCTATCCCTGGGACCTGTGTTACATAGATGGAGGAAAATACTCTTTCTGTTGAGTCTGCTAAGCTGGTGGGAGGTAAACATGAAGAATAAAGCTGGCAGTGCTCATCTTGCCATGTGTGGAAAGAGCCTGGCACCCAAAGAATAAAACCAATTTGAAGGAAAGCAGCATAAGAGATGGAAAATTCCTAATTCCTAAAGATATTGATCATTAGGACCTAGCCGTGACTGAAGTCAGTTCTATTCCTAGATTCTTTAATTATGAGAGTCATCAAGTTCCTTCTTAAATTGAGCTGAATTTCTGTCACTTGAAACCAAAAAGGCCCCAACTCATACAATGGCACACATTCAAATACCAGAATTATTAGTATAGCCTGAAAGGGATTAAATTACATTTCTAGTTATCATACTATGCACTTGGTTACTCTTCAAGCCCATGTCTTTATTTGAGGATTACTGTTTATGGCTCCAACTGTGCTCTTTTATACCCAGAGACTAAGTTTTCATACATCCTGAGCAACACCAGGTTCTGTTGGCACAACTCACCATTCCACTCTACCTCTCCCCTCCAACGAGCATCAGATTGACGCCCATTCCACAGCAAGTCCTCCCCTCAACATTCTGTCTGACAAACACTGTTGTAACGATATAGCTCCTCAGTTGCAACAAAAGGTATATTCTCCACCTTGAGCAAAATGTGGTACCCACCTGTGAGGGATGCGCTGCCAGCCAGTGTGCAGAAGCACTTAGGTTCAGAACTACTGCTCCAGGAGCTCTGCTGTCAACGGCTCAGTCACCTCTCTCAACTCACCTTTAAGTGCAGCTTCACAATTCTTGCCCTGCTACCAGCTGGCTCGTTTTCTCTTTATTTCCAAAATCAGTTCCCTGAGAGAGAAAGAAAATTTGATTGATCCAACTGTGAATTCGAATTCTTATTTGGGCAGAGTTGGTTGAGCTGGGCCACGTTAGACAGTGCTAGCCAGTCCATGGATGGGGTCCTGGCAAGGCACCCACTCCCCTGACCTGACATGTGGACAAGGAAGGTCACATGACAAACACACAGCAAGCTCTGTAGGAGGAACAGCCTGGAGACAGTTCCTTCCCTGGGAGGCTAATATTGGGGCAGTTTTTCTTGGCCAGGAGTGGTGGGTATGATGGTGTGTCTGGTCCATTCTCCTGTTTTACAATCAATAAAACCAAATTCTGCTGCTAATGGGAATGAGGCTGATAATAATGACTGTGGAGGATTCATTTCGCCCTCAGTGCCTCTGTTCTTTTTACATCACATTTATTGGTTGTCTGTCTCTGTGAAAGTTATCAGTTTTGGCTGTTAGTTGCCATTAAGGCAGCTCCAAGTCATAGTGACCTTATGCATAACAAGGAAACGCTGCCCAGTCCTGTGCCATCTTCACGAGTGCCTTCCAGCCTAAGGGGCTCATCTGCCAGCACTGCATCAGGCAAAACTCTGTTGTGATCCATGGGGTTTTCATTGGCTAATTTCTGAAAATGTATCACTCGCTCTTTCTTCGTAGTCTCTCTTGGTCTGGAAGCTCCGCTGAAACCTGTCCACCATGGGTGACTGTGCTGGTGTTTGAAATACTGATGTCATAGCTTCCAGCATCAGAGCAATGCACAAGCCACCACGGTACAAGACATTGACCGATGGGTGGTAAGAAGAGTAAGTGCTTGGTGAATATTTGCTGTTTTTCACTAGCTAGATGGGATTTCCCCAAGGAGTCATCAAACCTTTTTCCTACAGACCTGGTGGGGCCACCTGCACTTTTGGTCCTTTCCAAGTGAGCACAACAGAAACATCATAGCTGGGCACCACGGGATTCTCCCCCCAACTCTATTCCTCTTGCATCTCCAGGTCCCACGGAGAAGATACCCAAGGCTGTGCACTTCTGGGATGTGTAAACCTGGACTTGGGCCACTCATCAAATGTGTTGAGCATTGGAAGAACGTCTGGAGTAAAACCCCACCACTCTTGCATTTAGGGCTTTCTTTAGAGCCCTTGCCATTTAATATCACTGGGCACAGGACATGCCAGCACAGGCGGGGATGAGGGATGGAGAGGAGCCACCGCCTCTGCCTACTCACCCTGGTCTGAGCGTCAGCTCGTTCCGAGAAAGTGGCTCAATGGGACAGGCTCCCAAATCCAGGCTCTGGGAGACCTAATCTGGGTTCAGCCAGGCTTTTGTGAAATCACTGATCTAAGGATCTGGTAAATCCGTTAAGTACAGTATCTGGGAGGGAATGATTCAGGCAGACCCAGAACTCACAGATTGATACGCATAGAACTTCTCAGTTTGCAAAGGGCTTTCACTCACCTTACCTAATTTAATCCTTGTAACAGTGATGTGGGTTGATGTCGTGGACTAATTTGTGTGCCTCTAAAATATTTGTCAACTTGGCTAGGCTATGATGGCTAGGTTTGACAGTTATATAATGATGTAGTTTGGCGGTTATATGGTGATGTGATTTGGCAGTTATGTAATGATGTGATCACCTTCTATGAGCTGATATAATTACCCTCCATTTGTGGTGTGTTGTTAATCCTGACCTCTATGTGTCAATGAGGTAGGATTAAGTTATGTAAATGAGTATTAAGTTGTGTTTGTTGTGTTAATGAGGCAGGATTAGAGTGGGATGCAGCACCCTTGCTCAGGTCACAGCCCTGATTGATTCAAGGGGAGTTTCTCTGGGGTGTGGCCTATGTCATCTTTTATCTTACGAGAGATAAAAGGAGAAAGAAGTGAGCAGAGAGAGAGGAGGATCTCCTACCACCAAGAAAGAAGAACCTGGAGCAGGGTACATCATTTGGTCCCAGAGTCCCTGCACTGAGAACCCCCTAGACCCAAGGGAAGATTGATGCCAAGACACAGAGATCAACAAGGAACACCAGCCAACAATGTTGAAAGGAGACAAGGACCTTCCCTCAGAGACAACAGAGAGAGACAGCCTTTCCCTAGAGCTGGTGCCCTGAATTTGGACTTCTGGCCTCCTAAACTATGAAAGAATGTTGTTGTTGTTGTTGTTATGTGCCGTCGAGTTGGACCCGACTCATAGCGACCCCTTCTTGGGTCTCTGAGGCAGTATCGTTTCTGTTTTTCAAAGCCACCCACTTGTGGTATTTCTGTTACAGCAGCATAGGATAACTAAGACAGTTGGGCAGAGTTTGTTGTTGTTGTTGTTAGGTGCTGTCAAGTCATTTCCGACTCATAGCGACCCCATGCACAGCAGAACGAAACACCACCCAATCCCACGCCAGCTCCATGATCCTTGCTATACTTGAAAGTTGCGCAGTAATGTAACAGACAGTGTTTCTCTGCTATTCATAAGGTTTTCCCTGGCCAATTCTTTGAGAAGTGGGTGGCCTCTTCCTTCTTCCTAGTGTGTCTCACTCTGCAAGCCATGCTGATACCTGTGCACGGTGTGCACCGCGCTGGGTTTGAAACACCAGTGGCACAGCCTCAAGACTCACTGCAACATGTCACCACAGTAGGACAAACCAACAGACAAGTTTGTCTCCCTTAGCTGCTGGGGACAGAGTTTAGAGATGAGAAAACTGTCATGGAGTGTTAACTCTGCCGAGAACTTTTTGGTCATCTGCTTCAACCCCCTTGTTATGCAGGTGAGGAAACCAAAGTCCAAAGAGACACGGTCACCCAGCTAAGAGCAGGGCTAAAACCAGAACCTGGGACCTTTGCTCTGGCTCCCACACCACCCTGAATGTGACTGAGATGCAAGGGACCCTTGTAATTCTCAGGAAGACACCTGTTCTGAAAGCCCAGCATGCTGAGTTAGGCAGTTTGTGCCTTGGCCCAAGTCTCCATTACCTATGCAGCTTCAGGAACTGTCCTCAGGGGGTGGCTGCTCCAGATTCCAGCTGCCTTAAATCACTTCATGGAGTCTTTACAAGTCTTAAATTGGGAGTCTCAAAGCTCTGACAAATTCTTTAACCCCAGGATGAGTCAACCCAGGCTCAACTGAATATTCCTTGTCCTGCCCTGCCTTTCTCAGAATGCCCTAAAGCTCTGAACTTGGCTAAGTTGGAACTTGAGAGCCTTGTCCCTGGTTTAATCCATCAAAATTGTTGGGCACAGCCTATTTTCCTAGCATGGGACTGTGGGCAATACAAAGTCAGGGCTAGCTCATCTTAGTTGAAGGACCCCAAAGTCCTTAGCACATGGGTGCCCCATAAGGAAGGGAGGGAGAGTGGAAGGATGAGGAAACACCATCAAGAGGTGAATTCTGAGGTGAGATATGGTGGAGTGTTGTTCTTCAGTGCCATTGAATGAATTTCCACTCATGGTGACCCCAGGTAATAGAGTAGAACTGCCACACAGGGTTTCCTAGGGTATAATCTCTACAGGGGTAGATCACCAGTCTTTCTCCCACAGAGACACTCACAAACTCACTACTGACGAGTCAGATCTGACTCATAGACACCCTTCCTTGCGTTTCCAAGGTGGTATCACTACGGAAGTGGATTGCCCAACCTTCTTTCTGAGGAGTGGCTGGTGAGTTTGAACCACCAGCCTTCTGGTTAGCAGTCAAATGCCTTAGACACCACTGGGTGGGTTCAAATTTCCAACTTTTCAGTTAGTAGCTGAGTGTTCACCTACTGTTCTACCAGGGCTCCTGTTAAATACCCCCAGAAAGAGCACTACCCTGCACTCTCCTGCAGGCAGGATAGGGCCTGGTGAGATGCTGGGCACGCCTGTGCTTTGTCTTGGGGTCCTGCTGGGTGGGAGGCATTGACTGGAAGTGCCTTTTGGGTTACATTACCGTACAAGCATATTTCCTCAGAAACACATCTGTTCAACCACATTGAAAACAGCGTCTTCGCTGACTTATTTTCGTCCATCAAGTTCATATTCAAATTAAAATGCAGGATAGGGGAGGGGAGGGGGCATAGCACCCAAAGAAGGGCTTGAGTGGCATTGAAAGTGTATGAAAATCTGGTTACCAGATGTTTGTTTCATAAAAATAAAATACAATAAAACACTTCAACCAAAAATTCTGTCTCTGTGGTAGGAAGCAAAAGTTTGGTGGCTCCACTTTCACTTTCCTTTCCAAGGTCCACCCCAAGGGCACATGGGGAGGTCACTGCAGGTCTAGTGACAGTGGCCAGACAGAGAGGCACAGTTCATTGTGAGAACTACACACATTCGTGACCAAGGCAATGAACATGCACTCACAATAGACTTCAAAATCTTGAAGCACCCAGGGGCACATCAAGGCCCCTCAGACATCAGGCTCACGGATCAGATTGCTGAGCTAGAAGGCACATCCAAATGCCAAGGCCCCTGCAGCTTTCCCTGCCACGAGGTGGGGCTGGCCCTCCCAGGGAAACATTCTCTACCTTGCTTGGACATCGAGCTGGCTGGGCTCAGGCCCCTTCTTCTAGCAGGAGGGGTTGCACCCAAGCTCACCTTCCTGTGGGACTGGGGACTTCTTCTCCACTCCCCATCCATACCTAGGAGCTCTGCAACCTCCCAGATGGTGCCTGTAAGTGGAAGACCTCCAGGGTCTCCTCTCTCTAGAGACAAGCAGCAAATGTCAATTTGCCTCCCCGGACCCGGCACTTCCTGCAATTGCCTGGTAGGAAGGAGACTTGTGGGGGAAGGGAGAGGAACACAGACCTCCACTGCAGACCCGGTTCACACGGGCCCCAGGAATGCTCCCCAGAGTGGGGGGCACACGTCTTCTTTTTTCGTCTTGCCTCTTGGCTTTGTGAGTTTGCCCTCTCCCCCTGGAGCTTATCCTTAACTCATGCCATGTGACATTTGGAATTGTCTTGAACCGGGGGGGGCGGGGGAAAGGGAGAGGAAAGTCATGAGGGCAGGACACCTGAACCCCACAGGAGCTTCCTCCAGCCACCAGACTAGAACCACAAAGACGCAGTCACCTTTGTACTTAAGATCAGAGGTATGTCTGGAACCACAGGCGCTGGGCCAGTGGACTTTGGTGGCTGTGAGTAGCACCAAGAATGCCATAATCAGAGAGAGGTATAGCACCAAGGGACTAGCTGGCTCCTGAAGGAGCTCCAGAGCTACTGGAGAGCGTCATGGGGGAAGAACATCTGTAAGTGGTGACCATAGAAGGAAAAGGGCTATAGCTGCTTCTGTCAAATGCTCCTGGGACAGTCCTTCTAAGAGCTGCTCCCTGGTCCAGGCCTGCCCTGTGCGTGAGCTCAGCATTCAGGCCACCATGCCTGCTTGACTCCTCTCAAAGTCCCTTGGAAATGAACAATCCTTCTGGGGGACTGGAGTACAGTTCAGGAGCTCTGGTAGCATAGTGCCTAAGGCACTTGACTGCTAACCAGAAGGCTGGTGGTTCAAATCCACCAGCCACTCCTCAGAAGGAAGTTTGGGCAGTCAATCTACTTCCGTAGTGATACTGCCTCAGAAACCCAAGGAGGGGTCGCTATGAGTCGGGTCCGACTCGACGGCACATAACAACAACAACAGAGTACAGTTCCAAATCTTTCCAAAACCAGTGGCCTTTGAGACAACTGGGATCTCTGTAATATAGACGCCCCTGTCTTCATGGCAAAGGTGAGTCCTTCCAAAAGTTTCTATGCAGCTTGCGCACCTGAGGCAATGACCCCTCAGCTACCTGACCCGTGAGGAGGAGAGCGCCATCTCTCCAAGCTTGACCAAGCCTCTAATAAACAGTGTTGGTGAGTGCAGGCCAGGTGGTGGGGCTGGGAGAGCAGCCACTAGAATCTCTTTTCTGAGCTCCTTGCCACTCCACAGGTGTGCTTTTCTCCCTCATATTTGCACATGCAACTGCACAGGCCAGAACTCAGTCCTCATTCATTCAACACAGCCTTGATATACAGCAGGCACTCTGTCTCCAGGGAGCTGGGTGAAGAGCACAGACGCGTGGGGAGGCAGGTGGAGGGAGTGGGGGCAGCAATGAGGTGAGGTGGGGCCTGCCCCTGCTTCATCCCTCCCGGGTGCCCATCTGCTGGAGCATCAGTGGGAGGGCATCTGTCTAGGGATCCCTAGCACCAAGAAACCCATAGGGGCACAGGGGCAGAGAAGAGAAATGTGAGCCTCGGGGCAAATCAGAAAGGATGGAATGGAAACGCCTCTCTTCCCCAGTATCCATCAGAGCAGTGGCTTTCAAATTTGTGACCATGACTCACTATAAAAAATATGTTCCATTACAATACAGCATATTTTTGTAGGCATATAAGTATATACACATGAGTGTACACACACCTAACAAGACTTTTCTAAGACATTACCAACCTTTAACTACAAGTGATGACCTCTGATTTATTTTTAGTCTGTTCTATTCTATCCATTCCATTCCATTCCATATTTCTATTTCTATTCATAAATTTTGTAGGCAGCCAAAAGGTTGTTGGGTCAAACCCACCTACATGCTCCACAGGAGAAAGACATGGTAATCTGTTTTCATAAGGGTTACCATCTAGAAAACCCTGTGGGTCAATTCTAGCCTGTCACATGGGTTTACTATGAGTCAAAATTGAATTGTTGGCATCACTACCAATGAAATGGATGGTAAATGTCAATTTGAGAAATTCTGAAGGAAGAAGGAAAACACTGCATGTGGCAGGAAGAAGCTACAATCAAATTTTATTTTAAATGTACTCAAGGAACCCTCTGTTTAGATCACTAAGGTAAATTCTTCTATAAATCACATCAATCAACTTTTAATTTGCATTTACGAAGACCCAATGTTCTGCTTTGGGGTTTACTTAAAGCAAAGTATGGCCTGCCAGCCAAATCCAGCCCACTGCCTGTTTTTGTTTGGCCCATGAGCTAAGAATGGTTTTAAATGGAAAGAAAAAAAAAAATCAAAAGAAGAATAGTTTCATGACATGTGAAAATTAGATGAAATTCAAATTTCAGTGTCTGTATTCACTGGTTCACAGCCACACACTCATTTACATATTGTCTGTAGCCGCTCTTGCGCTACAAGGGCAGCACTCACTGAACAGTTATGACAGAGACCGCATGGCCTGCTAAGCCTAAATTATTTGCTACCTGGCCCTTCGCAGAAGGAGTTTGCTGACCACTGGCTTAAAGCACAGTATTTCCTATACTGAGGATGAGGTGACCCCAAAGAAGTGGTTTCACTGGTGTGGGGCTGTCTGAATACAGATGCCTGGCTTTTCCCAGGCTGGCGGAAGCATTGGTTGCTATGTGGGGAGCTCACTTTGACCAAATGCTTGAATGGGCAAGCAGCCACCTAACAGCTGCTTAGAGGCCCTGAGTGCTCAGGCCCTATGTGGCCTGGTTCAGGGGCTCAAAACTCACTGCCGTCAGATGGATCCCAACTCGTAGTGACCCCTCCTTGGGTTTCTGAGGCAGTATCTCTATGGAAGTAGATTGCCCAGTCTTCCTTCCGAGGTTGCAGTTGTGGGAAAATTAACCAGTGTCAGAGTTCGTCTTCTCTATTGGACCTTCTTCCCTTTCTTATCTTCACACCACATTTTTCTCTAGTTGTTCTCCATCTTTCTTTAGATTTGTATGACTTCTGGGGCATTACCAAAACCAAAACCCATTGCCATCAAGTTGATTCTGACTCATAGTGACACTATAGGGCAGAGTAGAACTGTCCCCACTGGATTTCCAAGGCTGTAAATCTTGATGGAAGCAGACTGCCTCATCTTTCTCCCATGGAGCAGCTGGTGGGCTTGAACTGTGACCTCTCAGTTAGCAGCTGCATGCTTAACCTCTACACTACCAGGGCTCCTTCTGGGACTTCATTTCCTAACAAAGTGTGTGACAGATTTGCAGTATTAATGAATGCCTTTACTCCCCCACCCCCAGCCCTTTGTCCCCTTCCTCCCCTTGAACACCCTGACATACCTAATTGAACAGCTAGGCTGCTCTGTGCAGTTGCCTCTGGAAAGTGAAGGTTGGGGACCCTTAATTTCAGGGACAGAATGGCCTTGAGGACTCTCAGCAAAAAAAAAAAAAAATGTTTCAGAGGAACATCATGCTAGAGAAGAAGGTGCCCCCAACCTCGGTGCTCTGGGCTGAACTGTTCTCTGGGCTGAGGGGCTGGAGAAAGATGATGTGTGCAGGGGATCAGTGGGGCTGAGAGAGGACGACTCAACATCTGAAGACTCAGGACAGCTCAGGAGAGGCCACAAAGGACTGTGTTCAAGGCTGCCTGGGACTCAGCAACCGTCCCTGAAGAAAGCACCACCTAGGGCCACTGGCCTTTCTTCATAGTTGATGGCATCTTCCTTCAAAGCAGCTAGCACTTCACTGGGTGACTTCCTATGGGCATGACACCACCCAGCCCTGGCTCTGGCTCCATCTAAACAGTCCCCATTCACTGCCCCTGCAACTCCAGGGCTCGCAAGGAGTGTAAGAACTACAGAGAGGAGCCTGGACAATTCGTGAGCAGGAGCCAACCAGGATTTCTCCCTGAGCTGGGATTGTTCCAGGGACGCAGCCTTGGTGTGTCGCGATGACTGACATATCCTAGCTTTCCACAGTTCCTATTGCCAGATTGTGACTGGGCAGGTCGGGCTGGTGGTAACCCCCCAGGATATGTGTGTGTGTATGTGTGTGCACATGTCCCTACACATGCACATATGCTTGTGTGTGATATGATTCGGTGGACAGTGAGAATGAGTGACTGGAGAGCTATGTAGCCTGGAGGATGCTGAGCTGGGGTGACACACAACTCCCCTTTTACACAAGCGCTGGGGATCTGCTGTGCAGGGAAGAGGCTGGGCCTGACTCGGGCCTTCCCCCCGCCCGTGCTCTGTGACACGCCAGTGAGGCCACTCTGACTTCACAAGAGCCCTTGCTCTTCCTGCCTCATTCCTAATTTTGGTTGTTCCTAAAAAGTCCCCACAGTGGAAGGAGTGGGAGAATGAAGTGCTGAATTTCCCTGTCTCCCCATGCCTCTGGCCCTGGCCCCTGTTGTAACTTTTCCTACTGTGAGTGGTTGAGAGACGGTGTTTCCCAGCCTCCCTCCTGCTGATGGACGGATAGCGAGCCAACTTCTTCCTCTCTCCTTGGCCAGAGTTTAACAGCCTGACCTGCATTTCACAGAAGTCTGCCCAACCGGCTTGAGTTCAATTACAGGAGATTGTGTGATCTCATTTATTTTCTCCTGTACACTTGAAGTTAGGACAGCTTTAACTTAAAATGGAAATTTATGCAAATACTATGTAAATTAGGTCATTCCCAGATTAACTGGGGGGAAAAATCTGGTTGCCTTAGCAGGCACCATCTGTTCCTCCTCATTCTTTCCATATCTGAACCCCACCCCCTTTCCCAATCAACTTTGAAACTTGTTTTCTTGCGACTGAGAAAAGAGATCCTTCAAGGGGAGGAAACGAATCACCCATCAGTTTTCCAGGTGGGCTGTTCCAATGTTCACTCTGCAAGAGGCTCAGGTGGGCGGAGGCTTCCTTTAGTGAGGTGAGAAGACACTTCCTTTAAGGAGGAAGCCACTGTGCCAAGAAGCCTGGGGTGGGGTGGGCTGCCACACTCCCCACATGTTAAATCCCCTTCTCTCCTTTCCTTCCTCCTGGCCTCTCCTTCCTTTACTGATTCTTCCTTTTCAGTTTTTCCTGAAGCAAGCCCACTTCCTTCCTCCCGTGGCAGCTGGAGTAGAAAGGTTTTTGTGGGTCCATTTTGGGAGGTCCATGAGCCTTCTCATCTCTCCCCCAATGCTGCAGTGCTTCTGGGTTATGACAGCTTCAGTCCGGCTCATTTCTAACTCATAGTGACCCCCCATTGGGTTTCAAGGCTGTAAATCTTTACAGAACTAGATCACTCAGTCTTCCTTCCAAGGAATAGCTAGTGAGTTTGAATTGCTGACCTTCCGGTTACCAGTCAAGTGGCTTTTCCACTGCACCACCGGGGCTCCCTGGGGTGGTAAAGAGCCCTGTAGCCTTCCTTTCCTCATAAGGCTATCAATGTGAGGGAAGCAGGGGCTCCTGGCTCCTTCCTTCAGGGCATGTTCTCCTTGAATGTGCGACATTAGTTCCTCTGCCCTCCATTTGCTGATGGCCCCACCCTGATGGTGTAACCCTCTTTGCCTTGAAGGCTGTTACACACTGTAACATTTACACCTAAGTGCCCTCCTCACCCCAACTTCTTTTTTTTTTTTTTTAATGTTTTTTATTTTAAGAGCTTGTTTTACATTCAACATAACATTTAGTTTCATTCCCCATTCGCCATATCTAACCCTAACCCAGTCTCCTCCCCTCCCCACCCTGTAACCCTCCCTTG
>NW_006921594.1:14173877-14182095 GCF_000298275.1 Orycteropus afer afer | reverse complement strand
TCTGTTCACTGACCCCCATCTGATCATCTCAGGTGTTTATGTGTTTATCTGTATAGCCTAGTGTTTGGTGTTAATGGCAATGTGGTATTGTGGACACATTGGTTTGTATTAGCATCTGTCATCTATCTCTTGTGTGCACAGTTCCTCACCCCAACTTCTGATCCCTCATAATAAGCAGAGTTCCAACTTCAAAAACACTGAAGACTTACCTCAAGATTTGTTGTTGTTGTTGTTATGTGCCATCGAGTCGAACCCAACTCATAGTGACCCCTCCTTGGGTTTCCAAGGCAGTATCACTACCAAGGTTCTAGATATGAAAGTCCACATTGTTGGATAAGCATGTAGCACTGAATGAGGGGAGGCTTTTAGCTCTCCCATTTCACGGTAGATTAACAATTCTTCCCAATTACTTGCTCCCCACCTCTTTGAAGGGTTATATTTTCCTACCCCACTTACATTGGGCATGGCTACGTGACTGACTTAGGCTGGTGAAACATGCTACCCCTGAGCAGAAGCTTTGAGCATCATCTAGTGGTTTTGTTATTGCTCCTTCCCCTCTGCCCTGAGAATGGCCTGTGCTGGATAGGGGCTGCTCCTTCATCACAGCTCCTGCAACGAAGAAGACCCAAGGGGCAGAGCTACAGCTGATCCTTGGCACATAAATAAGGTGAGCAATAAATACTTTTGTTGCTATTAGCCACTGAAACTTTGAGGTTGTTTGTTACTGCAGCAAAACTTACTAAAAGCTGACTAATACACCTTCTGTAATCTTCATTAACACCTCTCTAAAGTCACTCTAAAGTAAAAAAAGTACACATATAATTATATATATTTAACGTAGTCATCTGATTTTTTTTTCACATTAGGCCAAATAAGAGTAAAAGTAACTTCATAAAAAGTTTGCTATTTCTTGACATATGACTGTACAGACTGTACTTTCATATGTGGCTTCAAAACAAAACCTCAAGGCAGTGGGAACACCCAGTGCAAATGCCCTGAGGCAGGAATGTTAGGAGCCTGGTGTAGCTAAATCAGAGTAAGCAAGTGGGGGAGTGGTGGGAACCGGTGTCAGAGAATTAAGGTGGGGAAGGGGACAGTGGACAAATAACTAGGGACTTGAGTTCACCCTAGAGAAGGTACAGTTTCAGGGCAAGTACAAGGTGGCACCATGATGCTCTTCACAGGCACCATTGGCCACACACACTAGCAGGTGGTGAAGAAGCTGGAGAGGACTCATTCTTTTGCCCCACAAAGTCTCTGCCAGGGAATCAAAGCCCATCCAGCAGGCTCTAAGCAAATAATAAACCACGCATCCTTAGCATCAGAAGAGCTTCTGAGATCTCTCAATCCAGAAGATTGCAACATGGAGTCCATGACGGCATGTGGGGCATCCAGGGCTCTGGGTTACAAATCACACTTTTCAGAGGAGACTTTCAAAGCTTTCATTCCAAAAGGGTCTAAGACCCAAAAGAGTAAAGAGCCTCTGACTTTAACCAGTTCTCCAACCAAGGCCGGAACTGACAAGATCTTGCTCAGCATCAGGCAGCCTAGGCCAAATCCATGTTATGACCAGGCATCCTGAAGATCTGGATCTGTAAGCCTGACAGTGCCCTGAATGGCTGGGCCCCACTTCAAGGCCTCAGAGCACTTGTGAGGACCAGCAAACTCACACACACACTGAATCAGTAACACACCTTACCCATCTATACACTGTTGTTTCCCAAAGGTGTCCAGATGCTCCTGTCAAACTGTAAAATATAGTTTCATTTAATATAGTTACTGAATTCATAGTTGTTTTAGATCATTACATATTGTTTCCCACCCACTGGATGTTCTATATATGTGTAGCATAGAGGGCTGGGGTCTGTGAGTTTTAATAGGGATCTTTATACTCAAAGTTGGAACCCTGGTCTGTGGTGAGAGAAAGGGGGAGACCCTGTATGGACACATTATAATGGACAAGTAAAGAGGGAACAGGCACCTGGACAGGAAGCAGGGATGGTGGCAGGCCGACCACGAAGGCAGAAGTGAGGCCTGAGCCTGAGGGGACTGCTCAAGTGGAACTGCAGAAGGAAACCGAATCGAGCTCCTCTGATGAGAAAAGATGCAAAATTTTAGCTCAGCATCATCTAAAAAGAAAGTCCCTGATACCACTCAATTTGGTACTGGTATTTTAAAATACCAGTTGAATACCATGTTCTCCAGTGTTAACTTCTCTCCTCTGGCTGTTCTACCAGCCTGGCATCCCTTCCTTCCTCTCTGAGAACCCAGGCATTGACCTGAAGTGGTTAGACCTGCAGGTTGTGGTTCCCCCGAGGCCCTTTAAAAACCACACACAGAAAGGAGAGGCTAAGAGATCTATGTTTCTTTAAAGACCTCCTCTCAGCTTCTCTTCAGTTCACTGCCTAAGAATGTCCTCCAGGCGTGGGCTCAGAGGCCAGAGCTATTGAATATGTATCAACTGCCTCCTGGCAGACGTGGGAGACTGAAAACAGGAAAATCAGGCCCAGGCAGGTGTCTGTGTAGCTGGCCTGGGTGTTGGCCAAACTTGACAGGAGTCAGGTTGACCAGTTTGCTCTGCTCAGTCACGCCCTGCCGGCCTCCTGCCCTCACAGAAGGCGTGTGTGGACCTGGCCCCTGCCAGGAGTTTGTGTCTCTTTGCCACTCTCCGTGCTGACTTCTATTGCTGGCCCAGGCCCGACTGTGGCTCCATTGTCCACAGTGGCCTGGACTGACCAGCTCGGCCCGAGCTCTGCCCTGGGAGGAGCAGGCTAACACAGCACAACAAAACCCTGCTTTGTGCCCTGACAGGGGGTTTGTTATTAGCTGTGAGATGGTCCCTGGCAGATCCTGGCATGTGGTGAGCAGACAGCTCCGAGCTGCTCACAGTGTTTTGGCCACTCCCAGTTGGACACAGCACTCGGGCCTTCGAGGCTGCCTGGGATGTGTTGCCTCTACTTCCCTGTAGATCCCTGTGGCCTCAGGCTTACTGGCACCTTTTGTGCTGCCCTGAGCAACTGTCAGGAACCCTGGTTGCACAGTGGTTAAGTGCTCAATTGCTAACAGGAAGGTTAGCAGTTCAAATCCACCAGCCTCTCTGTGGGAAAAAGATGTGGTATCTATAAAGATTACAGCTTTGTAAACCCCATGAAACAGTTCTCCTCTGTCCCGTAAGGTCACTATGAGTCGTAATTCACTTGACAGTGATGGGTTTGGTTTCTGATTTCTAAGCAGGGGTGGGGATAGCATAGGAGCTGCAGTTGGTGCCCAGTGCCCTGGGGGCTAACATGCAGGACTATGGCATACAGCTGTGCTAGTTTATAGGACCAGCAGCCCTAAGATGGGGCAGGGCCCTTACACGGGGTTGTCTCCCTCACACGGGGCACACACAGCATGTTTGGAGCTGCCCATCCATGCCTAGGGGCCCAGGACCCTGAAGAAGAACAGCAGTGTCCTTGTGGGTGGGATGTCACCTTGGAAGAAAGTGTAAGTCAACGTCTCTTTGACCTTGGGGGAGGGAAGAATTTCTTAAACAAAACACACAAAATCGCACACCATAAAATAATAGATTTTTAATTTTAATTACATTATATTTAAGAAACTCAGTTCATCAGAGGCACCTTAAAAGAAACAAAAGAGATAAACCATAAACTGGGGAAAGATATCTAACACCTAAGTGACGCAATGACCAGAATCACGATTATATCAAGGAGTGGAGGGTGCAGGAAATAGACAAACAATACAATAGAAAAATAGGCATAAAATATGAACAGGCATTTTACAGAAGAAACACGTAGAGTCCACCAACATATGAAGATGCTAACCTTATCAGCGTAGTGCCTAAGGCACTTGACTGGTAACCAGGAGGCTGGCGGTTCAAACCCACCAGCCACTCCTCAGAAGGAAGGTTGGGCAATCCTACTTCTGTAGTGATAACTGTCTCGGAAACCCAAGGAGGGGTCGCTAGGAGTCGGGGCCGACTCGATGGCAAATAACAACAACAACAACAACCTTATCAGTATCCAGGAAAAAGCCAAAGAAGACCACAGTGTGATACACTTCCCCTTGTCCAGTTACCCCAGACCCTCTATACAAGGATGTGGAGGCAGCATCATCTGACCTCCTCTAACTTCACAAAGGGGAGACAATCACTATTGGCAGCATCAGCCCAAGGCTGATCCCTATGAATCAGAGGTCGTACAGGCTGCCACCCTCCAAGCTTTTTACCAAATCTGACACCAGCCATCACTCCCACAGCACTCTCCACTTCTCTGCTAGGTTCAGTAATTCATTGCAATGGCCACACAGAACTCACAGACAATACTCAAGATTATGGGGTTCATTAGGGAAGTAACAGGTTACAAATCAGGTTCAGGAATGCTCAGGATACAATTTTTCAATTAGGACAACCTGCCCTGGCCGTGTCTGTAAGCACACCTCTCCTTGGCCCTTGGCCTCTTGGCCTGGCCTCTGCTCTACCAGCAAGTGTTACAAAGCTCTCTTAGCTCTGCTGATAGGTGCACCCCACTCTGCCAGCAAGTCTCTTGCCCCAGGGCACTCAGAGCTCTTGCTCTTGGGCTCTGTGAGACAGCCTACCACTCTGCCTCCTGCCAGCCTCTCGGTTCTACTGCTGTCTCTGACATCCCTCTGCTGCCTCCATCTCTCTGACATCTCTCTGTCCTCTCTCTGCACAGGGATCTTGGGTTCAGGGATGTGTGCCACTCCTGCTTATTCTCTCCTTATGGCAGTGAGATTCCTCACTTTTGCTTCTGGGACAGCTCATTTAAGAGGAATGACAAAACTGACCAATCTCCATGTTAGCGTTCCTTACACCTTATTTCCAGGGTCCCACTCCCACAAGGGTGTATGTACCTTATTTAAATTACTAACAAGCTATCTAATCACCTTGGTGGATCACAATGCCCTCACATTTGTTTAGGGAGCCCTGGTGGCATAGTGCCTAAGGCATTTGACTGCTAACCAGAAGGCTGGCGGTTCAAAGCCACCAGCCACTCCTTGGAAGGACGGATGGGCAATTTACTTCTATAGTGATACACCTCAGAAACCCAAGGAGGGGTCACTATGAGTCGGATCTGATTTGATGGCAGCGAGTTTGGTTTTTATTTTTTTACCCAGTCATCTGGTGGGAGTCACAAAGACCATGGCTAGAAGGGCCATGTAAGTAATTCACTGCACCACACCCTTCCTGGGCCTGGAGATCTCTTCCCAGATGGTTTTCAGTGACACTGGCCCTTTCCCCAGGGAGCCTGGATTCCTGGGCTCTGCAAAGCCCTCTATTTTGTTCTTTCCCAAGTAACTTCCCTGGTCCTAACCCAGACCTTGCCACTTTCCCTGAAGTGGAGTCCTTAGCATGGGGTGACCTTCCCTGAAGGGGAGTCTGTAGCGTGGGGTGAGGGTCCTCTCCTTGTGCCTTCCCTGCTTATAGTGACAGGAAACTGTCCCCAGGAAAGAAGTAGACCACCTGTGCATGTGTATACACGTGTGCACACGTGTGTGTGTGTGAGAATGACTGTGAGTGTGCAAAATGTCTAACCAGCAGTCACTATGAGGCTGAACAATGACACTCCCTCTTCCCTGATTTTAGTCAGAAAAGCACCAAGTTAATGCCAGGGACTGAGTTTCAGTCTTTCCAAAACTAAGCTGTGTGACCTTGGGCAAGTTGCTCAAACTCTCTGGGACTCAATGCCGTTGTCTGTAAACTGGGGCTAAGAACACCTTTCCTGCTTGCCCCCCAGATTTGTGGTATCACAGGAAATAATGTCCCAAGTGTGCTTTGTAATCTGTAAAGGGCTATGCATGCCATTCATTCTTGCAGTGACTGACACATAGGAGGTCTTACTGGGTGAAATCACTGTGGGGCTTATTTAGATTTAAGGTAGTCAGAGGTTAAAACTCTAGTTCACAAGAACAGGCCACAAGTATAAAAACTCTCCACTCTGTTCCAGAAACAGTAATCTATAAGAAAACAAAGATTAATTTGTTCAAGAAAGGTTTCCATGGTGACCGCCTCACCCACCCCCAACAGGTGAGAAGCTGGGGAGATTGGGCTCTTGTGGGCTGGGAGGAGTTTCAGAGAGAGCAGATGTCCTAGGGATTGGGTTGCAGGGGGGCCTTCCCGCAGAACCTGGGCTCTCGCCATGCTGTCTCAAGCAGGGCCCTGCTGCACACATCACCCCAGTTGGAGTAACAGCAGCAGCAGAAGGCTTCTCCCCAAGATAAGTGTGGAGCCCAGCAGATGCACCATTCACCCTCCACAGCGACAGATGTGACATTAAAACCAACAAGGTCCCTGCCCCCACCAGGCTCAACTCGCTTGCTTCTCACGTGCTCTCTACAGGGAACGCATCAGGATTCCAGTTGCTGGATAAAGGGAACTCTCCGTTCCTGAGCCACCTCCCGCTTGCCATATGTTCCTTCATTTAACCCTGCCGTCAGTCTGTGGAGGATTAGCCAAATGATGCCCAAGAAAGCAGAGCCTTAAGAGATGCAGGAATTTCTCAAAGCCTCCCAGCTAGTGGGAAGCAGAGCTGCAATTGGAACCCAGATTTGCTGGATCTCATATCATAGGCTCTGATGGGACCCATTAGTAACTAGACAGTACTTAACGTCTATGGAGTTCCCTAGGAGCTCTGGTAGCATAGTGCCTAAGGCATTTGACTGCTAACCAGAAGGCTGGCGATTCAAACCCCTCAGCCACTCTTTGGAAGGAAGACTAGGGATTCTACTTCCATAGAAATCCTGCCCTGGAAATCCAAGGAAGGGTTGCTATGAGTTAAAATTGACTTGACAGCAGTGAGTTTAGATGGAGTTCCCTGGATGGTGCAAATGGTTAAGCACTCCACTACTAACTGAAAGGTTGGCAGTTCAACCTGCCCAGAAGTGCCTCGGAAGAAAGGTCTGGTGATGTGTTTCCAAAGACCACAGCCTTGAAAACGTTATGGAATGCATTTCTATTCAGCAACACATGGGGTCGTTATTGGTCAAAATGGACTCAACAGCAACTGTTTTGTTTTTAAAATATTTCCTCAGAACCTGTTCTTGCCTTCCATGCGTGAGACCCAGGTTCGATTCCCAGCCAGTGCTCATCATGCAGCCCCCACCCATCCATGAGCAGAGGCTTACTTACTGCTGTGGTGCCGAACAGGTTTCAGTGGAGCTTCCAGACTAAGATGGACTTGAAGAGGCCTGGGGATCTACTTCTGAAAACCAGGCAATGAAAACTCTGTGATCAGAGTGACCCCGTCTGCAGCCAGGCACGGGAATGGTGCAGGACTTGACAGCAGTTCATTCCATTGAGCGTGGAGTTGCCATGAGTCAAGGGCTAAGTTGTTGTTGTTAGTGGCCGTAGAGTAGGCTCCAACTCATAACAACCCTATGTACCACAGAGTGAAACACTGCTCAGTCCTGCACCATCCTCCAATCCTTGTTGTACCTGAGTCCATCATTGCAGCCACTGTGTCAATCCATCTCGTTGATAGCCTTTCCATTTTTTGCTGACCAAGGAGCTCTGGTAGCTTAGTGCCTGAGGCACTTGACTGCTAATCAGGAGGCTGGCAGTTCAAACCTACCAGTCACTCCTCGGAAGGACGGTTGGGCAATCTACTTCTGCAGTGATACTGCCTTGGAAACCCAACAAGGGGTTGGTATGAGTTGGGTCCGACTCGACAACACATAACAACAACAATAACAACAACCACTTTACCAAGCATGATATCCTTCTCCAGGGAATGGTTCCTTCTGACAAAATGACCAAAGTAGATGAGAAGAAGTCTGGCTATTCTTGCTTTCAGGGGCTAAGTAGATGGGAGCTAACAAATACGTTCCAGAAACGCTGTGAAGATGAAATGCAGGAAGCAAGGCCTCTGTCTCCACGTGGGGTTTGAGGCAGACCTAAAACACTTGCAGGCTGTACTTTATACTGGTTGGTGACACTCTAAGTTCAGTGGGAAGTCTCATGTGAAAGCCATAAAGATTGCAATGAACTGGCATTGGCTCAGGATGGGAGGGACAGCTGTCAGGGCTAGAAGGACCTTGTAAGTCATCCTATCCAAGCTCCTCAGCAGCTGGAGGGTCCTCCTGGACCTTGAGGCAAGGGTGGGGGTGGGGTGGGGTGGCACAACAGAAGCTAGGTGAGGGTTCAGCTAGGAGTTAACCTTCAGCTCCCACCACCATTGAACTAAGCCTTGAAGGAGTGGGT
>NW_006921594.1:14170587-14172947 GCF_000298275.1 Orycteropus afer afer | reverse complement strand
AACCTTCCTTCCGAGGAGTGGCTGGTGGGTTTGAACCGCCAGCCTTCTGGTTAGCAGTCAAGTGCCTTAGGCACTACACTACCAGAGCTCCCATAGTCTTTATAGCTCCCACCAAACCAAATGGCTGGATGAGACTATCCAAATGAGATGCTTGTGACCCACCAAAGGAATTGGATAGCTTACTAATAATGTAAATAAGGTGCACAGCACTCTTGTCGGGATAGGACCATGCAAATATGGTGTATGGAACCCTAATGAGGGACTGGTCAGTTTCACCATCCCCCTAAGTTTAAAATTAGCCTGTTCAGAGGCAGAAAGGGGGCTCTCACTACCACAAAGAAAGAAGAGCTGGGAGCTGAGTGTGTCCTTTAGACCTGGGACTCCTAGCTGAGAACTTCCTAAATTCAGGAGACAAAGACTTAGAGGAGAGAGTTATCCCACTGGAGGTAAGAGATGGTGAGAAGCAACAGCAGGGAAACAGCGGCAGGAGATGGCAGGAGACCAGCAATGTGGTGGGCTTCCTCAGCCGAGGAGCGAGAATGCTGGGCATCTTGGGGAAGGAGGCTTGCTGGCGGAGTAGGGTGCCTCTGGGCATGGGGTGGAGCTAGGTTTGTTGACCTGTGGAACTAGAGCTGAGGACCTTCTGGCCGAGATTACTGATGGAGTGGGGTACATCCAGGCACTTATCAGAAGAGTTTAAACAGCTTTGCAACACGTGCTGAGCAGGGCAGAAGTCAGTTCGAGGGGCCAAGGGCCAGAAAGAGACCTGCCTGCAGGCATGGCTGAGAAGAGGCTGTCCTGATCAAAGAGCTGTATCCTGAGTCTTTTCTGATCCTGACTTGTAACTTTTTACTTCCCTAATAAACGGCTATAATTGTGAGTAATGTCTGTGAGTTCTGTGTGCTCATTGCAACAAATTATCAAACCCAGCAGGTAAGTAGAGTGTGCCTGGGAGGGATGGCAGGTGTCAGAAATGGTAAAATAGTTGAAGAATGGAGGTATGTCTGACTTCTGCCTCATAAGAATCACCAAAACCAAAAACAAACTCACTGCCCTCAAGTTGGACTTGACTCATAGAGACCCCCTCCTTGGGTTTCTGAGGCTGTATCACTACAGGAGTAGATTACCCAACCTTCCTTCTGAGAAGCGGCTGGTGGGTTTGAACCGCCAGCCTTCTGGTTAACAGTCAAGTGCCTTAGGCACTACACTACCAGAGCTCCTAAGAATCAACTTTGTTTTATTGATGCAGATAATGATTTCTTCCCCCTTGTGAAGTTAAACAGGGAGATCAGATGCCTCTGCCATGCCATTTGTACAGGTTTGCTGTATCTATTTGAAATACAGAACCCTAGGATGAGTGGGGTTCCTTTTCCAAGTATCTCTGACACGTTTTCTTTTTCCTCTGGAAAGCTTCTCCTCCCTCAGAGTGCCCCATGCAGACTTCGAACTGTTCACACACCACACACCGAACATTTGTTTACAAGTCTTTTGTCTTCTTAAGCGATTGTCTGTGACTGTTTCCCTAGAGGCTTTTATCTAAATGTGCTCTTCTTCTAGTCAGACAGGAGGGGAGACTGATTCACTATCCTCAGCAATTAAGAAGCATGAAAGTGTACGGGCCCTGCTACCAGAGGACACAATGCAGAGGCTTGGTGTGTTGCTGTGTGTGTGGGGGGGGGGGGCGGGGCGGGGGGGGATGCCCTGGAGAGGAGGAACGACAGCTAATCACAGGCGCTCTGGTGAGGGGCCTACTGTGAGCCTGTGGCTTCAAGAGACATGCCTGTCAGCAAGTGACAGCAGGAGCTGGGGCTGTGCTACTCAGCACCTTCTCAGCAGGCAGGCTGCTCGATCCCAGCTCCCCTGAGTCTCAGGACCCCATCTTCCCTCACTAGTAAATTGAAGCACTAGCCGCTGTCTCCCCAGGCCCCTCTTGAGAATTGAGGAGTGTGAGAAGAATGCCAGGGTGGCCAGCACTGGGCGTTCCCATGCTTTAAGTAGTCCCCATTTGGCCTCCAGATTTCTGGAAGTCACCACTGCACACAAGCATCATCCTAAGCTTTTTGACATTGGGCCATCTGTGAGTCATTAATTCGAACTTAATGTTAAATTAGCTGCAAGACATATCATTATTTCCCACATACTACAGTTGCAAAAGGACAGTGAGATTCCAGTTATTTGAAAGAATTTTTTTAGACCCTCTAGAGATTCTAGACCATTTGAACCTTTTAGACTGGAGAGACTGTGAGATTCAGACTAGAAGGTCCAAACAGACACACTTATCCCATAAGGGGGTGAGTGCTGGAGCTCAAAGAGCCAAATATATCTGAGTTCCAAGTTTGGCTCTGCTGTGTGACTCTGGG
>NW_006921594.1:14166704-14169607 GCF_000298275.1 Orycteropus afer afer | reverse complement strand
GAGGGGTCGCTATGAGTCGGGGCCGACTCGACGGCACATAACAACAACAACAACATAGTAACAAACTACACAATGTGGGTGACTTTAAAAAGCAGGAATTTATTGTCTCATAATCCTGGAGGCTGAAAGTTCCAATTCAGGGCATTGGCAGGGCTCTGCTCTCTCCCTGTTGGCTCTAGGGGATGACCCTTCCTCGTCTCTTTCTGGCTGCCGGCTCTCCTTGGCATTCTTTTACTGCTTGTAGACAGGGCCTCATGTGGTGTTTCCCCCATGTGTAACTTTGTTTCTGTGTCTGTTCTTCCCTTTTATAAAATCCCACTCAGAAGGGATTAGTATCAGAATTCATTCTACTCTGATATGACTTCATTAACTTAATTGACAAAGTCTACAAAGAAAAACCCTATTTCCCCAAGCAAAGCCACATTCACTAGTGAAGGACTTAAACCAAAAAACCAAACCCACTGCCATCAAGTCAGTCTCGACTCAAAGTGACCCCCATTGGGTTTCCAAGGTGGTAAATCTTTATGGAAGTAGATTGTCCCATCTTCTTTCCATGGAGCAGCTGGTGGGTTTGAACCACAAACCTTCTGGTTATCAATCAAATGCCTAAAGAACTGTGCCACCAGCGCTCCTTAGTAAAGGAGTTAAGACTTCAACATACATTTTGTGAGGGACAAAGTTCAATCCATACCAGAGCTTATCCTACATACTGGTTACATCTCCCTCCCAGCCTTGTTGTTGTTGTTGTTGTTGTTATGTGCCATCGAGTCGGCCCCGACTCATAGCGATCCCTCCTTGGGTTTCCGAGGCAGTATCACCACAGAAGTAGATTGCCCAACCTTCCTTCTGAGGAGTGGCTGATGGGTTTGATCCGCCAGCCCTCTGGTTAGCAGTCAAGTGCCTTAGGCACTATGCTACCAGAGCTCCTTGGTCCTTGGGAAATGTATAAAAGTTGTCAGGAAAGGCATGAAAGGAATTGCTCAAGTGTATTTTCCCCAAATCTCCTTGATCCACAATAGAACAGAAAGAGTGAAGTACTGTGATGTTACCTCGAGTCACTGGAAACTGAGTTCCTGTCTATTGCTGCTTGGACCTGCCAATGTCCAAGGCTATCTCAGGCACTGACCAGCAGCAAGTGGAAGGCCTTGTCAAGAAGGTTTTCTTTGATAACACACATGAAACACAACCTTTCTTTGGGGCTGCAGACGGAACTCTTCTCTTCCTGGAACTGTCAAAAAGAGAATGAAGACAAAAAGACCTGTACAAGAAAGTTCATTGCAACTTTATTCCAGACAACCTAAATGCCTGCAAACATGAGAATGGTAGACAAATAAATAGTGACAGGTTTATACAATGGAACATTACACAGCTATAAAAAATTTGTGAACCTCACACTCATTGTATTGAGAGAAAGACGCCACATATAAAAAAGTATACACTGCATGATTCTATTTACATGAAGTTCAGGAACGAACAAAAATCATATAAAATGAAAGAAATAGGAACGGTGGTGACCTTGGGGTGACCTCAGGATTGGAGACGGCAAAGGGAACTTTCTGGGGAGAGGGGAATGTTTTGTATCTTGATTTAGGTGGTACTTGCGTAGAGGTGCACATAGACAAAATTCAGAGAGATATACAATCAACAACTGTGCATTTTTCTGCTTGTAAATTTGAAAAATGAAATAAGTCAATAAAAAAATTGAGAGAGTTAAACTGGAGAGGTGCGGAAAGGTTAAGTGGAGGCTGTCCAAGATGGAGCCTCTCCTTCACCATGAAGCCCTGTAAACTGCTTCTCCTTTGGGTTTCTGTGAAGCACAGGACTGAGGCACTCCCCTGGTGGCCCACAATCTACATTTGTACCAATAACAGATCACTTGCTACTGGATTTATGACAAACAATGCATATGGGGATAATGGCCTTCCCCACAGTTTTGCTGATAACATTAAGCCAAAATTTTGACCCAATTGAACATCTTTCCCCAAAATATGCTCCCATTTTCCCTGAACTCTCTGAACAATTCACCCACTTACCAAAGTAGCCCTCTGTGACCCCTCATTCACCTGCACCCCACATCTAATCAATCACTATGTCCTGTAGAGTCTACATTTAATTACTTTGACATTCATCCACTTCACTTCAAGTGTCCTAAATCTAGACTAATATCAACCACCTAGATTATGTACAGGGTGGATTATCCAATAAACAAGGTAAGCACGGGCTTACTTATACTTACTTATTAATCTGTAGTGAATAATTTCACTCAAAATATGAGTGGGGAAGGACTGCCTCCTCATAGTAACATGGACCTTAACGATGTAGATGGAGTAAAACTTTCAGGACCTTCATTTGCTGATGTGGCATGACTCGAAATGAGAAGAAGCAGCTGCAAACATCCATTACTAATTGGAATGAGGAATGTACAAACTATGAATCTAGGAAAATTGGAAATCATTAAAATAAAATGGAACATGTAAAGACCAATATCCTAAGCATTAATAAACCAAAATGAACTGTTATTGGTCATTTTGAATGTGACAATCATATAGTTTACTATGTCAGAAATGACAAATTGAAGAGGAATGGTGTTACATTGATCATCAAAAAGAGTATTTCAAGATCTATCCTGAAGTACAATGCTGTCAGTGATAGAATAATATTGATACACCTACAAGGAAGACCAGATATTATGCCTGTTATTCAAATTTACACACCAACTACTAAAACCAAAGACGAAAAAATTGAAGATTTTAATCAGCTTCTGCAATCGGAAATTGATCAAACATGCAATCAAGATGCATTGATAGACAGATACATAGACCAATGGAATAGAATTGAGAACCCAGATATAGATCCATCGACCTATAGTCAGCTGATCTTTGACAAAGGCCCCAAATCCATTA
>NW_006921594.1:14149962-14164464 GCF_000298275.1 Orycteropus afer afer | reverse complement strand
AAAAAAAAAAAAAAAAGATGCATTGATAATTACTTGTGATTGGAATGTGAAAGGTGAAAACAAAGAACAATCAGTAGCTGGAAAATATGGCCCTGGGGATAGAAATTATGTCAGAGATAGAATTTAGCAAGACCAATGACTTATTCAATGCAAATACCTTTTTCACTAACATAGATGGCAACTATACATGTGCACCTCACCTGATGGAATATACAGGAATCAAATTGACTACAACTGTGGAAAGAGATGATGGAGAAGCTCAATATGATGGGTCAGAACAAGGCCAGGGCCGACAGTGGAACAGACCATCAACTTCTCATATGCAAGTTCAAACTGAAGCTGAGAAAATTAAAACAAGTTCACAAGAACCACAGTATGACCTTGAGTATATCCCACTTGAATTTAGAGACCATCTCAAGAATAAACTTGACACACTGACATTGATGAATGAAGACAAGAGTTGTGGGATGACATCAAGGACATTATACATGAAGAAAGGAAAAGGTCATTAAAAAGACAGGAAAGAAAAAAAAGACTAAAATGAATGTCAGAAAAGACTCTGAAACTTGCTCTTGAATCTGAAGTAGTTATAATGAAAGGGATAAATTATGACGTAAAAGAGTTGAATAGAAGATTTCAAAGGTAGTTCAAGAAGACAAAGTATTATAATGAAATGTGCAAGACTTGGAGTTAGAAAACCAAAAGGGAAGAAGAACATACTTGGCATTTCTCAAGCTGAAAGTACTGAAGAAAAAATTTGAACCTTAAGTCACAATATTGAAGGATTCTGTGGGTGCAATATTGAACAAAGCAAGAAGCATCAAAAGAAGATGGAAAGAATACATCATCACTGTACAAAAAGAATTAGTTGATGTTCAATCATTTCAGGAGGTAGCATATGATCAAGGACTGATGGTATTGAAGGAAGGAGTTCAGGCTGCACTGAAGACATTTGTGAAAACAAATCTCCAGGAATTGATGGAATATCAATGGAGATGTTTCAACAGACAGATGCAACACTGGAAGTGCTCACTCAGCTTATGCCAAGAAATTTGGGAGAGATACTTTGTCAATCAACTGAAAGAGATTCATATTTGTGCCCATCACAAAGAGAGGGTATACAAATGAATGTGGAAATTATAGAACAGTTTATTAATATCACATGCATGCAAGTAAAATTTTGCTGAAGATAATTAAAAAATGGCTACAGCAGTACCTCAACAGGGAACTGTCAGAAATTCAAGCCAGATTCAGAAGAGGATGCAGAATGAGGGATATCATTGCTGATGTCAGATGGATCTTGGGTGAAAGCGGAGAATACCAGAAGTTTACCTGTGTTCTATTGATTATGCAAAGGTATTCAACTGTGTGGAGTGTAACGAATTACAGGTAACATTGCAAATAATGAGAATTCCAGAATACTTAATTGTGCTCATTTGGAATCTGTACATAGACTAAGAGGCAGTATTTGAACAGAACGGGGAGATGTTACATGATTTAAAATCAGTAAAAGTGTGTATCAGGGTTGCCTTTCACCATACTTGCTCAATCTAGATGCTGAGCAAATAAACCGAGTAGCTGGACTATATGAAGAAGAATGCAGCATCAGAGTGGAGGAAGACTCATAAACAATCTGTGATATGCAGATGATACAACCTTGCTTGTGGAAGGCAAAGATTTGAAGTACTTACTGATGAAGATCAAAGTCTTCACCATGGATTACACCTCAATAATAATAATTTTTTTAAAAAAATCCTCACATTTGAACCAGTAAGCAACATCATGATAAACAGAGAAAAGACTGAAGTTGTCAAAAGATTTCCTTTTACTTGGATCCATAATCAACACCCATGGAAGCAGCCCACCACTCGTCTGTCAGTTTGTCATATTGTGGTGCCTTGTGTGTTGCTGTGAGGCTGGAGGCTATGCTACTGGTATTTCAAGTACCAGCAGAGTCACCCATGGTGGACAGGTTTCAGCGGAACTTCCAGACTAAGACAGACTCAGAAGAAGGTAGGGGCCATCCACTCTCAAAAAATTGGCAAGTGAAAACCTAATGAATTGCAGTGAAACACTGTCTGATAAGGACATTAAAAGACAGGAAAGGAAGAAAAGACCAAAATGGATGTCAGAAGAGACTCTGAAACTTGCCATTGAATGGAGAGTAGCTAAAGCAAATGGAAGAAATGACAAGATAAAAGAGCTGAACAGAACATTTCAAAGAGCAGTTCAAGAAGACAAAGTCAATTATTATAATGAAATGTGCAAGGACCTGAAGTTGGAAAACCAAAAGGGAAGAACACACTCAGCATTTCTCAAGCTGAAAGAAGTGAAGAAAAAATTCAAGCCTCAAGTTGCAATATTGAAAGATACTATCGGCAAAATATTGAATGATGCAGGAAACATCAAAAGAAGATGGAAGAAATACACAGAATCACTGTACCAAAAAGAATTGGTCGGTGTTCACCCATTTCAGGAGATGGCATAGGATCAAGAACAAATGGTACTGAAGGATGAAGTTGATACTGCACTGAAGGAATTGGCAAAGAACAAGAGTCTGGGAATTGACAGAATACTCATTGAGATGTTTCAACAAACAGATGCCATGCTGGAGGCACTCACTTGTCTATGCCAAGAAATTTGGACGACAGCTACCTGGCCAACTGACTGGAAGAGATCCATATTTGTACCTATTCCAAAGAAAGGTGATTCCACAGAATGTGGAAATTATTGAACAATATCATTAATATCACATGCAAATAAAGTCTTGCTGAAGATAATTAAAAAATGGTTGTAACAATATATTGACAGAGAACTTCCAGAACTGCAAGCTGGATTGAGAAGAGGATGTGGAACAAGAGATATCATTGCTAATGTCACATGGATCTTGGCTGAAAGCAAAGAATACCAGAAAGATGTTTACTTGTGTTTTATTGACTATGCAAAAGCATTTGATTGTGTGGATCATAACAAATTACGGATAACATTGAGAAGAATGGGAATTCCAGAATACTTGATTGTGCTCATCAGGAACCTGTATGTAGACCAGGAGGCTGTTGTTCAAACAGAACAAGGGGATACTTCATGGTTTAAAATCATGAAGGGAGTGCATCAGGATTGTATCCTTTCCCCATGCTTATTCAATCTGTATACTGAACAAATAATCCAAGAATGCAGACTATATGTAAAAGAGCATGGCATCAGGATTGGAGGAAGACTCATTAACAACCTGCGATACCCAGATGATACAACTTTGCTTGCTGAAAGTGAGGATGCCTTGAAGCACTTGAAGCACTGATGAAGATTAAAGACTTCAGTCTACAGTATAGATTACATTTCAACATAAAGAAAATGAAAATCCTCACAACTGGACCAATACACAACATCACAATAAATGGAGAAAAGATTGAAGTTGTTAAATATTTCATATTACTTGGTTCTACAATCAACACCAATGGAAGCAGCAGACGAGACATCAGATGACATATTGCACTGGGCAAATCTGCTACAAAAGACTTCTTTAAAGTGCTGAAGAGCAAAGATGTCTCCTTGAAGACTAAGGTTTGCCTAACCCAAGCTGGACAGTGAACAAGGAAGACCAAAGAAGAGTTGATGCCTTTGAGTTGAGGTGTTAGCAAAGAATACTGAAAGTACCATGGACTGCCAAAAGAAGGAACAGATCTGTCCTGGAAGAAGTGCAGCCAGAATTCTCCTTGGAAGTGAGAATGGCCAGATTTCATTGCATCTACTTTGGTCATATTATCAGAAGAGACCATTCCCTGGAAAAGGACATCATGCTTGGTAAAGTGCAGGGTCAGCAAAGAAAGGGAAGGCCCTCAATGAAATGGATAGACACAGTGGTTGAAATGATGGGCTTAGGTATAGTAGGGATCATGAGGCTGGCCCAGGACCGGGCAGTGTTTCGTTCTGTTGTACACAGGGTCACTATGAGTTGGAGCTGACTCGATGGCACCTAATAACAACAACAAAACAATAAAAATAGCAGTCAAAAAATCAAATGAAGTATTGCATTGGGCAAATCTGCTGTGAAAGACTTCTTTAAAGTGTTAAAAAGCAAAGATGTCACCTTGAGGAATAATGTGCATCTGACCCAAGCCATGGTATTTTCAGTAGCCTCATATGCATGTGAGAGCTGACAATGAATAAGGAAGACTGAAGAAGAATTGATGCATTTGAATTATAATGTTGGTAAACAATATTGAATGGACCTCCAGAAGAACGAACATCTCTATCTTAGAAGTACAGCCAGAATGCTCCTTAGAAGCGAGGATAGTGAGACTTCGTCTAACTTACCTTGGCCATGTTATCCGGAGGAACCAGTCTCTGGAGAAAGGTATCATGCTAGGTAAGGTAGAAGGTCAACATAAAAGAGGAAAACCTTCAACAAGACGGATCGACACAGTGGCTGCAACAATGGGCTCAAACACAGCAATGATTGTGAGAATGGCACAGGACCGGGCAATGTTTTGTTTCATTATATACATAACATCATTATTGTCTGAAACGGGCCTAACAACAACAACACCCTGCATGAAATCTTGGAACATATAAAAGATATTAAGTAAACACTAAGGAAATTTGAATAGCTCCAGTATTGCCGTGGCTAAAGGACTGGGCTGCTAACCAAGTGTGGCAGTTTGAACTCACCAGCTGCTCCATGGAAAAAAGATGAGGCAGTCTGTTTCCATAAAGATTTATAGCCTTGGAAATCCTATGCAGATTTTTCTGTCCTGTAGGGCCGCTGGCTGTAAACCAGAAGGTCGGTGGTTCAAACCCACCAGCTGTTCAGCGGAAGATGAGTCAATCTACTTCCTTAAAGATTTACAGCCTTGGAAACCCAATGTGGGTCGCTATGAGTCAGAATCAACTTGATGGCAGTGAATTTGGTTTTTTTGGTTTAGTTAATAAAATCAATATTTGTTCATTAATTACAACAAATGTACTATACTAATGCAAAATGGCAACAGTAGGGGAAATACTGTAGGGTATATGGAAACTCTAGTACTATCGTCTCGATTTTCCCATAAATCTAAATCTGTTCTAGAAAACAAAGACTATTGGGGGAGAAAATAGACAAATTGCTAAGGCTATGCTCTTCGGTTGTAGCAGAGATGTGTATAAAGATTGTGAAAACCCAAGGGATGAATAGGAAAAGGCTATTGAGGCTAAATTTTGACAGATGGGTAGGAATTCATCAGAACTTAAATATTAGATCTGAAAAAGTTTTGCATACAAAAAAATAAGTGCATTTCTGAAGAAGGAGTCCCTTCAGTTTCATATTTTCACAAAATGGTGGTTTTTCTGTTTGTTTGGAGAAGAGCATGTGAAATTCCCTATAGATGAGCCCAGGCTAGCCACCCAGATGAGGTAAAATTTCTTTCAGGTACTGCCTAAGAAATGAATGGGAAGAGAAGGCTGTAGGGCTGGGGGACCTGGGGTGCTGGGGGCAATTTCTCCAACCTGAACTTGGCTGTGATGTGCACCATCCTGGAACACAACAAATAGGGTAGCAAATCTTCAGTACCTTTGGCTCAGCCAGAAGCCACTCTGGTTCCTCTGGTGAGAACATGTACTGAATTCCACCAGGGCTGGTCCTCACGCCTAGCTGGCAGGATTTTCAACCAATGCTGCCAGCTACTCCCATGTGAAAGCATTTGATGAGCCCCTGAGGCCAGCAATGGCTGTCTTTGGTTCTCAGAGGCAGGATGAGCTTGACACAGCCCAGCCCCAACACACATCACCTCTACTGCCCTGAGGCTGAGCTCTGTCTTTTGAGAGCATCGTGGCTCACCAACATATCAAGCCAGCAAGGGCTTAGAGACAATCCCTTCCAATTTCTTTATCTAACAGGTGACAAAATGGGCAGCCCAAGAGGGCAGGGAGCCTGGCCAGAGTGATGTAACTGTTTATGAGCTCTTTCCATACCCTCTTTCCCAGGGCTACATACCTCTGCCTAGCTTGCACTCAACTACTAGCCAAAAGGCTGGCAGTTCAAATCCAGAGCTGCCTCAGAAAACAGCCTGGTCATCTATCTCCAAAGAGGTCATAGCCTTAAAAACCCCGTGGGGTGCAGTTCTGTTCTGCTCACGTGGGATTGCCATGAGCTGGAATCAACTAGATGTCAGCTAACAACAGTGACAACAGCTTCACCCCAGGCCTCCAGGGTCCCCTAATCACCCTGCTGATCCTTACTAAAGCCCTAGCCTTTCACACTGTGAAAGGTTCACCCATGAATGTGTTTCTTTTTAGCTGTCTCCTTTTCATCTGGAACACAGTAGGAGCTCAATGAGTGCTTGTTGCGATTAAATAGACAAATGCTGTAAGGCTGGCTATGGATGGCCAACACTATTTTGGGTCACTGCTTCTTAAACACAATCTGTATGTGGGCTTAGCTGGACCCAATGCCAAAAAAAAAAAAACCTGTCTAAAAATAAAAAGCAATGTTTAGCAGAAACTTCCAAGTTATAAAACAGTCTTTCCTTTCCAAATCTTTGAGTAGACTTAGGGAGCTGATGCCATGTTGGGAGTCCCTCTGACAGTGCTTCTGGCTGCTAACCAAATACTTGGCAGTTCGAGGCCACCCAGAAGGGCTTTGGAAGAAAGGCCTTGGTGATCTTCTGAAACCCTATCTCAGAACTGAAAACCCTGTGGAGCACGGTTCTACTCTGACGTGTGTGGGGTCACCATGAGTCAGAGTCCACTGCCAGCAACTGGTACCTGGATACCATGTTGATTCCGTGGCTCCGCTTGCTCTCCTCCCTGCTCACAGCTACACAGTCCTGCACCCCTAGACACCTGGACCCCCTTGAGAAGTGAGTCCGGGGAAGCTGGGCTGCGCAGGTGACTCCTCCCTCTGCTCTCCTCTGTGTCCCTATCACTGCCTCTTGGTCAGTCTCTTTCAGGTGTCTGCCATGCCCATCCACTTGGCTCTGATTCTGTAGTAGCCTGCTCTGTGAAGAATGGTGGAGGAGGAAGCTGAGAGCAGGCTGGGAGATGGGAGAGAGGGACGTCCAGCCTGTGCCCAGTCTCCTATGAAGCTTTTGCCTTGTGCATTCACACAGTTACTGAAAGAGTTAGCACCACCTGCTTTCCCACCTCTTAGGAGCTAGCTTTCCTGGGGAGACGGGAAGGGAGAGCAGGGCAGAAGAGGAAGGGGTTACCCCCTACCCCCTCCATGTTGCTAAGATGCATGTTCCTTTTTCACTCCTAACTCTCTGCTCTGAGCCCTGGTACCTTTAGCACTGCTATGGTAGGTTCCACAGGAAACAGGAAACATGGTTTAGCAGACATCCTCTCAAGAGCGAGGAGCAGTCCAGCTTTAGCACAGGCATGCTAGAATGAAGTTTTGCATTATGAATAAACACCAGCTCCCACTGAAGAGTTCTTGGCCCCGGTGACTCTCACTAGTAAGTGGTTGGAAGGCAAGGCTCCTTGCTGCCATGTATATGCTTACAAGCTTATAAGAACAAACATATCTGTCCCAGAAGTGCTGCTGGAATGCTCCTTAGAATGCTCCTTAGAATGGCCAGACTTTGTCTCATGTACTTCAGTGATGTTGTCAGAAGGGACCAGTCCCTGGAGAAGATATCATGTTTGATAAAGTAGAGGGTGAGTAAAAAAAAGGGAAGACCCTCAATAAGATGGGTTTACACAGTGGTTGCAATGATGGACTCAAGCACAGCAAAGATTGTGAGGACGGCACAGGACTGGGCAGGATTTCATTCTGTTGTCCACAGGGTCACTATGCATCGAAGACAACAACAACAGCAATGGCTCTTCCAGTCTCTTAGGGAATAATTGTTGCAGGCATTCAAAAGTAGGGGTAGGTCAAGCTTCCTTGCTGGGCCTCTTAGCAACATGAAAAGACTAAATACCAATACCAGGAACTGACCCTGGTTTGAAGTTTCACCCAACAAAAAGTTGGCCTTTCATGCTCACCCAACAGGTGGACTCATGAAGCTTTTGTTTGCAAAGAAGAAAGAATCAGCTCTGGGCAGCTCTGGGCCTGTGGAAGGCAGAGTGTTCATGTTCGAGCACAAAGGTAAACAGTGCATAGCAGCAGGTTCAAGGGCTCGTTTATCTTCCTGCTGATGACAGACATGAGCTTTGGCCCACGGCCCAAACTTCTTATCCTTAAAAAACACATTTTACAGATTGCTGGCAAAAACAGCCAACCGAGATTAAGCTGCCAGACCTAACTATTTTAAATCTTCCTCCTACTCCTCTTGAAAAAATGAGAGAAAGAACTGCTGGGATGCATGGCCCCTAGTCTGTCCTGAAAGACGAGAAGTAAAGCCTGGAGCTCCGCTCTTAAGTGGTCCGCTGCCCTCCTGAAGGCATGGCCGAAAACTTCAGGACAGTTTAATGATAAGTGAGTGTTTGCGTTTCATAGGAATTCTTCTGTTTCTAATAGAATTCCTTTTCAAATGGCATAACCCTGAGGACATTTAAGGAGTTTCGTACAGATCATTAACTTACTTGTCAGAGAGGCTGACGGGCAGAAAAATTTTAAACTGACGTTTTGAGAGTGCCACCCTCAAAGGTTGATCAAGCAGAAATAAAGATTAAGTGCTTTTGAAATGATAATGTGAAGCAATGGGGACAAGATTTTTTTTCATAAGCGCCATGGAAAAGCATCTAGTGTAACGTAAACCCACATGAATATTCTACCTGCTTTGCACTGACTACAAAATTAATATTTCAGTGACTAGCAAGTCTCAGTTTTTGCCATAAAATTTTTCTAGAAAACACCATATAAATTGGAGTATCATCGTAAAACAGGTTTCTGCAAAGTGGAATCCATTTTTACCGTGAGAACCATACTGTAAACTTAGAGTTATTTTCTGATCAGGGATTTGACACCAAACCCATCAGCTATGCTTTTACGAGTTCTGTCAGAAATGACAGTTGCCATTGACCCGACTCCTACTCATGGGCACCTTAGATGGGTCAGAGTGGAGCTGGGCCCCCCAGGCTTGTCAATGGCTGAGGGTTTGGAAGCAGATCACCAGGGCTTCCTTTGAGGTGCCTCTGGGGGACTCCAACTTTGGTTAGCAGCTGAGGGCATTAGCCAATGGCGGTTCAGGGGTAGAACTCTTGCCTCCTCCGCAGGAGACCCAGGTCCAGTTCCTGTCCGATGCGCTTCATACACAGGGACCACCCATCTGTCGGTGGAGGCTTGCTTGTGGTTATGACGCTCAACAGGCTTCAGCGGAGCTTCCAGACTAAGACTGACCGGGAAGACAAAGGCCTGCCAATCTACTTCCAAAATCCGGCCAGCGAAGGCCCCCGGGGTCACAGTGGTCTGATCTGCAACCAAGCGCGAGGATGGCAGCATTTCGATTCCGTTCTGCATGGCGTTGCTGTAAGTAGGGGCTGACTCCACAGCAGCTCACGGCACCAGAAATGCAAAAATAAAACAACTCAAAGCTTTGTGGACGTTATAAATAGTAAACCATTCCTCAAGCACTAGAAAAAAAATTAAAAACCCATTGTCATTGGGTCTATTCTGACTCATAGCAACCCTTGGGGCAGAGTTGAACTGCCCCACAGGGTTTCCAAGGCTGTAAATCTTTATAGAAGCAGATTGCCACAACTTTCTCCCACAGAGAGGCTGGTGGGTTTGAACCGCCGACCTTCCTGTTTGCAGCTGAGTGCTTAACAACTGCGCCACCAGGCTTCTCCCAAGCACTATAAAGTGGATGTAAACGTATGCTAAGCACCCAGTCTCCTGTTACTACCACCACATGAGGAGCTGATTCTTGCTTGACTGTTGACAAAGTCTTTCACGTGTATTAAGTCATCACACTACCTCTGAGGTAGGGAAGGTAGATTGGTCAGGGAATTGAACAGATGAGGAAACTGAGGTTCACAAGTGAACAGCTAGTTAGAACCACAGCAGGGACTTATGGCATAGGTTTTTATTTCCATTCAACCATACTGCCTCCCTATGAAGCTCGGCCACCTACCTATGAAGCTTGGCCACCGAGATGATGGGCATTGTGGATCTGTTGGCCTGGCACCCAAGGAAAGATGCTTTAAATACTAATGAATTCTAACCACTAAAACTTTCTCTTTTTCTCCTCTCTCTTTCTCTCTCTCTCTCTCTCTCTCTTTGGCTGCTATTTCAAAATCAAAATGGCTTTCTATGTTTTTTATGTGGAAATGGTGGGGTATAGAGAAAATTATAATAATCAACTAGGAGAAACATACAAAACATTGCATTATAAATTTGACCTAAAACGAACACTGGCACTTAGAAAAAACATTTACTTTGCAATATTCTTATTTGTTTTTTTTCTAGAATTTAAATGAGCCTTTTGGAACCAGATTTTTAAAATAAAACAAACTAAAAATTGTCCCTAAGGGGCCTTACTGACACCTTTTTTGTCTCTTTCCTAAAGTTCCCAGCCAAGGTTTGCAAAACCATTCCCCTGACCTCAGAAGTGCTGGAAGTGGTACAGTGCTCACTTGACAGTTTGTTGACAAGAAGTGCGACACTTCACACTTCATTGGAAAGTCATAAAAGCGTTCCAGGTCATTAGCTGAAACTTTTAAGAGGCGTTGCTCTCTGCATTTAGGTGGTAGGATTAAGGAAAATTTGTTTTTCAGTTTTCACAGTTTATTTTAAAGGATTTCAAGTGTACAGAATGCAATTAATAAAAATCCTTGATTCAAGACACATCATCATTGGTCCATGCATGGCCTTGCTTTGCTTCACTTTTATTTTATTTGCTAATGAACACCTGGTAAAAGCAATGTGCAAGCAAGATCTAGAATTTTATTAGCACCATTTCCAACCAAGTGCCTTCTCCTTATCTTGTTTCTTTGCCTCTCTGACTGCAAGTTACTTGTCTCCTGGATTTGGTGTTCATCTTTCCCTTGCTCTTAAAAACAAACTTTACCAAATATATTTATACACTTAAACTTATATAATTGGATTTTTTGTTGGTTGATAAAAGGGGTCCCACTGCATTCCCTGTAATTGAGTCTTTTATAGCTTGCTCTTGACATTCAACATTGTTTCTGAGATTTATTCATGTAGTTGGTAAAGCTGGAGTTCATTAATTTTCATTTTCATTTCATTAATGTATTAAAGTTCATTGTGTGATTCTACCACAATTTATTTATATTTTCTCCCATCAATGGCTTGCTTTCATTTTTTTCTAATACAAGCTGTACTGCTATAAACATTCTTTTATCTATTTCATGATAAAAGATAGGTGCCAGTGTTCTCATTAAGAAGTCCTAGTGGTGCAGTAGTTAAAGCTCTGGGCTGCTAATGGAAAAGTCAATTCAACCCCACCAGTGTCTCCGCAGGAGCTCTGATAGCATAGTGCCTAAGGCACTTGACTGCTAACCAGAAGGCTGGCGGTTCAAACCCACCAGCCACTCCTCAGAAGGAAGGTTGGGCAATCCTACTTGGTTCAAACCCACCAGCCACTCCTCGGAAGGAAGGTTGGGCAATCCTACTTCCATAGTGATACTGCCTCGGAAACCCAAGGAGGGGTCGCTATGAGTCGGGGCTGACTTGACGGCACATAACAACAACAACAACAACAGTGTCTCTGCAGGAGAAAGATGTGGCAGTCTGCTTCTGTAAAGATTTGTAGTCTTGGAAACCCTATGGGATTCTACTTCATTCTATAGGGCTGCTGTAAGTTGGAAATAACACAATGGCACCTAGATATGAATTGCTGGGTTTTAGGGCCTGAAACTTAAGGCAGGATTAGAGATCCTCAAGGAGCTCTGGTAGCATAGTGCCTAAGGTACTTGAGTCTTAACCAGAAGGCTGGCAGTTCAAACGTACCAGCCACTCCTTGGAAGGAAGGTTGGGCAATCTACTTCCATACTGATACTGCCTCAGAAACCCAAGGAGGGGTCACTATGAGTCAGGTCCGACTTGATGGCACATAACAACAACTAACAGAGATCCTCAGTGGTACAAATGTTTAAGCACTCCACAATTCCCAGCCAAAAGATTTGTGGTTCGAACCCACCCAGATGCACTTTGAAAGATGGGTGTGGTGTTCCTCTTCTGAAAGGTCACAGTCTTACAGATCCAGTGGAGTGTAGTTCTAGTTCTGCTCTGACACACATGATGTCTCCATGAGTCAGAACTGACTCTACAACAATGAACAGCTTTCTGGAGCTATCGAAGCTGGATAAACCCCTGAAAACTAGTGCTCTGAGATAATCTTTAAACCTTAAACCAAAAATATCACCCGGAGTCTTCTTTAAACCAAACAGTAGGTTAACTTAATTAGTAAAAAATGGTTACCTTGAGCATCCTGTTCTTTTAAGGAGCTATGTTTATGGGATCAAATTGACAACAACTGGAAAGGTTAGACAGGAAGCCTAGGGGGCAGGGAGTTTACGTCAATGAGGGAGGAACACTTTGGAACAGAAGGGTAAGAATAGTTGCACGACTTGAAGAATGTAATCGATGTCACGGAATTGTACGTGTAGAGATTGTTGAATTGGTGTACATTTGGCTGTGTAGATCTTCAACAGTAAAACGTAAACTTAAAAAAAGATTAGATTTTAATAAGACTATTGAAGTTCCACGTACAATTCCAGTTTTCATTCCAAAGGTCAGAATTTAGGCACAAAGTCGCATGTAGCTGGAAGGGGAGCTGGGAAATAGTCTTTTAGCTGGCGACTGCCCAAGTGGAGACAGAAGGAGGAGAACCCATATGTGGTCAGGAATGAGTGACCTCTGTCATATGCTGGGAATGTTGCTCCGAAAACAAGACATGTAGTTCGGCAACTGTCAGAAATATCTTAGAACTTTTCATGAAACTGTAAAAACAAATATGAAAATTACAACAACAACAACAACAACAAACCCTGCAAGGGAACGTTCTTAAGTTGCCTACCTACTTCCTGATCTGGGGGTGCCAGTCTGGGCCAAGTGCCAGCCCCTCCACTTGTCATAGAGGGAAGAGTAGAAGCCATATCACTGATAATTTCTTTTAGATTAGATACACAGAGTGGAGAAAGCAGAACAAAGGGGATGAAGGTTTTCATGGCAGGACGAAGATGGAAGGTTCTCACCAGATTCCCATTTTTTTCTTCCCGCCCCCGCTTCACTATTTGTGATTTGGGTGAAAGTTTACAGAGCAAATTGGTTTCCTATTTAATAATTCATACACATTTTGTTTTGTGACATTGATTGCCATCCTCACAACGTAACATCTCTCTTCCCACTTCCTTCCTGCATTTCCATTCGTCCTTCTTTCTTATCCCTTCCTGCTTTCTGAGCTTTCTCCCTGGGCAAATGCTGCCCTTTCGATCCTGTGTGGTTGATCGTTCTAAGGAGTGTGTACCTCCCCGGTGTTACTGCTCGCCTTACTGGCCTGTTGCTTGGCTGACAGCTGAGCACAGTGTCACCGTCTGTTCTTCACCTTCACCACTTCCACACACATACTTCCTTGTACTCTAAAGGCATTTCATCACCCCAGAAAGCTCACACACTCCATTTCCATTGCCCCTAATGTAGGTTGTTTCAGAGACACGTGTTGTTGTTTGCCACGGAGTGGATTCCTACCGACAGTGACCCTCTGTGACGGAGCAGAACTGCCGCACAGGGCTTCCCAGGCTGTGATCTTTATGGGAGCAGATACCAGGTCTGTTCTCCCACAGAGCAGCTGGTTGGTTTGAACCACCATCCTTTGGAATAGCAGCTGAGAGCTTCTTTCAGAGAAATTTAAAAGGAATCAAATGAGGTAATGCTCAGGTACTACATTTCAAAATACACTTTCATATGTATGTGAGTTGCTGTATGGAAAATGAATTTGCTCTGTAAACTTCCACCCAAATCACAATAAAAAAAGAAAAACAAAATATACTTTTGTAGTCTTTAGTAGAAAAAGCCTTTTGAGTCAGTAGAGTATGAGTCTTCTGAGTGCATTGGGCCTAGATCCAGGCATTTAAAAAAAAAAAAAGCTATCCAGAAGTGGAAAAGGGAGGCAGAAGAGATTCCACTTCTGGGAGTCTCTAGGAGAGGCCGGGCTCTGGCTGACCTCCCTGAAGGGCATATGGGCAAGAGATGATGGCGTTCCAGACAGTGTTGAAGGTCCCCTGTGTCTGCTTCCTGGGCAGTAAAGGTGGAAATGCTGGTAAGGTGTGGGCAGGCAGTAGGAGCTTGGAGTAATTCTCCAGTCTCTCATGGCCTCTGAGCAGTGCAGAAAATTCCAGAAAAAAAATGGTGGGGAAGTGACCAAAAGCAGATAGGTAGACTTGGAGGGGTTTTGAGGAGGTAGGGTTGCAGAAAACCTAGCTCCCAGCTACTGGCCCCAGGAACATCTTATGTCGATGTCGTTTAACAAATATTTATTAAATATTTACTAAGTGCTAAGTACCCACCAGCCACTCCTCGGAAGAAAGGTTGGGCAATCCTACTTCCGTAGTGATACTGCCTCGGAAACCCAAGGAGGGGTCGCTATGAGTCGGGGCCGACTCGATGGCAAACAACAACAA
>NW_006921594.1:14148095-14149302 GCF_000298275.1 Orycteropus afer afer | reverse complement strand
ATAAAGTGTATGTGAGCTGCTGTATGGAAAATGAATTTGCTCTGTAAACTTTCACTCAAATTACAATAAAAATTAAAAAAAAAAAAAAAGATTTACAGCCTCAGAAACCCGATGGGCCATTTCTACTCTGTCCTATAAGGTCACTACGAGTTAGAATGTACTCGGCAGCAGTGAGTTTGGGTCTTTTTTAAAAAAAAAAAAAAAAGTATACCTGGTGCTGCAAAGGTTAAGTGCTCCGTTGCTAACTGAAAGGTTTGTGGTTGAAACCCACTCAGCAGCTCTGCAGAAGAAACACCAGGCAATTTGCTCTTGTGAAGATTACAGCCTATAAAACCCTATGGGGCAGTTCTACTCTGTGATATGAGGTCACTAGCTCTGGTAGTGTAGTGTCTAAGGCATTTGACTGCTAACCAGAAGACTGGTGGTTCAAACCCACCAGCCACTCCTCGGAAGGCAGGTTGGGCAATCCTTTCCTAGTGGTTGTTGTTGTTGTTGTTAAGTGCCGTCGAGTCAGCCCCGACTCATAGCGACCCCTCCTTGGGTTTCCGAGGCAGTATCACTACGGAAGTAGGATTGTCCAACCTTCCTAGTGGTACTGTCCTGGAAACCCAAGGAGGGGTCGCTACGACTGTGAGTCAGGTCCGACTCCACAGCACATAACAACAACAACATGAGTTGAAAATCAATTTGACAGCACCCAACAACAACAATGTGTATAGCGAGAAAATGTTTTACCCTCTGTATTTTCAAGACTCTGTGTTACCAAACTGCCCACCAGACTATGGACTCCTCAGTTGCAGGAATAGTGTATTGATCATATTTGTATCTCCTGTACCCAGCAGAATACTTAGCACTTAGTAGATATTTAATAAACATTTGTTAAATGACATTGCTTTCCAGAATACTTACAGCCATTTGTGTTTCTACTTTGTTGATTTCCCTCCTCTCTTTGAATGTCAAGCATTTACTTATTTAATCCATCTGGAATTTATTTTTGGGAAGTAACATGAGAATTTAACTTGCCTGCTTTTCTCCTAAATGTCTAATTTTCTCAATACCAGTTACTGAGTGTCCATTGCTTTCTGACATTTTTTCCTATACTATTATAGGAGTTCTGGTAGCATAGTGGCTAAAGCACTTGACTGCTAACCAGAAGGCTGGCGGTTCAAACCCACCAGCCACTCCTCGGAAGGAAGGTAGGGCAATC
>NW_006921594.1:14136606-14146520 GCF_000298275.1 Orycteropus afer afer | reverse complement strand
CCAGCCTTCTGGTGAGCAGTCAAGTGCCTTAGGCACTATGCTACCAGAGCTCCTGAGGCGGTATCACTAGGGAAATAGATTGCCCAACCTTCCTTCCAAGGAGTGGCTGCTGGCTGCTGAGGCTGAGAAGCCCCGAAGTTGACAAGTAAAAAGGCACAGTCCCGATGTTACCAAACCACATGGCAGGCCATTAACTTAAGTCCATTGTAAGTTCTAAGGTCAGCAGAGCATAGCAGCTGCTGAGCAACAACACGGCTACATGCAGGGTCCAAGCGTGCCATAGGCTAGAGACCATTCCCAAGGCTTCTCCTTATATACAGGAAGCGGACCACATTCCAAAGGCAACTACTCAGCTGCTTGTGGTAGATCCCACCATGGAGTTGATTACCAGTCTCATCATGGGGAATAACTACCACCAGCTGCCTACCCACTCAACCAGGTCCAGCCAAGTTGACACACAAACATAACTACCACAGTGATCAAAAACTCCAACCAAAAAGGTTTTTCACTTCATGGCTTCACTGGGGAATTCTACCAAACACATAGAAAAGAACTGGCATCAGTACTGTTTATTCTTATTTAAAGTCATTTTTCTGATTGTTGTTGTTGTTAGGTGCCGTTGGCTCAGACTCATAGCAACCCTATGTACAACAGAACAAAACACTGCCTGGTCCTGTGTCAGCCTCACGATCCTTGCTATACCGGAGCCCATTGTTGCAGCCACTGCATCAATCTATCTTGTCGAAGGCCTTCCCCTTTTTTATTGACTCTCCACTTTACCGAGCATGATATCCTTCTCCAGGGAATGGTCTCTTCTGACCATGTGACCAAAGTAGGTGAGACAAAGTCTGGCCATTCTCGCTTCCAAGAAGCATTCCGGCTGTATTTCTTCCAGGACAGATTTGTTAGTTCTTTTAGCAATCCCTGGTACTTTCAGTATTCTTCACCAGCACCACAACTCAAAAGCACCAACTCTTTGGTCTTCCTTATTCATTGTCTAGCTCTCACATGCATATGGGGTGACTAAAAATATGGGTTGGGTTAGGCGCACCTTAGTCTTCAAGGACACATCTTGGCTCTTCAGTGCTTGAAAGAGATCTTTTGTAGCCCAATGTAATACATTGTCTGATGTACTGACAGCTGCTTCTATTGGTGTTGATTGTAGAATCAAGTAATATGAAATCCTTGACAACTTCAATCTTTTCTCCATTTTTCGTGATGCAGCTTATAGGTCCAGTTATGAGGATTTTTGTTTTCTTTATATTGAGATGTAATCTATACTGCAGATTGTAGTCTTCAATCTTCATCAGTAAGTGCTTCAAGTCATCCTCACTTTCAGCAAGCAAAGTTGTGTTGTCAGCGTATCGCAGGCTTTTAATGAGTCTTCCTCCAATCCTGGTGCCATGTTCTTCTTCTTATAGTCCAGTTTCTTGATTATTTGCTCAGCATACAGATTGAATAACTATGGTGAAAGGATACAACGCTGATGCACTCTCTTCCTGATTTTAAACCATGCAACAAAAAAATAAAAATGGATTAAGGACCTAAATGTGCAAACTAAAAACAAAAATTCTTAGAAGGAAATGCAAGGGCAATGCTGTCAGACCTAGCTTTTAACCGTGGATTATCTAATATCATAACAAAAGCACAACAGTGAAACACAAAATAAAGGAATGAGACTTGATTAAAATGAAAAACTTTTATCAAACAACTTTACCAGAACAGTGAAAAGACTAGCTACCGACTGGAAGAATATCTCTGGAAATCATATATCCAATAAGAATATAATAACCAAAATATACATGAAACTTCCACAATTTAACAATAAAAAGACACTTATCATAAACTGGGCAATGACGTTTCACCAAAAAGGATATTCAAGTGGCCACCAAACACATTAAAGATTCTCAGTGTCATCAGTCATTAGAAAGAGACAAATGAAAATCACAATGAGATTCCATTTCATTCCCATTAGGATAGCTAAGAAAAAGCAAAACAAACAAAACCAGAAAATTACAAATGTTGGTGAGGATGTATGGGAATGCAAAATGGTAGAGCCGTTGTGGAAAACAGTATGGCATTTCCTCAAAAAACTAAAATAAATAAAATAGAGCATTAAAAGAAAAACAACCTAACTAAAAATACAACTACCATATGATGTAGCAATACCACTACTAGGTATATACCCAAAAGACTTGAAACCAGATACTCAAAAAGAGACTTGTACACCAATGTTCATTGCAGCACTATTCACAATAGCTGAAAGAGGGAAACAACATAATGCTCGTAATAGATAAGATGGATAAACAAAATGTGGTACATACATACAGTGGAATACTATTCAGCCAGTAGAAGAAATGAAGTCTTGATACATGCTACAATATCAATGGAGCTTGAAGGCACTATACTGAGTGAAATAAGTCAGTCACACTTATATAAAAAGACAAGAAAAGGCAAATGTGTGGAGAACAAAGTTTATTAGTGGTTATCAGGGGTGAGAGGGAGGGCTATAGGAGGGGTTAACAGTGATGGACAAATCACATTCAGGGTAAGGTTGCACAGTTGATTATTGATAGTGCTGTCAATAAATTATACACCTGTAAGAGGTAGAACTGGGCAAAGTTATGTAACAGATACATTTATATAAGTGACCAAGAAAAAAAAAGTTACTGAGGCTGCTTATACAATCTAAAACCTCATGGGATTTGTTTTTTGGCTTGGAGGTTTGGGGTCATGGTTTCATGAACATCCCAGTTAATTAGCCAAATAACGTGTTTAGTGCTTCTGTTGTACTTCCTACTTCCTGGTGTAGTTCCTGGGGTCTGAAAAGCTTGCAGGTGGCCATCCAAGGCATGACAATTGATCTCTATTTGCATGGAGCAACAGAGGAAGGAAATTCAGGAATAGGAGGATATGGACTATGTGGCTAACTGCCTCCATGAACAAATGCTTCCTTTGCCACGAGACTGGAAGGACTGGATGGTAGCTGGCTACCATAACTGAACATTTTGATCAAAGACTTTATAGCAGAATCCTGGTCCAAAGAGGAAAAATGAAGAAACTGAATTTCAAATTCTCAAGGATTCCAGATTTTCTGGAGCCAAGGGCAATACATGAACCCCTAAAACTAGTGCCCTGAGGTAATCTTTAAACCTTAAACCAAAATCATTCCCTGAAATCTTAAAACCAAACAGTAGTTTAGCTTAACTAGTAAAAAAGGTCTGCCTTGAGCATATGCTTTTTTAGGAACTTCTTGTTGTTGTTGTTACCTGCCGTTGAGTTGGACCTGACTCATAGCGACCCCTCCTTGGGTTTCTGAGGCATTCTCACTATGGAAGTAGATTTCAACTGCCAGCCTTCTGGTTAGCAGTCAAGTGCCTTAGCCACTATGCTACCAGAGCTCCCAGGAACCTTCTAAATGAAATCAAAGTGACTACAATAGTTTGAAAGATTAGATAGGCACCTTAGTGGGTAGTGAGTTTATGTTATCTGGGGAGGAACAACTCAAAAACAGGGTGAGAATGGTTGTACCACTCACAGAACATAATCAATGTCACTGAATTGCATATGAAGAAACAGTTGAATTGGTATCTGTTTCGCTGTGCATATTCTCAACAACAAAAGTCCCACCTAGAGAACCCTGTGTTAGAAGCAACATGGTAGGGGAGGAAACGCTGAATCGGGAGTCCACATTTACTTTGCCTTTGGTATTTGGGTGAATGTTCCTCCCATTCTCAAGTTGCTACACTTTTGATCCCATTTATAGAGTTGTATCTCTAATGTTGGGAATTTATGGTTTTTAAAATCTCCAACTATCTTATGCCATGGGTAACATTAAGAGCATGAATGTAACCTTTGATTAAAAAGACGACTTACACATGGACTATTTTGGCTTGGGTTCCTGAGAAGGGAGTTTGGTGAAAACTATTTCCACATTTTTGATGATTATTCTGGCACCTCTGCTTATTGTGCTAAGCAAGATGAAAACAATGACTAAAGAAGAGATAACAGTGCATGTTTTTCCACTAAGTCTTCCCTTCACGTCACTGACTAAAAATGTAGTTCGACAATAAAAAATAAGAGGACTTCTACTTCCAAAAAGTGGAGCACTGTCTTTTTTTCCTATTCCTATGTCTAACTAAAAACTGATATAGTAAGGCAGTCCCTGGGTTACTAACGTACATACAACTGGTACTTATGAAAAAACCCTGTGAAACCTGTTATACTAAAAATGTAGGAACATACACAATGGTTCATACCAACAGATGCAACTCTGAAATGGCTATCAAAACACTATTATTACTGCAATATGTTAGTGTATCAGGAAATGTTTAATGTTTTTACTGCATAGAAAGGTACGCTGTATACTAAGACAAACATTTGACTGATGTTAGATACGAACCGAACCATACCTAACTGTTCCAACTTACATACAAATTTGAAGTACACGGACTTAGGAATGGCTAGCTGTGGTCAGGAAGGAAAAAAAGTGGCTAAAGAGGTTGTGAATGAAGTTTATTGGACACAAGGAAAAACAGGGCACTCTTCAAGCTGTAAAGCATGGTATTGTGATGAAAACCCTAACCATGAAATTGTAATCTTTGAGCTTCATCAGCAAGTGCTTCAAGCCATCTTCACTTTCAGCAAGCAAGATTGTGTCACCTGCGTATCACACGTTGTTAATGAGTCTTCCTCCAATCCCGATGGCACATTTTTCTTCATATAGTCTAGCTTCTTGGATGATTTGCTCAGCATACAGATTGAATTAAGTATGGTGAAAGGATACAACCCTGACACACGTTCCTAATTTTAAACCACATACTATCCCCTTGTTCCGTTTGAATGACAGTCTCTTGGTCTATGTACAGGTTTCTCATGCGCACAATTAAGTGTTCCAATGTGATCCATAATGTGTTATGATCCACACATCCAAATGCCTGAAAGTCTAAAAGATTACAGCCATGGAAACTTTACGGGGCAGTTGTATTTTGTCCTATAGGGTCACTTAAGAGTCTGAATTTTTGATGGAAATAGTTTTTTTTTTTGACTAGTATAGGGCTAGATGGGAGCTCTGGTGACATAGTGTTTAAGGCATTTGACTGCTAACCAGAAGTCTGGAGCTTCAAACCCACCAGCCACTCCTTATAAGGAAGGTTGGGCAATCTACTTCCGTAGCGATACCACCTCAGAAACCCAAGGAGGGGCCACTGTGAGTCAGATCCGGCTCCACGGCCAATGGTTGCGTTTTTGTGTTTCTAGGGATAGATATGGTACTAGAGTAGAGCATACAGAAAAAGCTACAAATAATATGGGAATTTTACATGACAAGTGAATAAAAAATAAAAAGATGAACTTTTTAGTAAGTTTAATTTTGTGATGATTTAATTCTGTGTGTCAACTTGGCTAGGCTATGGTGCCCAGCTGTTTGGTCAAACACTGGTCTAGATATTGCTCTGAAGATATTCTGTAGATCTATAATCTATAAACTAACACATCATCAGCTGACTGTACTGAAGATTACCCTCGATAATATGAGCGGGCTTCATCCACTCAGCTGAAGGTCTTACGAGGAAAAACAGGTTTGCTGAAGAAATTCTGTCTTAAGACTGTAACAGAAATTCTGTCTGTGTGTCCAGCCTGCTCTACAGATTTTGGGCTCCAGCCTTCCTGAGTTTGCAGACTGCTGGTTTCTCTGAAGAACTCTGATGACACAAAAGGGTACCATGACAATTAAATATGAGGACAGGTAGTCCCCGACTTATGACATACTTGAGTTACAAAGAACTGCACTTACAACCATCTTTTTGGGGAACATTTTATTATCAGTAACAGGTACTACATACAGTGATGCAGCACATAATTTGCTGATGTCATCGTATCGGTAAGTTTTGTGTAATGTTTCCAACTCCCAAAGACAAAGATTAGATTTACAGATACTGATTATAAAAGGCAATAATAATGCAAACTAAAAAAAAAAAAGTATACAATTTACATCAGAACCGACTTACAATGGAGTCGGAACAGAACCTTATCATTAAATCAGGGACTACTTGAATTGAATATGGTAAAAATTAGATCTTTTCTCAAATGATATACAGAAATATATGGTTTAAATGAGATGAAGATTTAAAAATGTAAAATAAAACTAATATATTTAGAAGAAAACATGCATGAATATTTTTATGACAAGAAGCACAGACCATGAGGAAAACAGAGAAATCGGCATTAAAATTAAAAAGTTTGTATAACAAAAATCTAAAGTGAAAATATAAATTATAGAGGCGACATTTGCAACTCATATAAATGTCAGAGGATTAGTATCCAGAATATACAGAGTATACCTGTTCCGGTTCCTTAGTGCCACTCTGACAAGAATATACCACAAATGGGATGGCCTTAACAAACAGGAGTTTATTCTTACAATTTGGAGGCTTTAAGTCTGAGTTCAAAGTGCCAGCCTTTAGGGGGCTGGGTGAAAGCCCCTCAACCTTGGGCTTCAGCTCTGCCTCCTGCTCCTGGCCCTCTGAAGCTCGAGGCTTTTCTTCACTCAGCTGCTGGCTTGCTGAGGCTGACAAGCCCAAGGTTGACAAGTAACAAGGCACAGTCCCAATTTACCAAACCACACGGCAGGCCATTAATTCAAGTCCATTGTAAGTCCCAAGGTCGGCAGAACATAGCAGGCTGCTGAGCAATGACACGGCTACACGCAGGGTCCAAGCGTGCCATATGCTAGAGACCATTCCCAATGCTTCTCCTTATATACAGGAAGCAGACCACATACCCAAAGGCAGCTACTCACAGTAGATTCCACCATGGAGATGATTATCAGTCTCATCATGGGGAATACTACATCCAGCTGCCCAGCCACTCAACCAGGCCCAGTCAAGTTGACACACAAACTGAACTACCACAATACCTACTGAAATCAATAGGAAAAAGGTAAAACACAACAATACAAAAATTCTAGCAAAGGCTATTAATAGGCAGTACACAGTAAAGGGAAACTAAATGGACAATATAGAAAAGATCATCAGTTTCAATAGCAATCAGAAAAATTACAAGTTACTTCAAGGATACTATTTCAAACCCATCAGACTGTCCAGGTGTTGAGTAACATCAAGTATTTGTAAGAATATGGGCAACAGGAACTCTTCCATTACTGGTGGGAGAAGAATATGGTACTTTGCTCAACAATTTTGTAACACTGAGGTTAAAACAGAAAATATGAGTATCTACATTCCAACAGTCCCATTCCTAGCTATCTTTCCAAGAGAAGTGCTCAAATTTTACATGAATATTTGAATGCTATTTGTAACAGCAAAAGGGGTAAATCCAACTGGACCTCAGTAAGGAAAAGGCCTATCTGCAATGTTTGATTTCCTTAAAAAACCAAAAAAACAAACACCTGCCACAAATAGAGCAAAATGTTAACATCTGTTTAATTCAGTGGCAAGAACTGTTGTATGTTGTTTCCTACATTTTTCTGTTTATCTGAAATATTACATAATTAATAAATATTTACAAATTGGGAAATAAAAAACAAGCAGTATCACCCTTAATATTTTCAATAGGTTAAAAATTACTTTTCAGTGTATTTATACAAGTGACTTCAATTCACAAAAGCAGTAGTAGTGAGTGGTCATCTGTTCATGTAAAATTCTCTACTATCTATCACAAGGTTAAGTCAAAGATTTTATTGCTTATCTTGGAAATTACCTTATGAAAATATTGAGTCAAAAGCAGGGAAACCAAACTTAACCCTTTCTAGAGCCAATCTCAATATATATTATCTTTCAATGTCATTAACCTTATTAACATCTAGTTTTTTTTTTTTTTTTTAAACTACCAGTAGGAAAATAAACAGAAGCTCTGGTGGCGTAGTGCCTAAGGCATCTGACTGCTAACCAGAAGGCTGGCGGTTCAAACCCACACCAAAACACCCGAGACTTCAAGCTGGCACCCCTCAAATCCCATGGATTACAGGCTAAGAATGTCAGCATTAGGTGCTCTTAAGTCAGTAATGACAGTTAGCATTTAGACTGCCTACTACATGCTGAACACTATTTAAGGATTTTATATTTAACTCACTTCATCCTCATAAACACTCTTTGAGGTCAGTACTCTTATTAGTCCCATTTTTCAGGTAAGGAAATTGAGGCATACAAAAATTAAATAACCTTCCTAAGCTTACCTAGCTAGTAAGGGTGGTATGGTTCAGTGGTGGAATTCTCACCTTCCAGGGAGAGACCCAAGTTCGATTCCCAGTTAATGCACCTCAAGCCTAGCCACCAATGTCTGTCAGTAAAGGCCTGTGTGTTGCTATGATGCTGAAGAGGTTTCAGTGGAGCTTTCAGACTAAGATGGACTAGGAAGAAAAGGCCTGGAGAGCTACTTCTGAAAATTAGCCAATGAAAACTCTATGGATCACAATGGTCCAATCCACAGCCACCATGGAGATGGCACAGTGCATGGGGTTGCCATGAGTCAGGGGCTGACTTGGTGGCAGCTAACAACTAGCTAAGTGGTGAAGCCAAGATACAAATCCAGGCAGTGGTTCCAGAACATACACTCTGCTGCCTAATCAGACAATCAAAAACAGGTTAATCAAGATAATCTGAAAGTTACAAATAAGTATCTTAAAACTGAATGCAAAGCAAAAAAAGATGGAACCAGGGTCTCCAAATCATTTTTAGTCTGTTTTATTCCTTGGTAAACATTTAAAAAAAAACAAAACAAAACAACTATTGTGATATTCCATATCCTGCTTAGAAATTCAGTCTCATTTATTGCTCATGCCTTTCAGAGAGAAGTTTCTTTGTAATACAATAATCAGTGCACTCTTTCTTTCAACTTCTTTATTAAGATGGTTGCATTAAAGATATACATTCTCATATTGACAATTCTTGCCATGAACAAAAGCAACAAAAATAAGGCAACAGCAAGATATGCTTCACATATAAACAATCACGCTGTAAGAACAGGAGACCTGGATCCCTGCACAACAAAAAGATCAGGAAGCAAAATGTAAATGAGCCCTAACTCAGAATACACCCAAATGTGTGTGCAAAGACTGTGTACCTAGGTTCCTCTGTTTACAATGCATAATTCCTTAATAATCCATTTGGGAAATAAAAATAAGAAAAATGAAATCCAAATTGCATTTATTTTCACAATATCAATGCTAAACTCAAAATAGCAACTTCATTGACTCTAAATGTTAAATGCTTCAAAAGTAAAAGGCAATATTCATTTTTTTTGAACATGGAATGGGGCCTAATAAAGACAGTGGATTACTTCACTCTACTTGGAAGAAGACAAGATCTCAGCCCATGCGCAAGTAGTATGAGCAACAAAGGACAAGTATCAGAGTAATGCCCATACATATCAAAGAGTCTATATGAGTGATGCTGTTCTACTTACATAGCAAGTCTACTGAGCAAACAGCATAATGGATGCTTATACCTCATGTGACAGAATTACTAAATTAACTATACATCCATCAGAAATTTTCAAACCCCTGCTTCCGAAACAATTTTAGTACACCTATTAGATACTACAGGTCATTGAGAAAAAACAGAAATAAAGCATATACCCAGTCTTTGCAAATAAAAATCTTTCATAACATGAACAATGCTCAGATACAAATTTGGAAGTAAAAGTTTTTTCTAGGTATGATTTATATAATCAAGGCTTCCTTAAACAACGACAGGTCTTAGGGATGTGATCTGTACAAACTTACAGTAGTGTATACTCCAAATAAGGATTTTCTTCCTATTATGATATGACAATGTCACCATTTTCTGAGTAAAGAGAAGTAAAGATAAGGCTTAAGGTGTAAACACTTCAGAAGGCAAAGAACTTAGTGAAGAAAATATTGTTCATTAAAAAATGTGTATCATAATAGGCTCCTGAAC
>NW_006921594.1:14128701-14136401 GCF_000298275.1 Orycteropus afer afer | reverse complement strand
CCATGTGCAGAAGTGTTTGATGGACTGTGTAAGCTGGTCTCCTTGTACACAAACCAAGCATTTCCTCCCCAAAGTATCATATTCAGAAATCCAAAGATCTATGAAAGAGAAAAATACATATGAAAATCTAATACTTAAAAATTCATTTCCATCCCAGTTTTCCTTTAAATATTTGGCATTTCCAGGTAGTATACTATTATTTAGGAGCTCTGGCGGCGTAGTGCCTAAAGCATTTGACTGCTAACCAGAAGGCTGGCGGTTCAAACCCATTAGCCACTCCTTGGAAGGAAGATGGGGCAATCTACTTCCCTAGAGATAATGCCTCAGAAAGCCAAGGAAGGGTCACTATGAGTTGAAATTGAGTCGACGGAAGTGAGTTTTTTTTTTTTTAAAACACTATTATTTAAGGAGTCCAGGTGATGCAGTGGCTAAGGCACTTGGCTGCTAATTGAAAGTTAGCAGTTTGAACCCAAAACTGACAACCCACTCCATGGGACAAAGATGTGGCAGTTCTACCCTGTCATATAGTCACTATGAGTCGGCATCGACTCGATGGCAGCAGGTTGTTTACTATTAATTCATTTAAAGTTTAATACTACATACAAAGTGGAATAAAAAAGGAAGACTTTATTTTAATGTATTAAATCTGGATGACTTATTTCTAATGCAATAAAGCCACATCTGTAACTCTGCAACCTCTCAAATGACTAAAAGAATTTTATTTTTGCATGTCACTTATTACCAAAGAGATGGAATAAATTTGAGAAAACCACCAGAACCTTCCGTTTAGTACTCTGCATTTAGACTGATGCTTCAGGGTGCAGAGGGGCAGTAGGAGTCCATTTTCCTTCTTTTGGGGACTTGCATGTTCTCTCATTCTGAATGGCTATAAACTACTCTTGTTTACCTTTTCTTATTTCTCTCCTTTCCCTCTACTACTGTCTTCCCTACTTCTACAGTTGCAGCCAGAAGAGAAGTCACAGAACTTTAGTTCACATCTGCATTAGTCAACCTAAAAGATATTACTCTTCCCAGTTATAAAGTATGAAGTATTACGAAGTAAGAGTGGGGTTAAGAAGCTTGTGAGAGCACTACCATAATACTGAAGGCCATATGCTTTCCATCTTTTTGTATGTGCATACCAAAAACATTTCTCAAACCGTACATTTCATATCACTGTCAACATAACTAAAAAAATGCTTTTAAATTACAGATTTAAAAAACAAAAATTTGGGTGAATTGCTTTACAAGGCAGTGATGACTTCATCTACTGAAAAAATATTTTCTTGTAAAGACAGCAGAGCTTTCTAAGCATAATATACTCAGTAATAATGATGGCCTGTGCTCTATCCTTGAAGTACAAATTTAATTATACAGTTTATTTTGGTAAACTGGAAGAATAAAGAGTATTTAACACTTTATATACATTAAATATTATAGATTATTTATGAAACCATAATAGTATTACTTTCAAATATACGGAACATTGAGAGACAAGGATTTATAAAGTCAGATCTAGATTCAAACCTTGGCTTGCCACTTATTAGTTAATGTCACCTTGGGTAAATTAACTTCTGAGCTATATTTCTTCCCCAGTTGTAAAATGAAGAGGATAATACCACCTTCCACATTACCCTTAAGATTGCTGAATGACAATGCTTGGTGCACAGCCTTAATAAATGTTAGTTGAGTATCATTAGTGCCTTCAGGTAAAAGTCCTATACCTAGTCCATTTTAATTAAAGTAAGATTCAATCATGATCTTGTTCAAAACTGTTTACAAGTAATGATTTACTTAACAAACTTTTCATAATGTTATAAAGGTGTCAGTTGTTGCTGACAGGTGCCACTGAGTTGGTTCTGACTCATTGCGGCCCAATGTCAAACTGAACAACACTGCCTCGTCTTGTGCCATCCTCACAATCGTTGGTATGTATGATCCCATTACTGCAGCCACTGTGTCACTCCATCTCACTGCTACTTGACCAAGCATGATATCCTTCTCCAGGGACAGGTCCCTCGTAACAACATGTCCAAAGTACGTGAGATGAAGTCTTATCATCCTCGCTTCTAAGGAAGAATTCTGGCTGTACTTCTTCCCAGACAGATTTGTTCATTCTTTTGGCAATCCATGATATTTTCAGTTTACTTTGCCAACATCATGATTCAAAGGCATCAATCCTTCTTCAGTCTTCCTTACTCACTGTCCAGCTTTCGCATGCATGTGAAGTGACTGAAAATACCACGGTTTGGGTCAGGTACATCTTAATTCTCAAAGTGACATCTTTCCTTTTTAAGATTTTCAAGAAGTCTTTTGCAGATGTGCCCAATGCAACACATCATTTGATTTCTTAACTGGTGCTCCCATGAACATTATTAAAGGTAAACACTATATAGTTAGGATTGTGATAGCTCTGAGTAAAAATAAAAACCAGCATATTTATCCAGAGAGTTATTAAAAACAAAAACCTAGTGCTTTCTTAAACTACTAGTCATGTTTTTAAGTGAAATAATTTTTTTTTAAAGAAATAATGCATACATACCACAGAGACATTTAGGGATCCCATACTGGTGACAGAGTCAAAATAACAGGTCACTCCTGGATGCTTACTGCAAGGCTCAAGTTCTTGAATAATTTTGGGACTGGTAGCTACTTTAATATCTGTAAGAGCTTTAGCCCACGCTGAAGTGCTCACCAACCACAAAAAAGTGGCAACAAGAGTAATAATAAAGTCCTAAAGCAAAAATAATTATGAGTTAATAATGAACAGTCAACTTAAAAATACTAAGTGAAGGAATTTAGATTATGTTTAATTTTATGGTACTGGGAAAAAAAAAAAGTCAGTCAATTTAGTAAATGTTGCTATTTACTGTTACTAGCACAGTGCATAGATTCAACAGGAAACCAGACTCAATCATCCATCCCTCATGAGTCTGAGAGTATATACTAACTCTATGGGGTAGGTAGTTCTACTCTGTCCTACAGGGTCACTGTGAGTCAGAATCATAGTCTTACCTCAGCCACTTACTCCTAGGATCATACCTTAGACCCTGTCATCACCAATAACGACACCTGTCCATAATCTCTATTTCAATCATTCCACTTTCTAATCATAACCTCCTGGCACCCCAATCCCAAAAACCTTTTGATTCCACCAGATCTATAATCTGATTGTACTACCTTTTTTCACTCTCAAGTTCATGTGTGTCCTCATTTTCCTCCTTAACCAGTTTATATTCCAAGATCTTCATCATAAACCCTGCATACACTCAACTCCCTGTCTTTCTGCTTCCTCATACCGTCCTGGCAAAACTAATTTTATTAAATCTTTCTCAGTGAGAAAGAGAGAGAGAATAAGATGGCAAAAAGCACACAACCAGGATGACTTGTCTCTTAAAATTCCTGACACAGGAACAACGTGCACTCTAAACTGTTTTGATACTTTGAGCAGGTGGGTACACTCCAAGGCTAAGACTTCGTATGCTTCTACAGCAAAAAACTGAAATGCTCCTAGAACCACGTCAGCTCAGAATTGAGAATACTGCTAAAAAACCATGTCATCTTTTTACAAAGAATACTTAAAAAAATAAATGCAATAATTGATAATACTTTAAAATTTGAATATCTGAAAAATTTTTTTTTAACATTTCTATGATTAAAATCAAAGCAGAATTTAAAATTTAATTTCAAAGCTGGACTTTTTACAGATAAGAAAACATCCATTAAATTTCAACAAAAAGTCACTCAAGAAACTAATTCTGAATTCTCTCTCTGTATGACCACTAAACTGATACATCGATGTGCTACTTTTGACTTTCTAAATGATGCTACTAGAACAATTTTATAAGACAGAAAAATCCTCTACAAAAGTAGATCTGAATGCTGCTTTAAGAAGCATGTTATTTTTAAGTTTACCAGACAAAATGTAAGAAATACAGAGCTCATGGCTAGATTCAATATATAAATTTTTTTTGGGGAATAATGACAACAAGAAATATGTGTTCACTTATAACTTAAATCATTAAAAAATATTAATATAAATATCTTTATGATCATCCTAGTTCCCTTTAAAAAAAAAAAGCTTTTCTAAAGAAGTCTGCAGAAGTTATGGATTCCTAATATATAATTCCTGTGGAATAAGCATTGCAAATTAAAATAACTGTTGCCTTATCTTTTTGAAAGCTCCTAACAACCAAGAAATATTTTATGATAACATCTGGTTTAAGAATCTCTTCTGAGACATAAGAAATGGAACAAATCTGAATGAAGAAAGGCTGCTGTATTTTATACTTACCATTTGCATGCTTATGATCCAGGCAGCAAAAATTAAAAATAAATAAATAAAGCTTGTTATCTTATTTAGCAATTCTTTCATACCTGAGTAGTCTTTAAAGTTCCACTTAAAGTAACTGCACAGAGATTTAGCAGATGTTAATGTTTTCTCATAAAGGTAAATGACCATTATCACAAAATACCTCTGTTCTCCCTTCAAATCAACAACACTAAAACTGAGTTTGCAGTTATTCTTTTGTAGTGGGAGTCCAGCTTAAAACAATGGCTTATCTTTGAATTTGCCATCAACAATCCAGAGCAAATTCTACTAACTAAATCTCATAGATTATTATTTTTTATTTCTGGCTCAATAGACTTAAAGCCAAGCATGGTACCAGGATTTCATACCCAAATCTTTTTGCTGGCACGTCAAAGATTTAAAATTAGCTCATGGATGCTACTACTGCTGAATATAAGAATGATCTGGGTCAGATTTTAAATTAAGGGGTTTGAGAATACAATACATAGATCAGGAGTCAGAATATTTTTTCTGTACAGGGTCAGAAAAGGCCAAATATTATTTATTTATCTCTGTCACAACTACTTAACTCTGCCACTGTAGCATGAAAGCAGCTGTAGACAATACGTAAATGACTGGGTCTGGCTGTGTTCCAAAACATTTTATTTTAGAAAAGGAGACAGTGAGTCAGATTTGGTCTGTTGGTCATAGTTTGTTGACTGCTGAAGTTCAATAAGACATTATAAAAGTATAAAGGAGGTCTTCTGAGGAACAAGATAAAGAAAAAGTAGGAACACGATTATGAATTAACTAGGTTGGTCAGCAGTTCTTTAAACCAAAGCCATTAGTTAATCTAACTAAAGAAAATCTACCTAATTTCTCTGCTACTTTCAACCTAATACAGTACATTACATACTTACGAGTTTTCTTCTAGGTTAAAATAGAGCTAAAAACGAACGAACCTTTCTTTGAGTATGGAAAGTGCTATAAGCAAATACACTAAAATAATTAGGTTGAACACGACGAAAGGAAAAAGCTTAATCCTTTTTTTTTTTTGTTTCTGAAATTAAAAAAAAATTTTTTATTGTGATTTGGGTGAATGTTTATAGAACAAATTCATTTTCCCTACAGCAATTCACCTATACTTTGTCTCATGACATTGACTGCAGGTTCCCATAGTGCAACAGCTCTCTTCCCACTTCCTCCCCTTGGTTACCTCTTCGCTGTGTCCTTCCCTTCTATGCACTACTGTCCCCCAAGCTGTCCCCGTGCATACACAGCCCTTCTATTCTGAAAGGAGAAAGCTTAATCTTACGGCAAACATAGGTCAAATACGTCAAACTGGTTTATGCCCCAATTTTGTATTTCCTGTATTAAAAAATTATATTTAAATTCAACTATAACTTATACTTAACTTAAATTATTTTTGTATAAAAATAGGATGCTCTTACTTACAATCATGGGAAGTTTTCGACTATCTCGATACAGGTTCGTGTAACCAACGTAAAGCAGAAGAGCAGCTATGCAGTACAGGAAGACAAAGACTGCAAAGGTGACATAGAATTGTGCAGAGGAAGAGTAATCGCCGATCAGAACATATTCATTCCACTTGATATCACATACATTTACTTCTGGAACTGCCTGAAAAGATGCCTGATTCAACCTATTGAAAAAAAAGAAAAAAGCTCAAATAAATGCATACTAGACTCTCTCAACAGAAGAGAAATTCTAAAATATTAAACAGAAATACATAAACAGACTATTGAAATGGCATTTAAAAAATATGCTGCAGATATATTCAAAACATTTTCATTTTGGGAAAAAAAAAATAAAACATTGAAGTACACTGAAATTTTAATAATAAATGTGTGTAATTTAAGGCGCTCTGATGGAGCAGTGGGTAAGGCATGTGGCTGCTAACCAGAAGGCCAGTGGTTCAAACCCACCAGTTGCTCCACAGGAGGAAGATGGGACAATCTACTTCCATAAAGAGTTACAGCTTTAGAAACCCTACAGGGGTCACTAAGAGTCAGAATTGACTCTATGACAGTGGGTTTTTAGTTTGGGTACAAATATTACACTTGGCAATTTGGTTTATGATAGATTGAGTACAGACTTAAAGACTTTCGAACTCAGACACCATTTTCCTGCAAAGATACCTTAGCAGATTAAGAGGTTTTATACTAACTAGTTTACAATTTGAGACAAGATACTCTATTCTAGGAGGCAGAGTTCTGTGACTGGCACTAGGAGAGTCAATTATAATAATGATTCATGTTTTAACCCTAGATCAGTCGCTAAGTTCACACTGTCTTTAATTTTCCCCATCCCTAAATGTCAAAGTCCTTATCATAAAGATGCCGGTAGCACAGGGAGAAGGGCTGGGAGAGGAAGAGGCACTGACGACCATGCGCTTGCTACCAGATGTTATCTTTTACATAAGATTTTATTTAATCATCAAAACACCCTTAACAGGTACGATTTCCAATTTTGTATAGAAAAAAAAAAAAAAAAAAAATGGGTCTTAGAGCAGGGAAATAAGTAGAGTTAAGGAAGTGGAAGAATATTCATATCCTGGTTAGAACACAGGACATATTCCATAAACTTTTTAATGTATACTGAAGTCAAACAGAAGAAAAATTTCACAACAAAATATTCATTTTATTTGGAGAGTATATTTGGAGGTTTTATGCTAATAAAAGAAATATAGGAACTCCTGACTTTATTTACCAAACCAAAACACCAAACTCCCTACTGCTGAGTTGGATCCAACTCATTCATAGTGACCCCTCGTTGGGTTTCCAAGGGGGTATCTCTACGGAAGTAGATTGCTCAATCCTCCTTCTGAAGAGTGACTAGTGGGTTTGAACTGCCAGTCTTCTGGTTAGCAGTCAAATGCCTTAGGCTCTATGTCACCAGAGCTCCTTTACATAAGTACATCTTAGAACTATACATAAGATGAGGGAGAAGTCTATGTTTTATTTTTTAATTTCCAATCCATTGTGAGCTGACACAATAAAAATGCCAAGGTAATGTCAAAGTACTCTAACACTTTCTAAATGCTTACTCTCACTTTCAGTACTTTATTATCATAGGCCAAGCAGTTTGAAGAAGACACTGGCCTGTGTGCCACAGTATGAGTAGCATGGATCACTTATAGATGAACCCAGTAGTACAGAGTAGAAACACCCCATCAGGTTTCCAAGTCTGCAAAGATTTACAGAAGCAGACTGCCACATCTTTCTCCTGTACAGCTGGAGCTGGCAGGTTTAAACTACTGAACTTTCAGTTAGCAGCCAAGCACTCAACCACATGCAACTGAGTATTTTTTTGTGCCCCAAGATCAACACATTGCTGAGGTTTCCAATGAGTCAACATGAAAGTAAAAAGAGTTGTTAAACCATAAAAA
>NW_006921594.1:14121606-14128601 GCF_000298275.1 Orycteropus afer afer | reverse complement strand
CACATATTTTACAAAGTGTATTTCCCCCTTTAGTTACATTGCAGCAGGAGGTGGGATACCTCCTTGACCATGTGCAGAAGTGTTTGATGGACTGTGTAAGCTGGTCTCCTTGTACACAAACCAAGCATTTCCTCCCCAAAGTATCATATTCAGAAATCCAAAGATCACAGAGACATTTAGGGATCCCATACTGGTGACAGAGTCAAAATAACAGGTCACTCCTGGATGCTTACTGCAAGGCTCAAGTTCTGGAATAATTTTGGGACTGGTAGCTACTTTAATATCTGTAAGAGTTTTAGCCCAGGCTGAAGTGCTCACCAACCACAAAAAAGTGACAACAAGAGTAATAATAAAGTCAATCATGGGAAGTTTTCGAATATCTCGATACAGGTTCGTGTAACCAACGTAAAGCAGAAGAGCAGCAATGCAGTACAGGAAGACAAAGACTGCAAAGGTGACATAGAATTGTGCAGAGGAAGAGTAATCACCGATCAGAACATATTCATTCCACTTGATATCACATACATTTACTTCTGGAGCTGCCTGAAAAGATGCCTGATTCAACCTGAATGGGTAACCAAAATTAGCTGTAACAGTTTTATTGTCAGCAGCTTTAGGACAATGCACTAAAATTTCTGTTTTGCCCTTAAAACCTCCACAGGTGGCAAAAGCAAAGATGGAAGCAACCTACGTAGTGAGAGAAAAGGAAAGGAGAAGCGTTACTGCACCCACAACCACGTGGTCTACTAAAAACTGGCTCACTGACATTCTAGAAATTCCTTATCACAAGTTAAATCTAGATAATGAAAGACACTTCCAAATGGATTTACAGCTCTCAACAAATGTGATTTTATTTTCCCAAGTATAACAAAATTTAATACACCAGTCTAATAATGCATTTACTCATGTTCCAGTATACTAAGTATTAGTCTGAAATTCAGAAGAAAACAACAACAAAAAGACAAACAGCGCAATCCAAAATCGGACAAAGGACTTAAATAGACATGTCATTAAAGAAGATATTCCAACAGTCAACAACCACAGGAAAAGATTCTCAATGTCGTTAACACACAGCTGTAAATCAAAACTACAATGAAGTATCATCTCATCCCTATTAGAACGGCAATGATGAAAACAAAACAAAACTAAAAAAGTAAAACAATAGGTGCTGACAAGGTGAAGAAACTGGAATTCTCATCCGCTGCCGCCGAGGGAATGGAAAATGGTATAGCTATGTGGAAAAAACTGGCAGTTCCTCAAAAAGGGGAACAAAGAACTACCGTATGACCCAGAAGTGAAGGCTCGAATGCAGACAGAAAACCGTATACCGTATCTCAATGTTCACCACACACTTCTCTTAACAGCCAAAATGTAGAAATCCAAATGTCTAACAATAGATGAATGGATAAACAAAATGTGGTATATGTACATAATAGAATACTATTCCGCTATAAAGAGAAATGAAGTCTGATGAATACCGTAACATGGATGAACCCTGAAAACAAGCTGGTCAAAATGTTAGTTGCAAAAGGACAAATGTATGATTTCACTTATACGAAATAAGCAAATTTTTAGAAACTAAAGATTATTAATGGTTATTAGGTGTAGAGAAGAGGAGGAAAGGGAGAATTATTGCTTAAGGGGCACTGAGTTTATGTTAATGGTGGCAGAATGATTTGGAAAAGGATAGCCAGAATGGTTGTACAACTTAACAAATGTAATCAATTCACTGACTTGTACATGTGTAAGTTGCTAAGATGACATGTTTCACAATGCATATTTTCACAATTAAAAAAAAAATCAAAAGGGGTGTCTGGAGTACTTTTATCTGAAAACCAAGACTGCCTACTCTTGGGTTTCAGATAAAAGTATCAAAGACCTATAAAGAGGTTGTAAGCAGTGAAGAGATGCTACACCTTCAGGAAACTGGAAGGGCTTACTTATGGGTATACTTCCAGGTCATGAAAAAGTAGTTGAATATGTGTTTTCCTGATCATGAATACGCTTTTAAAAATGTAATGTAATGAAACTATTTCAAGTGCTGTCTAGAATAGAAAAAAAAAAATCAAAAAAACTGGAAGCATCTTAAATGTGATAAGGAAGCAACAAAACTGTAATTCATTCATATAATAAAACATTATTCAGCCATTAAAATGTTGGAAATATATGCTGATGTAGAAAAATGTGCATTACATATAAAGTATGCTTAAACAATGCATTGCTCATGTGTCTAAATTTATGTACACAAGCAAAAAAAAAAAAAAAAAAAACTACAAACGTTATACACCAAAATTTTAACAGTGGTCACGTCAATGATAACTTTTTTCTATTTATAACCTTCAAAATTTTCTGCAAAGTAAACAAAGAGAAGCTAGATATGTGTAGTGACCAATAGTTCAGCCCTTCAGCAAATCCTGATGACTCTATTTTTAAAATACATTTGGAATCTGACCACTTCTGCACACCATCACCCCTTGCCTGGATTACACATCAGTACTCTACTAACTGGTCCTACTTCTTCTATACTTGCTCCCACTTCAGTCTATTGTTAATGCAACAGCCAGGGTAATCTTTTAAAAAATATAAGACAGAAAACACGAACCGCCTAAAATCCTCCAATGGCTTCTGAGCTCTCTCTGAACAAAAGACTTAGTGTGAACTTTTTCTCACTAAGCCTACAAGGTCTTCTCGCTGAGTATTTCTGACCTCATGTTGCTCTTTTTCTCTGGCCTAATATGCTCTACACAAAATGGACTCCTTGTTATCCCTTCAATACACCAGATAAGCTCCTACCTCAGGGTGTTGGCACTTGGTATTCCCTCTGCCTAGAAAATGTGGTTCCCTCCCCTCCCACACTCAGCTCCACGTTTCAATGAAACCTTATCAGAAAGGCCTTTTCCTGACTAAATTATGTAAGTATAGCAGTGCTCCTCCCATCTTGTACTAGTTATTCACTTTACTTATGCTGCTCTGCTCTCTTTTTCCTCCAGAGTCTCTGGGTAGCACAAATGGTTAGCACACTCAGCTGCTAACCAAAATGTTGGAAGTTTGAGTTCACTCAGAGATGTCCCGGAAGAAAGGCCTGGTGATCTACTTCTGAAAAAAATCAGCTACTGAAAACTCTATGGAGCATAGTTCTACTCTATACATATGAGGTCACTGTGAGCTGGAGTTGGGTTGAAGGTAATTGATTTTAGTTATACTTCCTTCACTGTAAAAACCACTGCCTGACACAGTACTTAATGGTTTGTCTGCCTGTCTTCCTTCACTAGAATATAAACTCCAAAAGCTCTGGGACGTCACACACACACACACACACACCTAGCTCTAAAACCCAAACCCACGGTCGTTGAGTCCACTCCAATTCATAGCAACCCTACAGGACAAAGTAGAACTGCCAACATAGGGTTTCCAAAACTGTCAGTCTTCACAGAAGCAGACTGCCTCATCTTTCACTCGCAGAATGGTTGGTAGGTTAGAATTGATGAACATTTGGCTAGCAGCCAAATGCTTTAACTACTGCACCACCAGAGCTCCTTGACACCCATTTGCTGTTGTTGTTAGGTGCCTCTGAATCGGCCCTGACTCACAGTGGCCCCATGCACAACAGAACGAAGCACTGCCCAGTCCTGAGCCAGCCTCACACTCCTTGCTATACCTGAGCCCATCGTTGCAGCCACTGTGTTAATCCATCTTGTTGAGGGCCTTCCCCTTTTTTGTTGGGTAACTTTTTTGTTGATTTTACCAAGCATGATATCCTTCCCCAGGGAATAGTCTCTCCCTGACAACACAACCAAAGTAGGTGAGCCCAAGGCTGGCCATTCTTGCTTCCAAGGAGCATTCTGGCTGGACTTCTTCCAGGCCAGATCTGCTGGTTCTTCTGGCAGTCTATGGTACATTCCTTACTCTTCACCAACACCACAACTGAAAAGCAAAACTCTGCCCGCTGATCACTGACATAATGCTTCCCATGAATTACTCTAGGGTTTTGAATCTCATAGGAAAAAACCAGGATACTAATAACTCTGTAAGGATTTTTATTTTTTCCATGAGGAAGAGATACATGAAAAGGAATCTGGTTTCAGATATGAAGAGTCTGAGGTAACGTCTAGCATGAAGTTTGGAGAGTTCTGTTAAGAGGTAACAGGTGAAGATAGACAAATAGATAGTCTCTCAGAGACAGAATGAATATGGATGAATACACTAGTGAAAAGAGGTCAGGCAATTAGTCTTGGGCATACTCCCACATGGAGGGTTAGGTAAAAGAAAGATATACTAATTGAACCAATGAAACAGAATACAGAGGACAAAAACAGAGTAATGTATACAAAAAAAATTATACTTAACAGAGTTGGTATTACAGATCATTGAGAAAAAGACAGCAGTTTTTAAAGATATGTCCATACATTCTTTGATACTCATCCCCTCAAGAGGTGGAGCTTAATTTCCTTCCCTTGGAGTGTGGACTAGACTTATGGTAGTGATTTCCTTCTAGCAAAAATAATTTTGTGGAAGTAATGGGGTGCCATTTTTGAGGGTGTTGTTGTTGTTATGTGCCATTGAGTCGGACTTGACTGATAACGACCCCTCCTTGGGTGTCTGAGGTGGTATCACCCGAAGTAGATTGCCCAACTTTCCTTCGAGGAGTGGCTGGTGGGTATGAACCACCAGCCAAATTGCAATATGTGTCTTCCCCTTTTAATCTGTTGAATCACTTGATCTGGGGGAAATTGCCACTTTAGGAGAATACTTAGGCAAATGACAAAGACTCAGTTGGTGAGGAACTGAGGATTGCTAGCAACCATATGAGTGAGCTAGGAGGCAGATACTCCCCTGGCTGAGCCCTTGAGTTGAATGTAACTCAACCAGCCAAACAGCTTGCTTGCAACCTCAGGAGAGACCTGAGGCAGGCCACTCAGCTAAGCTGCTGAGAAACTGTGAGGTAATAAATTGTTTTAACTACTAAGCTTGGGGTAATCTGTTACACTAGATAATATAAGGAAAGACTTAGAAGGAACATGATTAAAAAACTGGTAACAAGGAGGTATGGCGAAGAGGCATATGGGTGGATCTCTCTGAATGGGCCAAAGTGAAGATATTTTGTTTCATGTGAATGCTCACCAAAGGATGACCTCGGCAGAGGAGGATTTTAGTAATCAAGTGGATAGAATGACATGCTTATGGAAACAAGTCACTCTCTTTTCCCAGCCACTTCTGTCATTACCCAACAGGCTCTTGCATTCATCAAGGCTGATGTGAGTGACCAATATGCCAGCAGCAGAGACCAACAATGAGTCCTCAATATGGCACCACTCCTCATGGCAATCAGCCAACAACCTGGTGGCAGGTTGACTACACCAGACCACTTCCATCATGAAAAGAGCAGTATCTGGGTCTAAATGGGATAGACAATTCCTCTGGATATGGACTTGCCTTCCCTGAATGCAAAACTACCATCTGTAGACTTACAAAATGCCTTATCCACAGCATTGCCTTTGATCAAGAAATTCACTTCATAGCAAATAAAGTGCAGCAAAGGGCCTATGCTCATGGAATTCACTGGTCTTATCATGCTTCCCATAATCCTGAAGCAGCTAACTTGGCAGAATGGTAAAATGGCCTTCTGAAAACACAACTACGGTGCCAGCTAGGAGATAATACTTGTATGGTTGGGGCAATGTTCTCCAAGAGGCTGGATATACTCTAAACTAGTGTACAATATATGGTACTTTTCCTCTCATAGCTAGGATTCATGGGTCCAGGAACCAAAGGGTGGAAATGAGAGTGGCACCACTATTACTCCTCTAGTGACCCACCGGCAAAATTTTTGCTTTCTGCCCCACAAGCCTACGCTCTGTGGGTCTAGAGATCTTAGTTCCAAACGGAGGAACGCTCCCACCAGGACACACAACACTGATTCCACTGAACTGGAAGTTAAGAATGCCACCTGGCTACTCTCAGCTCCTCATGCCTCTGGATCCACGGGCAAAGAAGAGAGTTACCATACTGGCTGGTGTGATAGATTCTGATTACCAAGAAAGTGGATTGACAGTTTATTTATAAATAGACTGTCAAGCATAACTCAGAATATGCAGGAGGCAGAAGAGAAGCTAGATGACTGGGATCTTTTAAAAATTGAATTCTTGTATGCATTGAAAGATTTCATCAAAAGGGTAAAAAGAGAACCTACAGATTGGGAGAAAATATTTGCCTATGACATATCTGACAAAGGACTTATCTCCAAAATCTACAGAAAACTTTAACACCTCAACATGAAAAAGACAAATAACCCAATTCGCAAATGGGCACAAGACTTGAACAGACACTTCACCAAAGAAGATATATAAGCAGCCAACAAATACATGAGAAATTGCTCACGATCATTAATCATGAAAGAGATGCAAATCAAAACAACAATGAGATATCATCTCACCAGCAATAACAGCAAAGTTCAACAGATCAGATAGTAACAAATGCTGGCAGGGTTGTGGAGAGATTGGAACTCTTGTGCACTGCTGGTGGGACTGTAAAATGGTACAACCATTGTGGCAAATGGTATGGCGATTCCTCAAAAAACTGAAAACAGAAGTACCATCTGACCCAGCAATTCCATTACTAGGAATATATCCTAAAGAGGTGAGAGAGAGTGTACGAACAGACATATGTACACCTATGTTCATCGCAGCACAATTCACCATAGCAAAGAGATGGAAACAACCTAAATGCCCATCAATAGGTAAGTGGATAACCAAATTATATACCCACACAATGGAATACTACGCCACATTAAAGAACAATGAGGGATACGTGAATCATCTTGCAACGTGGATAAACCTGGAGGACATTATGCTGAGTGAAATAAGTCAATTGCAGAAGGACAAGTACTGTATGAGCCCATTACTGTAAAAAGACAGAGAAGGGTTTGCTTGGGAAAGGGAACTCACCTAGTAGGTTACTGGGATGGGGAGGGAAGGAGAGAGATTAATTTTGGGCTA
>NW_006921594.1:14109017-14112381 GCF_000298275.1 Orycteropus afer afer | reverse complement strand
TCTTGTTTCATTTTTCTGCAAATGGATCTCCAGTTTTGCCAGCACCATTTATTAAACAAACATTCTCTTCCCCATTTAATGGATTTTGGGCCTAGTATTCATTTAATTTATGGATGCCTTTTATATGTTTCTGAAGGAGCTCTCATGGTGTAGTGGATAAGGCACTTGACAGCAGTTCAAATCCACCAGCTGCTCCATAGATGGAAGACTGGATGATCTACTTCCATAATCTTTTACAGCCTTGGAAACCCAATGGGGGTTGCTATGAGTTGGAAATGAGTCAATGGCAGTGAGTTTGGCTTTTTTTTTTTTTAAATTATATTTCTAAGAGCTCTGGTGGTGCAGTGGTAACGCATTTGGCTGCCAACCAGAAGGTTGGTAGTTCAAGCCCACCAGCTCCTCCAATAGGAGGAAGATGAAGCAATCTACTTCTGTAAAGATTTACAGCCCCGGAAACCCAACAGTGGTTGCTATGAGTCAGAATCAATTCAGTGGCAGCGGGTTTGGTTTTTCTTTCTTTTTTTAAAATATGTTTGTAGTTGCAGGATTCTTACTATTTAGTTTCGTCATTCATCTGATGTCATCTATTTTAACTATTTTTCTGTTCAAGGTTAAGTTTGTTTAAATAGTGTAAGTGATATCTTCAGAAGTATAAAGCATACTTTGTATGTTTATGTGCAAAACCTAATGTATGCTGTTTTCACTAAATCCAATGATCATTTAGTACTTAAAATGAACTATTGAAGAAGCATGTTTGCCCTTACATCATAAGAACAGATATGTAGAGCCAAGGTATTGATTTTCTAGGAATCAAAATCTGAAGCATTTACTAAAGATATTAAATTTAAAAAAGGTTTTGTTATTGATGTTCATATTTTAGTTTATTCCCACTGTGCACTGAGCAGTGAAATCAGTTACAAGGTGCTGCAGTTTCACCCTTCTGCATCTCCCTCTCCTCCACACAATCTGAGGAAGCTGAATGGTGCTAGTGCAGTTCCATAACCCTTAAGGATGTGGCTCATGAGATGGAGACTCAAGTTCCTGCTGAAATGAACAGCCAGAAAATTTTCACCAAATTCTTAACCATTATATATTGAAAACATCTTCACCTTGAGTAAAGAATTATAAATCTCCAAAGAAGCTAAATATACTTAAAATCATTTTCATATTTTTCTATTATTTTCATGTCTTTTGGAGTCAATCAATATCCTGATTGATGTGGTTGTCTTAAAGTGAGCCTATCACTTCAAAGACTGCTAACAGAAGGTTGGTGGGTCAGTTTTGCTACTGATACAATTTGAACTTTCAAGTGAAAATTATTTACTTCATGTGTTTTGGGATATTTTATGAGGGCTCAACTTGACAGTTCTGTTGTTCTTCCCCTGCTATCCCTGACTAGTGGTTTTATAGTTGTCTCCCTGTCTAGTCGTCTTACAGTCACTTCTCCCTGGGCTTCTGAGTCCTTAATCTAGAAATACATCTTATAACAGGATCCCCAAATCACCAACATATGGGACTACCAAATTATCACAAATCTAGTTCTTAAACCAGCAGGTAGATTGGTCCAGGTTTAAGTTAGGAGGCTGTATCTATCTTTCTAACAACCCATTAGGTACTCAGCTGTATGTAAGTCACAGATTTAGACAGTAAGTTGAAGCTTTCTTCCAAATCTGGGCATAGTCCTGCCTCCGTCCCCACTACCGTTCCATTTCTGGTCCCCAATGATGTTTACCATGTATTAGAACAGTAGTTCTCAATGTGTGGTCTGTGGATTCCTGGAAGTCCTCAAGATTCTTTCAAGAAAACTATTTTATACTAAGACATCATTTGCCCTTTATACTGTGTGTTGACACTGCACTAACAAAAGCTGATTTTAAAAAAGTAACTAGGTAAAACTACTGGGCTTTAGCATGAATTAAGACGATAATATCAAACTATTTCATAGCCACATACTTGCTGTTAAACAAACAAAAAAAACCAAAGCCAGTTTCACTAAAGAATGTTTTTGATAAAGCAACTAAAATTATTACTTTTATTAAATAGCCACCCTTAAGTATGCATCTTAAATTCTGTTAAATGAACAGAAGAAAGAAGTAAAAGAGCTGAACAGAAGATGTCAAAGGGTAGCTCAGAAAGACAAGGTAAAGAATTACTCTGAAAAGTGTAAAGAACTGGAGTTAGAAAAGCTATAAAGAAAAATACAATCGGCATTTCTCAAGAAGAAAGAACTGAAGAGAAAATCAAAGCCTCAATTTGCATTACTGAAGGATTCTACGGGCAAAAACTGAATGATGCAGGAAAAAAGATGCAAGGAATACACAGTGTCTCTGTACCAGTAAGAATTAGTCTATGTTTAACCATCTCAGGAGTCAGCATATGATCAAGAACCAATGGTACTGAGGGAGAAGTTCAAGGTGTACTAAAGGCACTGGCCAAAACCAAGGACCCAGGAACTGAGAGAACACCAACTGAGATGCTTCAACAAACAATGCAGTGCTAGTAGCACTTACTCATCTATGTGAAGAGGTTTAGAAGACAGCTACGTGGCCAACTGTCTTAGTTATCCAATGCTGTTGTAACAAAATACCACAAATGGATGGCTTTAAGGAGAAATTTATTTTCTCACAGTGTAGAAGGCTAGAAGTTCAAATTCAAAGCACCAGCTCTAGGGTAAGGCTTTCTCTCTCTGTTGGTTCTAGAGGGAAGTCCTTCCTTATCTTTTCAACTTTTGCTTCTTGGTTTCTTAGGGATCTTAATGTGTCTTGGCCTCTATCTTACCTCATCTCTCTCCTTGCTTGCTTGTTTAATCTCTTTTTTTTCTCAAAAGAGATGGACTCAAGGTACATCCTACACTAATCCTGCCTCATTAATGTAATAAAGGCAACTCATTCCCAACAAAATTTAATCCATAACACCAACTGACTGGAAGAGATCCATATTGGTGCCCATTCCAAAGAAAGGTAATCAAATGGAATGCAGGAATTATCAAACAATATCATTAATACCATATGCTAGCAAAATTTTGCTGGAAGACAATTCAAAGGTAACTACAGCAGTACAGCAAAAGGATACGCCTTAAGTTCAAGCAACATTCAGAAGAGAACGTGGAATAAAGTATCACTGCTGATATCGAATGGCTCTTAGCTGAAAGCAGAGAATATAAGAAAGATGTCTACCTGTGTTTTACTGACTGCACGAAGGCATTCAACTTTATGGACAATTATGGATAACACTGGATGCAAAAACGACAAGGAGGCCACATGTTCTGACCTCCTCTAACCCTACAAGGGGAAGGCAGGATTACCAGCAGTAACCCAAGGCCTATTACTGCAAGGCCAGACATGCTGCCTCCCTCCAGCCCTTT
>NW_006921594.1:14102819-14108917 GCF_000298275.1 Orycteropus afer afer | reverse complement strand
GGAACAAAATCCAAAAACTCAATAATGACCAGAATTACTGGTCAGATGAAATCTGGTGAGACTCCCAATACTGTGGCCCTGGAGTACATTCTTCACCTGGAATAAAACTCACCCCCAGGGGTGGGCTCTCAGCCCAATATTTTTCAAGATGTACAGGCAGACCACTCAACCCAGGATGCCGTACCCACACACTCATTGGTAATACATCCCTTAGAGCAATAGACCATGGGACACCAAAGGATCAACATTCAAACTGAGGAAATGCAGGACAAACAGGAGTGCATAATTATGAGGGGCACAGGGGGAGGGTTGCAGGGTAGGGAGGGGAGGAGACGGGGTTAGGGATGGACACGGCGAATGGTGAATGAAACCAAATGTATGCGTTACGCTGAATGTAAAACAAGCTTTTAAAATGAAAAAAAAAAAAAAAGACAGTGGACTGATATTACATAATGGAGGTAAAGAAGAGTATATCTGGAATACAGGAGATCCCTTTAAGGTGTCTCTTGTACTACCATGCCCTATGATTAAAGTCAGTGTTGTTGTTGTTATGTGCTATAGAGCTGGACATGACTCATAGTGAGTGACCCCTCCTTGGGTTTCCGAGGTGGTATCACTACGGAAGTAGATTGCCCAACATTCCTTCTGAGGAGTGGGAAACTATAATAATCCAATTCCTACATGACTACTAATGTCCTGGACTTCCAGGAATGAAGATTTGGGTCACCTTAACAGGCAATCACAATCAGCTGGGATGCTTACTGAGGCAAAAAGGGAATACTGAATGGGTGGTGGAAGAAGGTAGTTACGAACCAGTTACAAACATGTGACCAGCTGCAGAAACAAGGACTGCAACTGCTACGTGAATAGTTCTTCTTTGAATATTGTATGTCTAAGTGTATATACAGGAATGTGTCACTTACGTCTGTTTGGACAACATCCAACTGCATGTATGTCTACGGTCCCATAATGTTTTCTTTTTTAAAAGGGAAAGTAACTCTCCTTGTATTTATTATTTTCCCCTAATGGTTTTAAAGATTCTAAACCCACACTCTTAAAAAAAAATTATTATTGTGATTTGGGTGAAAGTTTACAAAGCAAATCCAATCCATACAGCAGCTCATATACACTTTGTCTCATGACACTGACTGCAATTTCCCACAACACAACAGCTCCCCTCCTACTTCCTCCCAAAGCCACCTCTTCCCTGTGTCCTTCCCTCCTGTGTACTCCTGCCCTCCGAGCTGTCTCCCTGTGCACATACAGCCCTTTTATTCATCCATGATTGATCTCTGCAAGGAGTGTAACTACCTAATGTAAATGTTCAGCTCATATGCCTGTCTTTTGTTTGGCTGGAAGCCACAGGAGTGGGTTCGATTCCAGACAAATCACGTAACATCCTGTTTCACAGAACATAATGTGGCTGTTAAGTGACACAGACGTCTATTGTGGTACTTAAGTGTGAGTCATCTTAGCTAGACTTGATTTTTTTTTTTTTTAATTTTTATTGTGATTTGGGTGAAAGTTTACAGAGCAAATTCACTTTCCATATGGCAGCTCACATGCACTTTGTCTCGTGACATTGATTCCAATTTCCCACAATGCAACAGCACCTCTCCCACTTCCTCCCCATAGTTACCTCTTCTCTGTGTCCTTCCCTCCCATGCACTCCTGCCCCCTGAGTTGTCTCCCTGTGCATACACAGCCCTACTATTCTCCCAAGATTGATCTCTCCAAGGAGTATATCTACCTAATGTGAATGTTCAGCTCATATGACTGTCCATGACTGTCTTTTGTTTGGCTGGAAGCCACAGGAGCGGGTTCAATTCCAGACCTGAAGGGCGGCTAGGGTCCATAGTCTCAGGTTCTATCAGGCTCTACCAGACCAGCAAACCTGGTCCTTTTTTTGTTTTTAATGATTCTGAGTTTTGTTCCTCATTGTTCTCCCACTCCTATCCAGGATCTCCTACAGAGATCCCCCTCCGAGGAGTTGACAGTGGTAGCCGGGAACCATCTAATTCTGTTCTCATAGTCATATAGGCTGAGGATTCCATGGTGTACCAGTCCCTTGAACTAATTGTTTCCATGTGTCTTTGGTTTTCTTCATTTTTTGCCCTGGATGAGGAAAGACCCGTCGTTGCATCTAGATGGCTGCTTGCAAGCTTTTAAGATTCCAGTCGCTACTCGCCAAAGTAGGATGTGGAACAATGTTTTTGTGTAGTATGTTATGCTAATTGCGCTTGATGTCCCTTGCGACTGTGGTCCCCAACCCACAGGTCGAACTATTTGCTCCCTCTTGGTAGCTGGCGTGACCAAGAAGTGACCACAACCTTGCCCTTTGTCAGCTCTACTATATACACCTGGGAATTCTTACAGAACATACAAATACACTTGTAGAAACATTGTCTGCTAACTCTGCTCTGACAGATACCTAAAATGTGGAAACAGGAGTGGAGTGTGTCCTTGACCCAAGACACCAGCAGAGAGACCCTGGTATGCAGCATGAGAGATGGCAGGAGCACAGCATGAGAGATGGCAGGAGCACAGCATGAGAAATGGCAGGAGCAGAGCAGAGAGACCAGCATGAGAGATGGCAGTAGCAGAGCCCAGAGACCGACATTAAACAGAAACAGGCTTACCAGCCCACGGAGGAGAAAGCCAGGTGCCAACGGGTAGGCAGCTTCCTGGTGTAGTGGGTTGCCTTCGGGCATTAATTGGTAGAGGAGACTGGCATGAGATGGAGTAGCAGGTTGGCCAGCCCACAGAGCAAGAAAGCTAAGTGTCCTTTGGGCAAGAAGATTTCTGGCATAGTGTGTTGTCCTTGGGCATCAATTGGCAGAAGCAGAGAGACTAAGGAAATGGGAAGCAGAGCTGCCTCAGCCTCAAGGGTAGGACCATGGCCTTTGGGGATAGAACCACCACAGCCCCCTAGGTTTCAAAGAGCCAGACCTTCACCAACTTGGTTGTGGAGTGTGGAGCTGCTTGTTCATGTGAGGTAGTGAGATGGAGTTATGCCCAAGAGTGAGGGGACAGGGCTGCCATGCTCAAGAGGGAGAGGAACGGGGCCCACCAGGCCAACGGGGCAAGGTCGCCACTCAGAAACGAGGGGACTAGAGTCACCCAGTGAAGGAGATCTGTACAGATACCACCCACTGAAGATCTGTACAGCTGCCAAGTTGATAAGGGGTAGAATTATGGTAGTAAGTTTGTGTGTCAACTTGGCTGGGCCTGGTTGACTGGCTGGACAGCTGAGTAGCTGCTTTGGGCAAGAGGTCTGCTTCCTGTATATAAGAAACAGCTTTGGGAATGGTTTCCAGCTTATGGCACACTTGAACCCTGCATGTAGCCGTGTCGTTTGTTCAGCAGCCTGCCACGCTCTGCTGACCTTGGGACTTTCAATGGACTTGAATTTATGGCCTGCCATGTGGTTTGGTAACATTGGAACTGTGCCTTTTTACTTGTCAACCTTAGACTTGTCAGTCTCAGCAGCCAGCACCTGTCTGAGTGAAGAAAAGCCTCTAGCTTCAGTGGGCCAGGAGCAGGAGGCAGAGCTGAAGCCCAAGATTGAGGGGCCTTCACTCAGCCCTTAGAGCCTGGCACTCTGAACTTGGACATACAGCCTCCAAATTGTAAGAGAATAAACTCCTGTTTGTTAAAGCCATCCCATTTGTGGTATATTCCTGCCAGAGCAGCACTAGGGAACCAGAACAACTACTGACATGGAATTCTATCTATCGAGTAATTAGTAAGGATGACCACCACAACAGATCTCTTACCTATTTGTAACTTCAGGATCAAGGAGCCCTGGTGGTGCAATGGTTAAGCACCTGGCTACTAACTGAAGGGTCAAACCCACCAGCCACTGCACAGGAGAAAAGACCTGGTGGTGTGTTCTCATAAAGATTATAGCATAGGAAATCTTATAGGGCAGGCCTTTGTCCTAGAAAGTCACTATGAGTCTGAATCAACTCAACAGCCCACAATGGCAACAACAACCTCATGGTTAATGTTATAGACTGGTCTTCTAGAACACAAGATCAAAGTAGAATTTTAGAAGTACTCAATGGCAGTGAGCTTGTTTGGTTTGCTTTTTTAGGGCACAGATAGTTCCCAACTTCCACTGGGGCTCTGCTCCAATGACTGTCATAATTACTTTTTTTTTTTTTTTTCAGTTTTCATTATTGCCTTTTATTATCAGTATCTTTGAAAATTCTAATATTGAACATCTGTGAGTGAACATCTAAAAATGATAACAGCAAATTATATGCATCAACATTGGATGTAGTGCATATTACTAATGACACAATGTACAAAAAAAGAAATCCCACAGATCCTAAGCATGGTTCATAATAACTCAAGTAGTCATAAGTTGGGGCCTACCTTGACACAGTGGCTGCAATGATGGGCTCAAGCACAGCAAGGATTGTGAGGATAGCAAAGGACTGGGCAGTGAGTGTTTGGTTCTGTTGGACCCAGGGTTGCTATGAGTCAGAGATGACTTGACAGCACCTAACAATCTAACAACAACCTGTACTCAACTTCATTAACTGATGTATAACAAGAAAATATGTGGACTTCTATTGATATCTACTTTCAGACCTAAGGAGGAAATTAAAGCCGTACTGAAATTAATATAGCACTGAGACCCATGCAGGGTACCTATATCAGATGCTTAGATGTCAGTACAGTATGCTGGGTATCCTGAAGGAAGGGGAGGCCTGTAACATGGAAGGACAGACAGTGATTCCCTCACCTATTCTTTCACTGTCATTGTTAAGGTATTATAATGTAAGTGTTCTTGGCTAAGTGAGTATACAGAATAATCAGCAAGTTTTAACTCAAGAAACTTTCATGAGATGGACTGGCGGCTTAAACATGTCTTCAAAGAAACTACAGATTGTCAATGCAAACATTCATGTCTAAAAACAGATTCTACTTAATAGATGACAAGAAGTTGGCCAAATACATATAAATCTCTTTCTCTATATATAAATTACTAAGAGTGTCTGATACAAGGATTTAAAAATGTGAAATGTGTACCAAGTATAACACATGCTCTGTGATACTAACAGAGTAAAATGCAAATCTAATTTGTATATATGTATATATACACATATGTAAGTATATAAGTACACATATATAATACATGTACATATGTGTATGTATATATACACATATATAAATCACTGGCGTCAAGTTGGATCTGACACATAGCGACCCCTCCTTGGGTTTCTGAGGCGGTATCACTACGGAAGTAGACTGTCCAATCTTCCTTCTGAGGATTGGCTGGTGGGTTTGAACCACCTGCCTTCTGGTTAGCGGTCAAATGCCTTAGGCACTATGCTACCAGAGCTCCTATAAATGTGTGCATATACATGTATCTATATATATGCATGTATGCACACATGTATATAGATAAGTGTGTGTGTTTGTGTGTGTGTGTGTATGGAGTTCTGATAGTGTAGTAAAGACATTTGGCTGCTAACCAAAAAGTTAGTAGTTTGAACCCACCAACCACTCCATGGAAGAAAGATGAGGCAGTTTGCTTTCATAAAGATTTACAGCCTTGGAAACCCATTGGGGGTCACTATGAGTTGGAACTGATTTGATGGCATTGCGTTTGGTTTTGGTATATATACATGTGTGTATACGTGTATGTCTATATATACACATGCATATATGTGTATGCATACACACACTTGTGTATATACATGCATATGTGTATACATTGATGTATATAAACATGTACATACGTGTGTGTGTGTGTGTGTGTATGACTATGGGTAAGATTTTACACTGATTAGAATTCATGATATAAAAAACTGAGACATCACTGCTATTTTCAATGTATTATCTAGCCTACAATCAGAGTCACAGTGCTTGCTCCTATTCCTAGACACTGCTCACTCTGACGGTTGTAATGGCAACACTTTTGTTTTTGGTATGTGCTATTGAGTCGTCTCCAACTCACAGTGGCCCCTCCTTGGGTTTCCGAGGCGGTATCACTATGAAAGTAGATTGCCCAACCTTCCTTCCGAGGAGTGGCCAGTGGGTTTGAACCACCAACCTTCCGTTAGCAGTCAAGTGCCTTAGGCACA
>NW_006921594.1:14094977-14101449 GCF_000298275.1 Orycteropus afer afer | reverse complement strand
TGACGAAAATAAGGAAGATTTGAAGAACTTGCCAAGATTATAGACTGGATTCAATATAAATTACACCTGGCTGTGGGGTGAAAAAAAACTGAAGTTGTCAAAGATTTCATTCTACTTGGAATAACAATCACTGTCTATGAAAGCAGTCATAAAACCAAATGATATATTGCAATGGGCAAATCTGCTGCAAAAGACCTCTTTAAAGTTTTAAAAAGCAAAATGTCACTTTGATGACTAAAGGGCACCTAACCCAATCCACTGTCTTTTCAATCACCTCACATGCATGCACAGGTTGGGCAATAAAAAAGAAGACAAAGAAATGATGCATTCTAATTGTTGCGTTAGAAAAGAGTACTGACTATACTGTGGACTGCTCGATAAACAAACAAATCAGTTTAGAGTAAATACAACCAGAATGCCCCTCAGAAGTGAGGATGACAAGACTCTGGCTCACTTACTTTGGACATGTCATCAGGAAAGACCAATCACTAGAAAAGGACATCATGTTTGGTAAAGCAGAAAAAACCACTCACTGCCATCAAGTTGATTCTGAGTTACAGCGAAACCAGAAGTGCAAATAAAGTATTATTTCCCCATACCAAAAAAAAAAAAAAAGTCTCCAAAGAAAGCATTTAAGCAATTGAGTTGCTAAGTGAAGTAGTCACTTTTTTTTTTTTTTTTTGTAACATGAACACCATTTTTACTTGAAAGAATAAGTTAACAAATTACAGTTATTCAGACTTGGATACTTGGCAGACATTTTTCTGGAAAATGAATGAAGCAAGCTTGTTACTTCAAGGAAAACTGATGACATTTGTTGCCAATGAAATGATTTAAGCTTTCAAGTGGCTGATTATTGTTTTATTTAAATAGGCAAATATTTTAAAACATTTCTCAGTTTTCAGGGGATCTACGTAGGAGATACTGGATAGAGTGGGAGGACAATGTGGAACAAAACACAAAATCATTAAAAAAAAAAAAAAAGGGACGAGGTTTGCTGATCTGATAGAGCCTGGTGTAACCCCTGAGACTGCAGCCCCTGGCTGCCCTTCAGATCTGGAATTGAAACCACTCCTGTGGCTTCTAGCCAAACAAAAGACAGGCATATGAGCTTTACATTTACATTAGGTAGATATACTCCTAGGAGCTCTGGTGGTGTTGTGCCTAAGGCATTTGACTGCTAACCAGAAGGCTGACGGTTCAAACCCACCAGCCACTCCTCGGAAGGAAGACTGGGCAATACCACCTCAGAAACTCAAGGAGAGGTCCCTATGAGTTGGAATTGACTCAATGGCAGTGAGCTTGGTTTTGGTTTTCTAGATACACTCCTTGGAGAGATCAACCATGGGAGAATAGAAGGGCTGTGTATGCACAGGGAGATGGCTCAGGGGGCAGGAGTGCATGGGAGGGAAGGACACAGGTAAGAGGTGGCTATGGGGAGGAAGTGGGAGAAAAGCTGTTGTATTGTGGGAAATTTTAGTCGATGTCATGAGACAAAGTGTATGTGAACTGCTGTATGGAAGATTAATTTGCTATGTAAACTTTTACCCAAATCACAGTAAAATTAAAAAAAAAAATTCTCAATTTTAATTTCTAATATGGTGCATACTGATATACAAAACTGACATAAAGAGCCCTGATGGCATAATGGTTAAGCACTCAAGCTTGGCTGCTAATTGAAAGGCTGGCGGTTTGAACCTATTAGCCACTCCACAGCAGCAAAGACCTGGCAACCTGCTCAAGTGAATCAGCCTAGGAAACTCTATGGGGCAATCCCACTCTGTCCTATAGGGTCACCATGAGTCAGAATTGTCTTGACAGCACACAGCAACATAACTCACATGAACAAAAGCTCTTTGAGGTCTTCCATTTTTATGAACATAATGGGGTTCTACAGTTCTGATGGTGGTATAGCTAAAGCATAAAGGTCAGTGGTTTGAAACCACCAGCTACTCTGTAGGAGAAAGGTGAGGCAGTCTGTTTCTGTAAAGATGTACAGCTCTGGAAACTCTATGAGGCAGTTCTACTCTGTTTCATAGAGTCACTATGAGTCAGAAGACTTAACAGTGGATTGTTTTAGACCAAATAGTTTGAAAATCATTGTATTAGAGCTCTGTTGTCTCAGTGTTCCTTTTTATATTTTATTAGAAATTACTATGTGTAAATGTCAGCTAATCTCCAGCTAATTCATGCCCAAATTCCTGAAATATATGTTGTTGTTGTTATGTGCCGTCCAGTCAAACTCGACTCATAGCGACCCCTCCTTGGGTTTCCGAGGCAGTATCACTACGGGAGTAGGATTGCCCAACCTTCCTTCCGAGGAGTGGCTGGTGGGTTTGAACCGCCAGCCATCTGGTTAGCAGGCAAGTGTCTTAGCCACTATGCTACCAGAGCTCCCGAAATATATGTAGAGACCTCTTTTCTTGAACCTTACAAAAACTGTACCCCAACCCTTGCTCAGGGAGTCAGACTTGGGTGTGGCTCATCTCCTTACCTCATGTGCATGATGATAAGTTACCTTTCCCCTGTATAAAAAAAAAAAAACAAAACGAAACTACTGTGTGTGTGTGTATGTGTGTGTGTTGGGGGGTCTGTCCAGGGGGAGATGTATTCTGAAAGCACTTACAACATAAATACTGTCTATGAAAATTACATCCGATCTACCTCATGAAGGTGGTCATGGTGAATACTGAGAGGATTCCAGGTGGAAGTGAGCAAAGGCATACCAAAAAAAAAAGAGCTCAGTGCCGCTGAGTCAATTCAGATTCACAGCACGCAAAGGCCTGTTGCTGTTGTTAGGTGCCATCAGAGGTGGCTCCTACTCATAGTGACCTTATGTACAATAGGATGAAATACTGCCCTGTCATGCGCCACATCCTCACAATCCTTGCTATATATTAGAGCCCACTGTTGCACCCACTTTGTCAATCCATCTTGTTAAAGGTCTTCCCTTTTTTTGCTGACATTGTTGTTATGTGCCATTGAATCGGCCTCGACTCACAGTGACCTCTCCTTGGGTTTCTGAGGGGATATCACTATGGAAGTAGAGTGCCCAACTTTCCTTCCAAGGAGTGACTGCTGGGTTTGAACCTCCAGTCTTCTGGTTAGCAGTCAAGTACTTCGCTGACATATTGTTATTGTTGTTATGTGCCATCCAGTCCTACCTGACTCATAGCAACCCCTCCTTGGGTTTCCCAGCTCTGGTAGCATAGTGCCTAAGGCGCTTGACTGCTCACCAGAAGGCTGGCGGTTCAAACCCACCAGCACTCCTCGGAAGGAAGGTTGGGCAATCCTACTTCCGTAGTGATACTGCCTTGGAAACCCAAGGAGGGGTCGCTATGAGTCGGGGACGACTCGACGGCACACAACAACAACAACAACAACAATCACTACCGAAGTAGATTGCCTTACCTTCCTTCGGAGGAGTGCTGGTGGGTTTGAACCTCCAGCCTTCTGGTTAGCAGTCAAGTGCCTCAGGCATTACGCTAGGGGTGAGTAAATAAGCCTATCAACAAACTTTAAGTACTTCTTTTGTACAGAGTCCTGGTAGGCACAAAATGGTTAAGTTCAGACTATCCAATAAACACCCAAAATGACAAATAAAATTCTGCACCGTGAACATATATATTTTCCTAAGGAAAGGGCCTAGATTCTCAAAGGGATCTATCAACTTCAGAAGGTTAAGAACCACTGATGTATAGGATAAACTCCATATCATTCTGCAAGCCCCTTGAAACCTTTCAGAATCATGTCAAATCACTTCCTCCCTCCCAGTTTATGCTCCAGCCAAACGTTAAGTACTTTTAAGTTCTCAACAAGAGCTATGATGCTTCAACTTTTTACACCACTGTACATAAAATTTTCTTTGCCTGGGAACTCACTCCCCAAGTGAACAACTACTTCATATGGCATTTTTATGTGTTTCATGAACTGTTTCCTTAACAGATCATGAAGAAAAGATCATGTTTTATTCACGTTTATACCCCTCAGTGCCTGGCACAGTAGTAGAAATGCAAATATTTGTATAATAAATATTTAGTGTACCATAAAACTCTCCTATGTAACAAGCTGTGGAAAATGAAAATAGTATTTCCTTGAAAAAGATATTTTTGAAAATGTATCAGACCTATAGGAAGTAATGAACTTATCACCATAGATGATTTAAAATGTTAAGGAAAAAAAAAAGTTATCTGCAGTATTTAAAAGAAAAACATTGACAACATAAGGACAAATAAAAACAAATGCCTTTCCATTTAAGCGAAAATTTAAATTATTAACTATAAATTTAATTGTAACTCTTAATCATACTAAATCTATGTATGTAGACATATATCTTTATGTAGGTATAAAGATTTATTTCTTAGCCTTTATAGTTAATTAGCTTAAGTGTGATTTTCATCCCACAATTTCTTGCATATGCTTTAATAATTATTCTTTATATCTAATTCTGGACCCAGCTTTAAAAAACCTGTACACACTGATGTGGCTTTCAAGTAGACATCTGTGTGAAATCAACACTACTTCAGTTTTCAGCAAAGTTTTAGGGAGATGGTGGAGGCTGGATTAAGCATCCGAGGAGAATGTGAGTTTCTGTCATTTTAAAAACATCCTCCGTAGGTTATTTAAAACAGGAACTCGGAAGTTCTTACTCTTCACCAATTACCACTAAAATTATAAGGTTAAACAGTTACGGATGTAATGGTGCTGGCTATAAACACAACTTGCTTGCACACTAGACGGATGCCAGCTGCCGATTAATAAGAGCCTAAAAGTCAGCACCGAGATACGTACTAAGTCACGAAGTTTGAAAGAAACCTTCACTGCCTGGTATATCCATTAACTCCTCCAAGCGAGTCATCACTGCCAAGGTCGAATTAATAAGTCTCTTTTGATGTTAATGATTGAGTGTTCCCAAGAATGGACTAAAAGCTGACTGCAGAATGCTGCTCGGAAATACCCAAAACAAACTTGGGATGTCGACTTGGGGCATAGTAGTAAGTAAACAAACCTAACTAGAATCGTTTTCTTGAAGACCTTTCCCTCGCACCCCTAACCCACAGTTTATTTTTAACTCGAATATGGAGCCAATCTTAAAAGTAAATTAAGAACTGAACGCTCCTCAAATTACTCATGCAGCTTTTGAAGGAACACGGGCACAAGTCAGTACCAGGCCGAAGTGGCCTCGCTGCTCCCCCTGCGCGGCGCGTCTCGGGCCTCGGGGTTTCGGTTAGACCGCAACAGGAAGTTTCCCCTTCCCTTGCGGGAAGCAGTGAAACCAAAGAGAAATTTGAACTCCCATTCCTCCCATGGGGCAGCAGAGGCGAGCTACGCAGAGCGAGGGCGGCTCCGCGCGAGGCGGCGGCGACCCAGCAACGACGCGGCCGCAGACACTCGTGATTCGACGCCGAAGCGGAGTCTCCGCCCCGCGCGGCCGAAGTTGCGGCCTGTCCTTCCTTACTGCTTCCCTCACCGCAGCGGCCTCGGGGCCAGCGCGGGCGGGCTGCGCCCTCCGCCCTGGGTACCCACGCCTTTCTGGCCGAGAGCGCCGCGGCGAGAGGGCCGCGGGTACGAGCGCGGAGGGGAAACTGCGGGCTTAGCCAGCTGCACTCACCCACTCGAGGACCTTGATGAAGCCGAGCGGCTCCTTGAGCGGGTTGAGGTTGATCTGGAAGCCGGACATCCTCTGAGGGAAGGAGGGAAAGAAAGTCAGGCGACGGGCAGAGAAGGAGGGGGACACACCGAGACCAGAGCAGCCCAGCGGCGCGGAAAGACAGGCGAGGCGGGCGGGGCAGCTCAGGGGCGGGCCGAGAGGCCACGGGGCGGGGTGGGCGTGACAGCGGCGGTTGAGCCGCTCTGCCGAGGCGCTGGGGCGGAGACGGAAAGGGGCGGGCGTGGGAGGTCAATTGCGGGCAGGGCCTGGAGAGGGGAGGCTCCTCCTCGGGCCGCACCTGCCCGAGCCGGCTGATCCGCTGGCGAACTAAGTAGATATTGGACGCCATGCTGCGTGCGCCGCGCCCCCTTCCCCTTAAGTCCAGCGGCGCTCGGCACTCCGTCTCCTCCCGCGCACGCGCGCGCTTTTCGGGTTGACGCCTAGCGCCACGCTTCCTACCGCGTGCGGCAACCGCGCTCTGTCGCCCCCAGGGGCGCGGGGACGAAGTCTAAATACACCCGAGTCCGCGTGCGCCGTGATTGCGCCTGCGCAGTGGGGTGTCGTGCCAAGAACGACCATCACTCCCTACTCCTCCGGCTGACATCTCTCGTGACTACAACTTTCTTCCAGTTTTCTTCCGTACAACAAGGAAGACCTCATTTCCCTCGAACGTTTCCATCTGTTTCCCTTCACGTTTCTTAACGTTTAGATGGTTGCTTAAAATAGTGCCATAGCTATAAGTTCATGTGAATGATCAGAATTCCCAGGTGTATAGTAGAGCTGACAAGGGGCAAGGTTATGGTCATTACTTGGTCACAGCCA
>NW_006921594.1:14089764-14090292 GCF_000298275.1 Orycteropus afer afer | reverse complement strand
TAGTGATACTGCCTCGGAAACCCAAGGAGGGGTCGCTATGAGTCGGGGCCGACTCGACGGCAAACAACAACAACAACAACAATGCAAAATTGTCCCATCTATGTGAGGTTGTGGTATTGAGTTCTATCTGTCATAATTGTGGTTAAGTTACCTAAATAATTTGCCATGTTTCACTTTCAGTTTTCTGTTTATGAAACATGTGCCAGCTTGTGACACTTGGGATTTAAGAATTCGTGAAAGGTCAGAAATGAAGCTATTTTTAGATAAATCATATCATAAGGTAACTAAATATAACATTATTTTGTTTTCCTCAATTGGAATACAAAGTTCTGGTCTTTAATCAACAAGATGAGACTTTGAAACTCATTCTCAACACAATTTTTGCCCTTTTCTTCTGAAACCAAAACCAAACCCACTTCCATCAAGTCAATTCCAACTCATAGAGACTCTATAGGACAGAGTACAACTGCCCCATAGGGTTTCAAACAAGGCTGTAAATCTTTACAGAAGCAGACTGCCCCATCTTTG
>NW_006921594.1:14088676-14089664 GCF_000298275.1 Orycteropus afer afer | reverse complement strand
GAAACCCAAGGAGAGGTCGCTATGAGTCGGGTCTGACTCGAGAGCAGTGAGTTTTTTTTTTTTTTTTTAATTGTGATCTGGGTGAAAGTTTACAGAGCAAATTCACTTTCCATACAGCAGTTCAGACACTTTGTCTCATGACATTGACTACAATTTATGCAACAGCTTCCCCCATTTCCTCCCCATAGTTATCGCTTCCCTGTGTGGTTTGCTCCTTGCACTCCTGCCCCCTGAGCTGTCTCCCTGTGCATACACAGCTCTTCTATTCTCCCATGATTGCCCTCTCCAAGGGGTGTATCTACCTAATGTAAATGTTCACTTCATAAGTCTGTCTTTTGTTTGGCTGGAAGTCATAAGAGTGGGTTCAATTCCAAACCTGTAGGACAGCTAGGGGCCATAGTTTCAGTGGTTCCATTTGGTTTGGTTTAAATCTTTGCAGAAGTACATTGCCCAGTCTTCCTTCTGCTGAGTGACTGGTGGGTTTGAACCACCAACCTGCTGGTTACCGGGCAAATGCCTTAGGCACTATGCCAACAGAGATCCTTAGGGTTTCCTATTCTATAACTTTATTATTGTTGCAGAATTTGCTTTATTTATGTGGTCTAGAAGCAAACTGCAGTATCTTCAAGGTATGCCTGTACTATGTTATGAAATTTCCAATTTCTCTACATCATTCCTAGGCTGTAATTTTAAAGGCACAGATTGCCAGGTCTTCTCTTCCCCAGAGCCTCTGGTGGGTTCAAACTACTTTTCGGCTAGGAGCCAGGCAGTTTAACGATTGTGCCACTATGGCTCCTTCTAACACGGTATAACACTTAGTAAATAAGGAAGGAAATTTAGCACAGTAGGATCCAGCCACTAACTTCCAAGTACTTACCTATATATACACTGACTAAATTTGCAAGTGCTTGTGAATTGGTAAGTTGGTTGGCATTGAAGTTATTCTATGAGGATTTGACAACTGTTAGATCTAGTGAGCTAACTAACT
>NW_006921594.1:14079387-14088576 GCF_000298275.1 Orycteropus afer afer | reverse complement strand
CAACTCATAGAGACTCTATAGGACAGAGTACAACTGCCCCATAGGGTTTCAAACAAGGCTGTAAATCTTTACAGAAGCAGACTGCCCCATCTTTGGATTCAAACCACTGATTTTGGGATTTGCAGCTCAATGCTTTAACCACTGCTCTCCCAGAACTCATTTCTTTCTGAAAAGATAGGGTTTAATATTGAGAGAGAAACAAATCTGAGTTTTACTTGTAAACAAAACAGATCTTCTCTATTCACTGATGAACTCAGCAATTATTTCAGAAAAATTAAAAATCCCTCTATATTTAATTATAACATGCAATAGATTGACTCAATGGACCTAAGAAATTAATCTCAAAATAATTAAACTGATACCTTTTTTCAAATGTGTGTTTTATTTTCAAATAATTTTAGATTTACAGAAAATGTGCCAAATACAAAGAAGTTTGTATTTGCAAAATACACAGGAACTTCACCTAGCTTCTCCTAATCTTAATGTTGTATGTGACAGTGGTACATTTGTCAAAATGAAGGTGTTAACACTGGTATATTGTTACTAACTAAACAGCATTTTTCAGATTCCATCAGTTTTCCACTAATGGCCTTTTACTGCTCTAGGATCTAACCCAGGATACCCTATTTAATCTAATGAGGTCTTTTTTGAAGGTGTTCAGGAGTGGAGGGAGTATAGCAAATTTCTATTCTGTTGGAAACGGAACAACATGCATGAGAAGGTTCAATGTATGGTAATTTGCCTTGGTCCCGGTGGCCCTAGTTCTGTGGCTGCTGCCTGCTGGCTATGTATCAGCCTCTGCCCTCTTAGGCTCCCTGAGCCTTGGTGCCACACTTGTGGCTGTGACCCACTGCCACCTGTGATCAATCCAGGGGCGTATCTGCTCTCACATTCCCTGCCCTACAGCACATTGCACTAAGTGCAAACTCTAGAGAGCAAGCAGCCCTCTCCCTGCTCTGACTCCCGTAGAACAGCAGTATAATTCATTGGGTAACAGCAGTATAATTCATTGGGTAACAGCAGGACTGTGTTGTCAGACTCCTGTGTTCAAACCCTGCTTCTTCTTTATGACCATTTGCAAGGCTTTGACCTTGCCAAGTTGCTATTTCCTCACTGAATTTTGCAGACAGGAAATGAGAGTTGTGGTGAGGCTTAACTTTTATAAACTTCAAAGATCATTTAGGAGAGTGCCTGGTACATAAGGGAAAAAAAAAAAAAAAAAAACACCCTGTTGTCTCAATTCTGATTCACGGTGACCCATGTGTCGACGGTTTTCAGGGCTGCTCCCTAGGCCTTTCTTCGGAGGTGCTTCTGGGCGGACTTGAACTCCCACCTTTGGCAACCTGGTGCATTAACTATTTACAGTACCCAGGGACTCCAGTACATTGGGAGCATTCGATAAATGTTACCTTTTATTCTGTGTTCACAAAGCAGTTGGTAGATCAATCTACCAATTAGGTGGGCAAGAAGTAGCAAAGGTTTAGTGCCAGAACAAAAAATAATGTAAGAAAATCAAACTTGTTTATTGGCTAGAAGAAAATTAGAGTTACTAGGAAAATTGTTCCATTGGTAAAAGGAAAGAAACGTGAAACTTGCAAATAGAATTCTGGAAAGCAAAGAAAATTTTCTTTTGAAAATCACGCAGGGGCAAAGGTCATGCTCATCCTTTGTGTACTGGTGCAATTTTAATATATTTGTAGCTGATTTAAGCACAGTTCTCATCATCATTTTAAGTTTAGCTCATACTTACGTGATGACTTGTTGTTGGAGTTAAGTCGATTCCAACCTATGGTGACCGCATGTGTGCAGAGCAGAACTGCTCCATAAGGTTTTCAGACCTTTCGGAAACAGATCGCCAGGCCTGTTTTCTGAGGCACCTCGGGAAGGGTTCAAACTGCCAACCTTTTGGCCATTAATTGAGCGCTTCACCATTTATACCACCCAGGGGCTCCAGGCAACAAGTCAACAGGGAAAATATTCTAATTGGTAGAGGCTAATTTTATAATAATAATCATTAGTACTGCAATTAGATTTCTAGAAGAAAAGAGCATATTGTGTAACTACTTTATAATAGAATTTGGCAAATGCATAGTGTTTTGCAATTTACAGAGACCTTTCTTTCGTAGCCATTTTTCATGTGAGTAAAGGGTCAGGGCGGGGCTGCTTGTAGGAAACAATCCACACTGCTAATGCTAGGGCTGAAGATTAGAGGAAAGAATGCATGTCAGGAAAGCCTTCAAAAAGGAGCTGACACAGTATTAAAGCTTGACACATGTGAAGGGGGCTCCCCAGGTAGATGGGAATTGGAGCCAGTGGCGTCACTCTGGGAGTGTGAGGGGCATGGACCACAATAGGGATGACATGAAAATGATTTTCTAAAATTTTTGTACAGTGTTTTAGCAGAAATTTATTATTTTTTAAAAATAAAATATCCCTGTACTTAGTTACAACAACAAAAATTGTAAGCCCAGCTTCAAAACTCCTGCTGTCAAATAGACTGCGACTCAAAGCAACCTCTCCTTGGGTTTCTGAGGTGGTATCTCTTGCAGAAGTAGATTGCCCAACCTTCCTTCCACTATGCCACCAGAGCTCCCAAGCCCAGCTTTTTGTTGTTGTTGTTGTTATATGCCTTCGAGTCAAACCCGACTCATAGTGACCCCTCCTTGGGTTTCCGAGGCAGTATCACTACGGAAGTAGGATTGCCCAACCTTCCTTCCGAGGAGTGACTGGTGGGTTTGAACCGCCAGCCGTCTGGTTAGCAGGCAAGTGTCTTAGCCACTATGCTACCAGAGCTCCCAAGCCCAGCTTAACACCTATCAATCAATATACCTACAAGGCTAAAACTCAATGCTAATTTACTTTTTGAACCTTCTAATGCTCTCCAGTCAGAGCTGTCATTATTACCTGATTACAATGACACTTGGAGATGCGTAGTTCTCGTCTGCACAAGCTACAAGCATACACTCTTGTTTTTGTTGCTGCTGGTGTTGTTATAGTTGCTGATTTTGTCAATTTTTCTGGTGTTTAGCTACAATATTGTGGTAATTAGTATTTGTGAACCTATATCAATAACTTTTTTTAGAATGACATAGTAATTAAAGGAAAAGAAGGAGAAGAATGAAAAAGACTTCCACTTAGTTCCTAATAATGTTGTAACTAATAATGTGATTCACTGTAGAAAGACTTGAAAGAAACAGTTTTGTTAGTATTCATATAATTTAAGAAATACTGCCTTTAAGCAATTTATAACTATTTATCACATATTATCCTATGATTAAAATTGATAATAAACAGTACTAAGGATTTTGTATGGTCTGATACAGAAGGAAGTCCGTGGGGGAAAGGGGTGTGACACCATGAATTATGGCATTGGGTGACACCAACCCTAGTGATGCCATTGGTTCCGGACAGAGGTTGCCTGACAGAGTTGCTGCAGAAGGAGGTGCATGGTGGTAAGAGACGAGTTCTTGAACAGAACCAAATACTTCTGTGTGTCTGACACTTTGGGTGCAGGGAGCAGTAAAGGGAGATAGAGGAGCCTAGGGAGAGCGAGAGGCAGGACCCTATATTGCAGGCCAGGGGCTTGCACTTTCTTTTCCAGCAGTGAGTTGCTCACAGCCACAGGAGAGTATCATGATCAGATTTCAGCTTAGGAAGATTATGGCAACACTATAGAAGATGAACGATAGGTCCAAGATACCTGATATTTTCTAAACCTGTTGGTGAGATTTCCAGGTCCCAGTTGTGCAACAGTGAACAGGAGAAGACAGAAAACAATTGTGTGTGCAGCAAAAACATGAGGTTAGGTACAGAAACCACTGATTCCTGATCTATGAATTTTCCTGGAGCACACCATTACCTCCTGTGTATAAAAACAGTAATTACATGCACCGAGTGTGCATATGGCAGCTAACATTGATGAGTACTTCCCACAGTAAATCAGGACTTGGAATGAAGACAAATGTGAAATGTCATAGACTGCTCCAAGAATCATGTCCAGGGTGGTGGTTTCAGTGGGCTGCCTCAGCTGTGTAGAAGGATTTATATGGAGATTTCAGGATCCAGTTTTGAGCACCTCTATTATGATCAGTTGAAGGAGCTTTGGTGGTGCTATGGTTAAAGCATTCAGCTGCTAACCAAAAGGTCAGTGGTTTGAACCCACCAGCTGCTGTGTGGAAAGATAAGGCAGTCTGCTTCTGTAAAGATTTACAGCCTTGGAAACCCTATGGGGCAGTTATACTTTGTCTTAATGGCTCGCTATGAGTTGGAATTGACTCAATGACAGTGGGTTTGGTTTTGAATTATAGTTAATTATCCAAAGGGTTTCCATGTTTTATTGTCTCCCTGGAAAACAGAGTGCTCCCAAAGATTTATATGAATCTTACAAGTTTAATATTGTGTTATGCTCAGGGCTTTCTCTTGAAATCAAGTGGGAAGCACAACAAAATGGCTATGACTTCTGTATAGATGGTTTGTTTACCTTATTTGCAAGCGCCCGCAGAGAACTGACTTCCTGCCAGGGTGAGGACAGGGTGTGAGAGCTATTCTGGTCAGTAAACTGAGCAGAAGAAGTGCTTTGTTTTTAGCATGTTGGACAGTATCCTCCAGGATCAGAACTTCCTGTAGCTAAGGTAGGAAACCAGGAAAAACACTTGACACCCGTCCCTCCTCATCCTGGCCCTGCAGAACTTGTGACAAACTTAGCATGCTCTTCTGATGAAATATTAAGAGAGACCAGTCATCAAAGATGACCACTTTCAATGTTGGTCAGTCACATGCCCAGGAAGCCTGTCATCTTATCAACAACAAAAATCAGTCTTCTGACATTGGCACAAAGATGGGAAATATAGAAAGGCCTGAGTGGAAGCTGATGCTGGTGAAATGATGGCCATGGACACTTGTTCCTGATTTCTCTAAGAGGCAGAAGGAAGTCCTTGTACAGTAAGTAGCTGGGTTTCTAGAAAGTCAACTATAAATGGAATTTTATTTTAAATGCATGTTAGAAAGTGCCCATTTAAAGGAATCTTTTGGAGATTGTACTTGTGACCATTCTTTATATGAAACATGTTTCATAGGTTTATATTTTTAATACTCTCCACCCATTCCAATTTTTTTCTTTTTAAAGAAGCAGTCATCTGTCACTGTCTTACAAGCTAAATTAATTGGTCTTTGCTTTCTGAAATAATTTCTTTAGTTACTCATATTATTTTCCTTAATGCAGGAGCAAAGATTTATGTTTGTACTTAGACCCCTCTGCTGTCTTATTCGTGGCATTATGTTTTGATTTTCTAATATGGCCAAAGAGGGCAGTGGTGGTTCAGTGGTAGAATTCATCCAGTGGTAGAATTGTCAGCTTCCATGTAGGAGGGCCCACATTCAATTCATGACTAGCGTGCCTGAAGCCTAGCCACGACCTCTGTGTCCATGGAGCCTTGTGTGTTGCTGTGAGATTTCAGTGGAGTTCATAGACTAGGAAGAAAGGCCTGACAATCTACTTCCAAAAGTCAGCCAATGAGAACCCTACAGATTACAACGGTCTGATCTCATTGTGCGTGGGTCGTCAGGAGTCAGGAGCAAACTTGATGGTAGCTAACAACAACAAGGTGTGGCCAAATGGTGAGAAGTGTAGGAGTTTTATTGACTTGGACTTTGATACTATTATTTGTGGACCCCACCGGATAGAATACACAGGAATCAATCGACTCCATCTGCAGAAAGAGACGATAAAGAAGCTCAATATCAGTCAGAACAAGACCAGGGGCCAACTGTGGAACAGACTATCAATTGCTCCTATGCAAGTTTAAGTTGAAACTGAAGAAAATTAAAACAAGTTCACAAGATTCAAGATACAACCTTAAGTGTACCCCACCTCAATTTAGAGACCATTTGAAGAATAGATTTGATGCATTAAACACCAGGGACCAAAGATGAGGCAAATTGTGTGGTCACATAAAGGACATCACACATGAAGAAAGCAAAAGTTTGTTAAAAAAAAAAAAAAAAAAACAGGAAAAGAAAAAAAGACCAAACTGGATGTCAAAAGAAACTCTAAAACTTGTTCTTGAATGGAGAGTAGCCAAAGTGAATGGAAGAAGTATTGAAGTAAAAGAGCTGAACAGAAGATTTCAAAGGGCAACTTGAGAAGACAAAGTAAATATAATGAAATATGCAAAGACCTGGAGTTATAAAATCAAAAGGGAAGAACACATGTTAACATTTCTCAAGTTGAAAGAACTGGAAAAAAAAAAAAAAAAAAATTAAAGCCTTGAGTTGCAATATGAAGGCTTCCACTGGGAGCTCTGGTAGCATAGTGCTTAAGGCACTTGACTGCTAACCAGAAGGCTGGCAGTTCAAACTCACCAGCCGCTCCTCGGAAGGAAGGTTGGGCAAACTACTTCCATAGTGATGCTGCCTCAGAAACCCAAGGAGGGGTAGCTATGAGTTGGGTCCGACTCAATAGCACATAACAAGAACAACAACAACATGAGCAAGATATGGAACAACTCAGGAAGCCTCAAAGGAAGATGGAAGGAATACATAGTCACTGTACCAAAAAGAATTGGTTGATATTCAGCTTTTCTGGATGTAGCATATGATCAAGAACGATGGTATTAAAGGAAGAGGTCCAAGCTGCACTGAAGGAATTGGCAAAAAACAAAGCTCCAGAAGTTGACAGAATACCCACTGAGATGTTTCAACACACAGATGCAGCGCTGGAGGTGCTCACTCATTTATGCCAAGAAATTTGGAAGAAAGCTACCTGACCGTCTGACTGCAAGAGATCTATGTTTGTGCCCATTCTGAATAAAAGTGATTCATTAGAATTTGGAATTTATTGAACAATATCATTAATATCACACATAAGTGATAGTTCAAAAACAGTTGCAGCAGTACATAGACAGAGAATTGCTAGAAATTCAAGCAAGATTCTGAAGAGGATGTGGAATGAGGGATATCACTGCTGATATCAGATGGATCTTGGCTAGAAGCAAAGAATACCACAAAGATGTTTACCTGTGTTTTATTGACTATGAAAAGGCATTCAACTGTGTGGATCATAACAAATTATGGATAACATTGCAAAGAATGGGAATTCCAGAGTACTTAACTGTGTTCATGTGGAACCTCTACATAGACCAAGAGGCAGTTGTTCGAACAGAACAAGGGGATACTGCATGGTTTAAAATCAGGAAAGGTGTGCAACAGAGTTGTATCTTTTCATCATATTTATTCAGTGTGTATGTTGAGTAAGTAATCTGAGAAGCTGGACTATATTAAGAAGAACATGGCTTTGGGATTGGAGGAAGACTGCTTAACAACCTGTGATATGCAGATGATACAGCTTTGCTTTCTGAAAGTGAAGAAGTCTTGAAACATTTACTGATAAAGATCAAAGGCTATAGTGTTCAATATGGATTACACCTCAAGATAAAAAATAATTGTCATCAAATTAATTCCAACACAGTTACCCCATTGGATTTCCAAAGCTGTAAATCTTTACAGGAGCAGACTGCCTCATCTTTCTTCTGCAGAGCAGCCAAATGCCTTAACCACCAGAGCACCTTACACCTTAACATAAACAAAAATCTTCACAAATGGACCAATAAGCAACATCATGATAAATGGAGAAAAGATTGAAATTGTCAGGAATTTCATTTTACTTGGATCCAGAATCAGTGCCCATGGAGGCAACAGTCAAGAAATCAAACAGTGTATTGCATTGGGCAAATCTGCTGCAAAACCCAAAAAACCCACTGCTGTCTAGTCTATTCCAACTAATAGTGACTCCACAGGACATAGTAGAAGTTCCCTAGAGGGTTTCCAAGGCTGTAAATCTTTCACCTTTTTCCCACAGAGCATTAGTGGGTTCAAACTGCCAACATTTTGTTTGGCAGCAGAGTGCTTTAACTGTGGCACCACCAGAGCTCCATCTGCTGCAAAAGACCTTTTAAAGTGTTGAAGAGCAAAGATGATACTTGGCAGACTAACGTGCGCCTGACCAAAGCCATGGTATTTTCTATAGCCTCATATGCATGTGAGAGATGGACACTGAATAAGGGAGACTGCAGAAGGATTGATATATTTTAATTGTGGTAACCAAAAAAACCCAAACTCACTGCTGTCAAGTTGGATCCGACTTATAGCGACCCCTCCTTGGGTTTCTGAGGCGGTATCACTACAGAAGCAGAGTGCCCAACCTTCCTTCTGAGAAGTGGCTGAATTGTGGTATTGGTGAAGAATATCAAATGTACTATGGATAGCTAGAAGAACCAACAAATCTGTCTTGGAGGAAATTCAGCCAGAATGCTCCTTAGAAGTGCGATTGGCCAGACTTTGTCTCTCATGCTTTGGTCATATTATTCAGAAGGAACCAATCCCTGGGGAAGGATATCACACTTGGTATAGTAGAGGGTTCACGAAAAAGTGGAAGACCCTCAACAAGATGAATTGACACCATGGCTGTGACAATGGGCTCAAGCATGACAATGATTGTGAGGATGGCACAGGACCAGATAGTGTTTCGTTCTGTTGTATATAGAGTTGTTATGAGTTGGAACTGATTTGATGACATCTAACAACAAAAGTCATAATGAGAGGAGTCCCTGGGTGGTGCAAATGATTAAACGTTTGGCTATTAATGAAAAGATTGGTGGTTTGAACCCACCCAGTGGCACCTTGGAAGAAATGTCTCACTATCTGCTTCCAAAAGCTCACATCCTTGAAAACCCTATGCAACAGTTCCACTCTGCAGCACGTGGGGTCACCATGAATGGTAATCAACTCACAGTAACTGGTTTGGGTTTTTGTTTGGTATAACTGCCCACTCTCCCTGAAGCCTGTACCCCCCAGCTGGCCTTATGCCAACTTGAGTTACACAAATCACCTGGGAAAAAGAGTGATGACGAGGTAGGAAGACTGAGACAGTAACCAAGTCCAACGTAAATGGTATCCTTTTCTTTCCCAGCTACCAGACTTTAAAACATGTGAAGGCAGGGCTGTATCTCTGCTACTAGATCTCCAGGCCCAGCCCAGCCCAGAACTCAGTAAGCATATCAATGAAATGCTGAATGAATGAATGTGATGTGGCATATAGGGATAGAGGCTCTGAAATACTCAGCATGAGAAATTCATTGCTTTAGATTAAAGTACTGCCTTTCCAAGCTTTCTCTTAAAAAATTTAAATACTCA
>NW_006921594.1:14072969-14074392 GCF_000298275.1 Orycteropus afer afer | reverse complement strand
ACACTCCATGTTCCAATTATTAATGGATGTTTGAAGCTGTTTCTTCTTATCTTGAGTCATGCCATATCAGCAAAAGGAGGTCTTGAAAGCTTTATTCCATGCACATCATTAAGGTCGGCTCTATTCTGAGTAGGCAGCTCTTTCCTAATCGTATTTTGAGTGCCTTCCAACCTTAAGGGCTCATCTTCTGGCACTGTATCAGATAATGTTTGGGGGCTATTTTTTAGTAATATATCAGACAGTGTTTCACCTCTATTCATAAGGTTTTCACTGGCCAGTCTTTGAGAAGTGGATGGCCTCTTCCTTCTTCTCAGTCTGTTTAGTCTGGAAGCTTTGCTGAAACCTGTGCACCATGGGTAACTCTACTGGCATTTGAAACATCGGTGGCATAGCCTCTAGCCTCACAGCAACACACAAGCCACCACAGGACGAGAAACTGACAGATGAGTTCGTCTCCCTTAGCTGTCCCAAACTGCTCCACTCCTGCTTCCTGGCTTTCCCAGTCAGTTCTGGCCCTTCAAAAATCTGTTAGATGAAAGAAACAAGGCAAGTTTACTTCCTTCCCAATGTCACTAGACCTAGGGTGTCCCTCTCCTCTATGCTCTTGGTTTGAAAATCTGTTGGGTTAAAGAGGCCTCCTAAATGAAGATGGGTACCTAAAGTAGGCAAATAATTTGCCATCTCCTCAACATACTATTCTTCAAGTATTTGTCTAATATTTACTTTGACTAGGAGCAGACATGGCATCAGCAGGACCAAGGTGTATTTCAGCAATATTGCAGGAGTTGGAAAGATGAACCCTTTTTCATGTACAGTACTGTGTTGTCTGTGATGGCAAACATTAATCTATGGGTGGTTAGATGGTGAATAGGCTGAATGATCAGATATGTCTAGGCAGGGGGGAGTGTGCCCATGACCATGTATAGGGTTAGCAGACAATGTTTCTACATTCATATTTGTTTATGCTTTAAGAATGTCCAGGTGTATAGTAGAGCTGACAAGGGACAAGGTTCTGGTGGCTTCTTGGTTATAGCTACCTACCCAGAGGGAGCAAGCAGTTGGACTTGTGGGCTTGGGACCATGGTCACAAGGGACATCAAGCTCAACTGGCATAACATACTGCACAGAACATTGTTCTGCAGCCTACTTTGCTGTGTGGTGACTGGAATCTTAAAACCTTATGAGCGGCCATCTAAATGCAATGATGGGTCTCTCCTCATCCAGAGCAAAGAAGAATGAAGAAAATCAGACACATGGAAACAATTAATCCAAGGGACTGGTAGACCATGTGATTCTCAGCCTATTTGACTATGGGACCAGAAGAACTAGATGGTGCCTGTCAACAACTCAGAGGGGTATTGGTGTAGGAGATCCTGGATAGAGTAGGACAAAACTCAAAATCATAAAAAAAAAAAAAAAAAAA
>NW_006921594.1:14062802-14071446 GCF_000298275.1 Orycteropus afer afer | reverse complement strand
GAGTTTGCACCACTGAATTTAAGTATTACTGTAGGAAATACCTTCTGCTTGTTCCCTGTAATACTTCTTGGGCTTCCAAGAGTGATACTTGGAATTCTACTATTAGAACTTGTTTCCAGGGCTTCAGACAAGTTCTTCTCTGTTCAATCATAGCTGGCCAAATGAAACTGGGACAGATCAGAATTTGCAAAATGTGAGTACCTGGAATGGGGAAAATTATGGGTTGATGCACTGCTAGAAACTTAATCTCCCTCTTAGAAAACAAGAACAGTGTGTTCATTGCAAAGCAACCAAATCTCTTGCCTAACAGAGATAGAAACAACAATGCCCTACTCAAAGATGGCAGCCAACTGCACTGCTTTCCATGTATGTCACTCTCCACAGTCCTGGCAATAATCTAATCTCCTGCATCAAGCCTGCTGAAAGGGCTCACTATGCCTCTTATGAGTTTCCCATTGTAAGGCTTTGATCTGTAATTTTTCCCATTCTGGTTATTGTTCAAGGCACAGTCTGCAAATTCCAGTCCATCTCAGTTTTGCTTCATCGGCCATAACTGAACTGGTTCAAACAAGCCCTACTTCTTTCTTAAAGATTTCTTTCCTAAAGATTCAGATTATTTCTAAAGAAGAACTATACTGAAGGAACAGCATTATGAGCTGCCATAAGTCAGCTATATCTTGAATGGAAATGGCAGGCAGAGGTTCTCCTCAGAGCAGCCAGTCTTGGAAGAGACTCCAAGGCAGCTGAGGGGCAGAGGGGAGAAGAGTATGTAATGAGATAGCCCAGGATCCACACAGAACTTCCACTTTGTTATGAGCCTTCCTGGTCCTGCTTACAGTTGAAAGATAACATTTTGACCAAGAATTCCCCCTCTCCTAGTGTAGCTGCTCCCAGTTTCTAACTTTCAAATGCTTATTTACTGTTAGTTGCTGTTCCATCGATTCTGACTCATGGCAACTCCAAATGTGTCAGAGTAGAACTAAGCCATAGACTTTCCAAGGTTGTGAACTTTTGAGAGTAGATCACCAGGCCTGTCTTCCAAGCCACCTCTGGGTGAGTCAGAACTGCCAACCTTTCAGCAGTTAACCGAAATCGAGTGCTTAACTCTTTGCACCAATAAGGGACTCCTTGTATTAATGATGGCAATTAAAAATAAAATGTAAGGTAAAGAAGTTAGCAGATGTTGGAGAAACCATAAGAAAGAAAGTGCCAGAAGAGTGTAACACAAAACACAATATTAAAAAAAAAAAAGGTTAAAGATTGAAAAAAATCTTCAAGGCCAGAAAAAGACAGAAGCCTCAAGGAAAAAACACGAGCCATGATATTTTCTCTTCTCTCTTTTTGATCTTGTGATATTGGGCCATCTTTTATGAAGGTCATCTTTTATGAAAGTTAATAATTTTAACTAATTTTAAGATGTCTCCTGAGGCAGTGTGAGATTGTATGGTAAGTAAACAGTAGGCAGTTGCTGAGTTAAAGGAAAGGATCATTATCATTTAGGAGCATAATTAGCCCAGCACTGGGTGCTCCCTCTTACCCAGATTCCTCACTCTTGATGGGGCTCACCCTTTGGCCTGGGCTTTATTGAGCTGCTGCTTTAAAACATGAGGGTTGAGCCTCATTTTCTTCCGTTTATAATCTTAGAGAATCCATTTATTCCTCTAATCAATTATCAGGGCCACAAAAAGGGCATGGAGGTGCAGCATCCTCTGACCAACTCTAACTTCATGAAGGGGTGAGAGAGCGGTCAGCAGCATCAGCTCAAAACTGATTCCTAGGAGGTGGAAGTCAGACATATGCCACCCTTGACCTTTTTTTCACCAATTCTGACACCAACCATCCCTCCCACAGCACCCACTACTTCTCTATTGGGTTTGAGAATTTGTTGCAACGGCTACACAGAACTCACAGACAATACTCATAATTATGGGAATTATTAGGGAAGTAACAGGTTAAAATTCAGGCTCAGGACCACTCAGAACACAATCCTTAGATCAGGATGGCCTCCCCTCTGCCATGCGTGTAGGCATGCTTCTCTTTGGTCTTTGGCCTCTGGGCCTGTCCTCTGCCCTGCTCAAAAGAAGCTCTGTGAATAGGTGCACCCCACTCCACCAGCATACCTCCTACCCAAAGACACTCAGCCTTCTTGCACCATGAGCCTGCAAGCCTAATGCTCTGTCTCAAGCTGGTCTCTCAGTTCTGCTGCCTCTGCTGCCACCACCTCTCTGCCAGTCTCTGCCACCATGTCTGTACAGAGATCTTGGGTCCAAGGACCCACTCTACTCTCAGCTCTTCTCTGTCTTGATGGTAGTGAGATCACCCCCTTCTTCTGCCTCTGGGATGGCACATTTTAAGCCTTGCAGAATGACAAAACTGACTAATCACCACATGAGGGTTCTAGAAACTTTATCTGCACCCCCACAAGGATGCCATGTATCTTATTTATATTACTAACAAGCTATCCAATCCCCTTGGTAGGCGACAAAGCACCTCACATTTGCATAGTTCCACCCAGTCATCTTGTGGGAGTCATAAAGACCATGGTTAGAAGAGCCATACTAAGCAATTCACTGTACCACAAGGGCCATTCCCAAACAATATTAACGATGCAAGGAATACTTACTAATATTATAGCAGAAACCGAACTCACTGCCATCAAGTCAATGCCAACTCATAGTGACCCCATTGGGTTCCCAAGGCTATAGATTTTTATGGAAGTAGATTGCCTCATCTTCCTCCTGCAGAACAGCTGGTGGGTTTGAACCACTGACCTTTTGGTTAGCAGCCAAATGCCTTAACCACTACACCACCAGAGCTCCTTGCTAATGTGATATTTGTAATTTTCAAAGCACTTTTACATGCATTATTGCATATCTTCTTCCCAACAACCCTGTGAAGTAGGTATGATTGTTGTTGCTATTGTTGCAGTTTTACAACTGTAGAAACTGAAGCTTAAAGAGATGATGTGACTTGCCTAAGCTCACAGAGAAAGGGAATGGTTGTAGACTCCTGTTTTTTAGTCCCAAGTCCTGTTGTTTCACAGTAACCTTTGATTTGGAGGTGATGCTATTTATCCACAATGCTTCTCTCACTCTTTTATTAATCATAACAATGGTAATAATGGCCAACCTTTTGGGGTATTCATATAATGCCAGGTACATCTCATTTGAACCTCATACCAGTCCTATCCTGTGGATGTTATAGCTAACTTTATTTTAAAAGTTGAGTAAATTGAGGCTCAGAGAGGTTGGCTGTAATCTCAGAAAAGTTGATTATGTTGTCCAAGGGCACACAGCTAGTAAGCGATGGAGATGAGATTCAAATCCAGGCCTGTTGGTTTCCCAAGCTTTTAACCACTCAACTCCACTGTCTTGTTGCATCCCTATTTTCCCTTCCAAGGTGTCCAGCTCCTAAGAACTGTCAGATTGGAGCAGCAGAAGCATGCAGAGTGCTTTCTAAGGGCAAAGTGCTGAACTACAGGCTGTGAGAAGGACACAAAGGATGAACAATGAGTCTGGGACTGTTAAGAGTGGGGACACAAATGACTTGCAGATAAGGACTGATAAGTAAAACAAACTGAAATGGATGCTTTATCAGAGATGCAGAGCCCAGTGGGGCCGGGGAGAGAAATGCGTTGGTCAAACCCACACCAAGACATCAGAGACTTAATATGGATATCCACCCTGAATCATTCACATTTTATAAGAGTCAGACCTTACTAATAATGACCTCAGCCAGAGAAGACAGCTCAGTGTCATCAGCTGGGCACAAGAAGATCCTGGAAACACATGGTGAAGGCAGCAGCCTGTTTGAATAGGGCAGCCCGGACTGGGAATTGTTAGCCCCTCTAGCTGATTACAAATGCTCCAGTAGCAAATCAATCCTGAAAGATAAACTTCTTTGATGTAAAGACCCTAATATAGTAAAATCTGTGAAAGCCAGAACCTGTGAAAGGCAGAAACCGGTCAGAGAAGGAAAACTCAAATATTTTTCACTAATAGGGAATGAGAGACAAATGATAAGACTGAAAAAGAAAGAAAGGAAGAAAAGAAAAGTGGTAAGACCGTACCTTGTCAAAGGTGGAAAACTTTTCAAGGCTAGGTAAAACAAGGTAGTCCTGTCTAGTTCTGACTCTCACAAGCCTCCATGTACAAATAAATACTACTTGGGGTTTTGCTTCAATGAAAAGCAATAAAATATCCCCAGCCACCTTTAAACATGTTTAGCTCATTCCTTTGCTGATTGAACCTGGAAGAAGGAGTGGGGAGAGTTGGTGAGACAATCTATCCTACCCCCAATGAAGGGAAACTCTTTGAAGCTTTGAAGGCAGTGGGAGAATCTTTGTCATCTTCCACCACTCCCTAGGGAAGCAGTGGAGAGAGATTTCTCCCTGTCATGGCTCTGTCTCAGTAGTTCTCAGCCCTGACTGCGTGTTAGATTCACGTGGGTAGCCTACTGAAGCCTAGGACCCAAGACCCACCACTTGGACTCCACGTCTCTGGGGGGGCAGCCCATGTACTGTAATATTTAAAAACTCCCAGGTGATTGTGAAGCCCAGTGAGGATGACTGCTCAAGAGCTTTAGAACCAGAAATAAATAACTGACACAAATGTCCAATTAATCTTCAACCGTTTTGGTGAGTTTGGAAGGAAATGAGCATTGTACAATTTTGAAAGAGGGTTAACAAGTCACGAAGAAGAGAAGAAACTTGCCTACATTAGATGGCTGGGAGTCAGAGGTTGGGGTCCCTGTTTCAGAGAGGACTTGCTGTTTCTTTTCATTGTGGTGGTTTAATTCTTGTAAATAAATATATCACAACTGTTGCCAATTCAACATTTTTCATTTTAGTGCTATCAATTCCATGAATCATATTGTACAACAATTACGCTTAACTGATGCACATTTCCCATCACCATAAACAGAAACCCACTGCTTCCCAAACGATGGCTCCCCTCTTCCATTCCCTCCCACCCCTGGTAACCACTTTGGTCTCTATACATTTGCCTATTGTCATTTCATATAAGTAAGATCATGTAACATTTTTCCTTTTGTGCTGTTTTCTTTTTTGGTCCCCCATTTCTTTTTTCTGGTAGCATATTACAGTATTAATTGTTCTGAAGGGTGAATGTTTGTATTAGTTAAGATTCTTTGGTGGCAAGCAACATAAATCGATTCTTAACTTTATATGTACCCAGGCATGAGATTTCTACTCTTTTCTTGGGTGACTTTTCCAATTAGATCTATTCTATTATTGATTTAAATTGTTTCTTAGAATGAAACCAAATATTTCTTTGATAATTCTAGGTCATTGCAAGCCCAAGCAGGGGGTCATGAGAGAGACACATCCATTTAGAACGAGCCAGGGGCCTTGTCCTGTGCATTCTGTACATCAGTGAGGACTGAATTCAGAGCTAACTCAGTCTCAGCTTTCAATCCAGCATGTCTGCCACAGGATCTATGACAGTTCATTCTTTTAGAACACAGAGCTTAATTCTCAAGGAGGCCTGGGTTGGAGAGGCACCTGAATTATGGCCTGCTTAAAGGTTCAGTCATGTTTCCTGATTTAACTGGGCCAGTTCAGTTATTTATTTTTGCCATTTGATTTCAGGGTAGGGCAAATTTTAGAGTGTCTGCAATTTCCAGAGAGCTCACACATTGAGTGACTGGGGCAGGTGTTCAGGAACCCCGTCCCCCATGACCATTATTTTATTTTGTTCCTCCCCCAGCCTCATGGTTTATATATGAGTTATGTGACAGAGTTCTATTTTTAACGGTAAACATGCTCTGTTCAACTGGAATCATGTTCTTTAGACACTGCATTATGCAAGCTGGCTCCCAAGTTTGCCAGGAGAGCTAAACTAAACTGACAATTCCCAGCCATAGTCACTGAAACCCCCACAGTGAACCAAGCAGCATGCTTACTTGCTGCAGGATAGAGCTGGAGTTGTGTTAAATAACTGTATATTGCTACCTGATGAGAAAGCTGTTTCTGGCAGCTTCAATCAGGTTCTCTCATCTTGTCTCCTGTCTAATCCCAGAATAAATCCTGTGGGGTTTGGGGTAGGTCATTAAACAGACTTCTGGTGAAGAAGATTAAACTTGAAACAAGACATCAGGAGGAGCAGGCAATGCAGTGCTCATTGTAATGTATCTTCCCAAGTACTAGGCAAGAGAGAAGACAGCTGAGATGGAAGGCATTTAGTTGAGAAGCCACTCCAATGTAGATGTTCCTGCTGAGCTAGTCGTTATCCCAAAGTAAGTGTCTTAGACAAGTCCAGTGCTGGGGCTGCAAATATTTTTCTTGGGATGATCATAGCAAGTGGCTCTCAAAAATTGCCTGGATCTAGGAATCTTTCCCTCAGACTTCTTCTACAGAATCAACATCAAAGATGAGTCAGAAAAGGGTCAGGTCTAATGAACAGACACTTCAGTAAAGAAGATACACTGGCTGCCAACAAACACATGAGGAAATGCTCATGATCATTAGCTATTAGAGAGATGCAAATCAAAACAACAATGAGATATCATCTCACCCCAGCAATAATAGCATAGTTCAACGAGACAAAAAGTAACAAATGCTGGTGAAATTGCGAGAGTTTGGAACTCTCATACACTGCTGGTTGGACTGCAAAATGGTACAATCACTATGGAAAATGGTATGGCATTTCCTTAAAAAACTGAAAATAGAAATACCAATTGATCCAGTAATTCCATTACTAGGAATATATCCTAAAAGAGATGACAGACAGGACATGAACAGACATATGCACACCCATATTCATCATAGCATAATTCACTATAGCAAAGACATGGAAACAACCTAAATGCCCATCAACAGATGAATGGATAACCAAACTATGCTACATTCCCACAGTGGAATACTATGGGACATTAAAGAATAATGAAGAATACATGAATCATCTCACAATGTAGATGACTTTGGAGGACATGATGCTGAGTCGAACTCGACAGCACATAACAACAACAAAGTCTGAGTGAAATAAGTCAATCACAGAAGGACAAATACTGTATGAGCCCATTATTGTAAAAAGTCAAGAAAAGGTTTACTGAGGGAAGGAAATTCACTTTGTTGGTTACTGGGGATGGGAGGAAAGGGGAGGGAAAATTTCAGACTAGTTGGAGGTCATATGTTGATTTGGGTGAGGGGAGGGACCATATGGACAGAGTCTGTGATCAGTATGATGATACTGGGAAAAGGAAGGACACTGAAATGTGAACATAAATCAGTATGATGATACTGGGAAAAGGAAGGACACTGAAATGTGAACATAAAATATAGACAACAGAGGCAAATACTAATAAATGCACAATACTGCATCACCACTAACACCAAACACCAGGCTACAGATAAATGTACAGACAGGCGAGAAGATCAGGTGGGGGCTGGGGAACAGGAATATACCCTAGACCACGGATAGATTTAGCTGAAGATAATCTTGCATATGCACTTGTCCCACAAAATTAGACACATACGTTACAGAAGCAACAGAGAGCAACAGAAAGCAGAGTTGGAGTAACTTCTTAGAGATAACCAAACACTTTGAGAATCAGCAGGGCTGCTGACTCGGGACCATAGTCTCAGGGGACATCATGCTCTACTGGCATAACATAGTACATAAAAATCTGCTCTACAGTCTACTTTGGTGAGTAGCAACTGGGGTCTTAAAAGCTTTAGAGTGTGTTAATGCACAGGGAGACAGCTCAGGGGACAGGAGTGCAGGGAGGGATGGACACAGGGAAGAGGTGACTAGGGGGAGGAAGTGGGAGGGAAGCTATTGCATTGTGGTGAATTGTAGTCAATGTTAATGAGACAAAGTGTATGTGGGCTGCTATATGGAAAGTGAATTTGCTCTGTAGATTTTCACCCAGATCACCACACACACAAAAAAAAGCAAGCTTTCTAGTGGCCATATAAGATGCAACTGTTGGTCTTCTCTCATCTGAAGCAAAGAAGAGTGAAGAAAATAAAAGGTATCTGAAAATAATTAGTCCAAGGATAAGATGGACCACAAGGACCTCAGCTTTCATGATCATGAGACCAGAAGAACTAGATGGTGCCCAGCTACCAATGCCAACCACTCGGAAAGGGATCAAAACTGGAGATCTTGGATAGAGTGAGAGGAAAAATGTGGAACAAAATTCAAAAACACAAAAATGACCAGAATTACTGGTCACATGAAGTCTGGTGGAACCCACAAGACTATGGCCCCAGGTTATCCTTTCGGCCTAGAAATGGACTCACTCCCATGGATTAGCTCTCAGCCCAACAGTAAAAAGACCTACATGCAGAACACCTGCCCCCAGGTGATGTAGACCTACTCTAGGGAGATGCACTCCTTAGAACAATCAGCCATGAGACACCAGAGGGGCAGCATTCACATAGGGGGAAAGCTGGACAGACAGGAGTACATAGTTAAGAAGGCACAGGAAGGGAGTTGTCACAGGGATGGGAGGGGACGAGAGTTAGGTATGGTTGGGGTTGGTAATAGGGGAGTAAAATCAAGTGTGCATGAACTGTTGAATGTAAAATAAATTTGCTTTGTAAATTTGTACCCAAAGCACAATAACATTGAAAAGAAAGAAAGAAAGAAGAAAGGGAGAGAGGGAGGGAGCGGTGGAGGGA
>NW_006921594.1:14056639-14062687 GCF_000298275.1 Orycteropus afer afer | reverse complement strand
AAAGAGAAAGAAAGAAAGAAAAAGGGTCAGATCTAGAAGTTTCTGCAGAGGAACCAGTTGTGTCAGTCAGGATTCTTTGGTGGGAAGCAACAGAAATCAACTTTTCATAAGAGCCAGGCTACTCAAGCAGAAAAGGATTTTTTAGAAAATAAGTTCCATGAGAGCAGGGGCTGGCTTGTTCCCTCTGTTACCCTAGCAGAACAGTGCCTTGAGTATATAGCAGGAACTCAGTAAATGTTTGTAGATGAAAATGAGACAAAGTGTAGATCAAAGAACTGTTGGGAAGGCTGAGAACCAGTTTTAAAAAGAAGAATGAGAGGATCTTTGGAGGGGTTTAGGTAGCAGTAACTCCGTCCCTAGGAGCTCTGATAGCACAGTGCCTAAGGCACTTACTGCTAACCAGAAAGCTGGTGGTTCAAACCCACCAGCCACTCCTTGGAAGGAAGATTGGGCAATCTACATCCTTGGAAACCCAAGGAGGGGTCATTATGAGTCGGGTCCGACTCAACGGCAAGTAACAACAACAACAACAACTCTGTCCCTAACAGCCCCATCTGGGCATCACAGCTGGAATCAATGTTCTCCAATAATTCTTTCAGTCTTTGAGTGTCTACACTTATGCTTCAAAATCCAGAAAGAGAGAGAGTATGCAACTGCCCTAGCTCGAGTCACATGCCTACTCCTTTGGCCAGTACAGTAAAAGGGTATTTTGTTTGGCAATTCCTGACTTTGCACAATGGGGCAGAAATGATTTCCCAAAGGAAAAGTGGGGTGCTATTCTTAGGAGAAAGAGAAGTCAATTCTGGGAAGCCAAAACAACTGGCTTGCCTCTAAACCAAAAACCAAACTCATTGCCGTCAATTTGATTAGACTTATGGCAACCCCTCCTTGGGTTTCCAGCATGGTATCTCTATGGAAGTAGATTGCCCAGTCTCTAAGGAGGGTCTAATTTCATTACTTGCTTCTGTATAGGTGAACACCAAACACAGCTGACTGCTTTGCCTGCCTTCTTCCAGCTCCTCTTCTCTGTGTGAAAGAGAGTCAGCCAGGATGGGGAAAGAAGCCATTTCTGTTCCTCTTCCCCTTCACCCTCTGTCATGAGTAAAGGTGACCATTTTAGGGCTGACCATCAGTTCTGAGCCCTTGCTCTTAGAGATTTGTATTAACGACTATTGATATTCCAATACTAGCTCACTATGAAAAGGTGCTCCCACCACACACTGTGAAGGGTGCTCATAAGCCACCATCTCCCCCTGGACAAATAGCAGGTTTGCTTACTGTTTGCCATAAAAGCAGAAGTCCCAAGCTCAGTTCGTCAGTGCAACCATCACCACTATTAGTTTCCAAATTTCCACTACCCTTAGTAGAAGTGTAACGTTTCCTAAGCAATGAATAGGTGTTCTTAATTTTTAATATCCAATTATCAATATTTCTATAATTGGCTTAAGAAACCCTTTTCTAATGAGGTCAAAAAGAGTCTTACAGATTTTTTCCTCAATTGCCTTTCATAATTAGGTCCGAAGTCCTCTTGGAAGTACTCATGTGTATGGTATGAGGTAGAGGTGAGATTTCATGCTCTTTTCTAACAGCTTTCTAACAAGATGTACTCTGCAGTGCTACCTTCATCACGAGCCAAGCGTCCATATGTCAGTGGGTCTGTTTCAGAGCTCTCCATTCATTCCATTGCTCTGTTTTTCTGTCTTTGTACTAATACTACATTTACTTAGTGGAGTCTCTGGGTGATGTAAGTGGGTAAGCACTCAACTACTTGCTGAAAGTTTGGCAGTTTGCCCCCCGCCCCAGGTGCCTTAGAAGATAGGCTTGGTAATCTGCTTTCATAAGGTCACATCCTTGAAAACCCTATGGAGCCTCCAGACTTTCTGGAGTCTGGATGAACCCCCAAAACTATTGCCCTGAGATAATCTTTAGGCCTTAAAGCAAAAATATCCCTTAAAATCTTCTTAAAACCAAACAGTATTAAGCTCTGGTAGCATAGTGCCTAAGGCATTTGACTGCTAACCAGAGGGCTGGCGATTCAAACCCACCAGCCACTCCTCAGAAGGAAGGTTGGGCAATCTACTTCCGTAGTGTTTTAGCCTCAGAAACCCAAGGAGGGGTCGCTATGAGTCGGGTCTGACTCGACGCCACATAACAACCACAACAACTTGGTCTCTCCCCATATGTAACAGAAATGAGTGGAGAAAATCAAAGACACAAGGAAACACTTAGTACAGAGGGCTAATGGACCACGTGAAGCCTAGTCTCCATGACCCTGGGACCAGAAGAACTAGATGGTACCCAGCTACAACTGCTGACTGCTTTGAAAGGGATCACAACAGGAGATCGTAGATACAGTGGTAGAAAAATGTGTAACAAAAATTAAAAACCATAAAAACACCAGGCTTTCTGGGTTGATAGACTCTGGTGGAACTCCCGAGACTGTGGCCCTTCAAAACTCACTGCCATCAAGTCAATTCTGACTCAGCAAACCCTCCTTGGGTTTTCCAGGAGGTATCTCTATAGATATAGATGCCCAGTTTTCCCTCTGAGGAGTGGCTGGTAGGTTTGAACCTCCAGCCTTCTGGTTAGCAGTGAAATGCCTTAGGCACTATGCCACTCCTTTAAGCCTGGAACTGAACTCATTCCCATGCTCAACTTTCAATAGACAGGTTTATAAGGTGAACAATAACACCAGGGAGGTACGTGCTCATTAGAGCAATCAATCATGCAAAATCAAAAGGGCAGCATTTGTTCAGTTATAGAGCTCAGAAGGCAGGAAAGGATAGGAAAGAAGAACAAAGGGAAATGTAAGCACAGGGAGGAAGTGGGAAAAGCACTGTTACATTGTGGGGATTGCAGTGAATGTCACAAACAAAATGTGTATGAATTGTTGAATGGAAAACCAATTTGCTCTGTAAACTTTCACCCTAAAAAGAAAAAAATAAAATAAAATGGAACACCTAAAGTTTGATATCCTAATATTAGTGATCTGAAATGGACTGCTATTGGCCATTTTGAATTAGAATATGTATGTTTTTTTCTCTATGTATATTTTTTCAATATATATATTTTCAATCGCCTCATATGCATGTCTCATATGCATTCAAACATCATAGAAGTTAGGATTTACAACACATAGGATAGTTACATCAGATCACAAATTGGAGGATAATTACATAATACTGAGAATCGTGGCCTAGCCAAGTTAACATGGGGACATGACTATGCAAAGATATTCGACTGTGTGGATCATAACAAATTATGGATAACATTGTAAAGAATGGGAATTCCAAAACATTTAAATGTGCTCATGAGGTACCTGTACATAGACCAAGAGGCAGTCATTCAAACAGAACAAGGGGATCCTGTGTGGTTTAGAATCAGGAAAGGTGTGCATCAGGGTTGTATCCTTTCACCATACTTATTCAATCTGTAGGCTGAGCAAATTATCCAAGAAGCTGGACTATATGAAGAAGACCACAGGATCAGGATTAGAAGAAGACTCATTCACAACCTGTGATATGCAAATGACACATTTTCCTTACTGAAAGTGAAGAAGACTTAAAGTTCTTACTGATGAAGATCAAAGACTACAGCCTTCAGTATGGATTATACCTCAACATAAAGAAAACAAAAGTCCTCACAACTGGACCGATAAGTACATCATGATAAATGGGTAAAAGATTGAAGTTGTCAAGGTTTTCATTTTACTTACATCCATAATCAACACCCATGAAAGTAGAAGTCAAGAAATCAAACGACAACATATTGCTCTGGGCAAATTTGCTGCAAAAGACCTCTTAAAAATGTTAAAGTGCAAAGATGTCACTTTGAAGACTAAGGTGTGCCTGACCCAAGTCACTGTCTTTTCAATAGCCTCATATCCATGTGAAGTTGGACAATGAATACGGAAGCTGGCAGAAGAATCAATGCATTTGAATTATGGCGCTGGTGAAGAATATTGAATATGCCATGGCCTGCCAGAAGAATGAACAAATGTCTTGGAAGAACTATAATCAGAATGCTCCTTAGAAGCAAGAATGGTCAGACTTCCTCTCTCATACTTGGATCATGTTATCAGGAGAGACCAGTTCCTGGAGAAGGTATCATGCTTGGTAGAGTAGAGGGTCACAAAAAGAGGGAAGACCTTCAAATGGATTGACACAATGGCTGCAGTGGTCTCAAGCGTGGCAGTGAAGGTGAGGAGGGCGCAGAACCGACAGTGTTTTGTTCTGTTGTACACAGGGGTCACTATGAGTCAAAACCAACTTGGTGGCACCTAACAACAGCAACAATAACAACACATGAAGAAGCTGAGACATGGAGAGATTTTAGAACTTTTCTGAGTTTTACTGTCTGTAAGTGTGAGGCAGGTCAGATTGGAACCAGGCAGCCTGGCTTCAGGCCTGTGCTTCAGATCACAGCACAATGGGGTGAAGCAGAAGGAGGGAACAACAGCAGACGATGCAGTTCTCGCTTTGGCTGCAACAGGAGAAGACAAAGAAGTAAATCCAGGTCTTATCAGGATAGCTTCTGATGTTCACATCGAGTTCCCTGGGGTGGCACAAAACCTTTGGTCCAGTGAAGCAATTGTAAATGCCTCCTCTGCTGTTAGACTGCTCTGCATTGCTAGGACTCAGTGGCTACCAGCGTCAGCATGAAAATCTCCTAACCAAACCCATTGCCATCAAGTTGATTCTGACTCATAGTCTTTAGGACAGAGCAGAATTCCAAGGCTGTAAATCTCTACAGAAGCAGACTGCCTTATCTTTCTCCCACAGAGCAGCTGGTGGGTTTGAACTACTGACTTTTTGGTGAGCAGCTGAATACCTTAACCACTGTGCCACCAAAGCTCTTCTTCTAACATCAGAAAGGCACTAATGTCAGGAAGGCGTTCGGTATTTTGTTTCAGGACTAGAATCACAAAACAATGACAGTTATTATGTACATTACCTGTATTATCTGTAATAGAAGAAAAATAGGTTTATAAACCATTTTTCAAAAAGAAAAAACAGTATTTCGGCTTTAACGAATAAGGAATGTCTGCCTTGAGCACTATGCTCTTTTAAGGACTATCTGTATGGTATCAAACTGGCAACAGCAACACGAAAGTTAGATAGGAACTTTCGGGGCAGTGAGTTTACTTTAATGAGGGGAGGAATAACTCAGAAAAGGAGGGTGAGAGTGGTTGTACAACTCAGAGTGCAATCAATGTCACCGAATTGTACATGTGGAAACATTTGAATTGGTGTATGTTTTGCTGTGTGTATTTACAACAACAACAAAGGCGCTATGGAACAGTTCTACTCTGCACACATGGGGTTGCTGTGAGTCAGAATCTACTTGACAGCAACTCACAATAACAACACTTACTCAATAAGCAATAAATCTTGATACCCAACAGTCCAAGTCCTCCCACTGTATATTTTCAAGAGTGACTTGGTGAAGATTTTGACATTTTACACAAGAACCAGCTCAAACCTGGAGTTTCCTTTCTGGAATACGTATCTTAGGGTCATTATTTTTTCATGAGCTATGTTCTCAGAAGTGACTTATTCTATTCTCTGGTTGGTCCTTTCAGGGACTTTTTCCATCTATGGTTAAATAAAGACTTTATTTGAGTCCATGCAAATCCAACGTTTGAAATCTCCCATACATGTTAAGTTTACTTGTTGCAACAGGTGCAAGTGTAGGAATTTCATCTAAACTAGCTGGTGACCTTTCCTTAAGACAAATCACCTGATCTTTGGAAGTGGGATGGGTAATTGAGAAGCAGTTTGGAGCTCTCTTCTGAAGGCTGCGCTGTACAGAGTGCAGGGCTTCAAATTGTACAGGTAGAATTTCCATATTTGCCCCAGAGATACTGAATCAAAATCTACATTTTAACCAGAACCCCAGGTGGTTTTTAAGAATCTGGAGAACCTTGTTAAAATATAGATTCTGGAGGTGGGGCAAGATGGCGGACTAGGCAGAAGGATTGCACAGACCCTCTTCAACAAAGAAAAGGGAAACCAATTAACACAGACACAGAAGATAATCTTGGACCCC
>NW_006921594.1:14031339-14049029 GCF_000298275.1 Orycteropus afer afer | reverse complement strand
ATTCTGATTCAGTATATGTGGGATGGAAATGCAAATTCTCACAGGGGGTCAAACCAGAATGAACCAGCTTGAAACCCTACTCTGTAGAGAGAGTGGGCTTTGGAGTCAGATTTCTGGGTTCAACTTCTAGTTACATCACCTGATAGCTTGTGTCTAAGCAAGTTAGTTAACCTCTCTGGCCTCGGTTCCCTCATAGTGACCCTACAGGACAGAGTAGAACTGCCCCATATGGTTTTCAAGGCTGTAAATCTTCATGGAAGAGGCCTCATCCTTTTCTTGCAGAGCAGCTAATGGGTTTGAACCACTGACCTTTTGGTTTGCAGCCCAGTACTTTAACCACAGCACCTTCAGAGCTCCTTGGCATGGGAAAAAGTACTTGTTAAATGTTAACCATTATTATTATGATTGAAAACAATTCCTCTTTCTTCCAGGGGCTTTGAGACCCACCTAAGAGAATGGTGGAGAAGTGCTCCTTTGGCATTTCCAAGGTGTAGAGGGCTTTACCTGTTGGAGAAGCCACACAGGCATCTGAAGGGTGGGTCCTAATGTCATTCTGCATTGTAAGGCTCAGCAGTCTGAAGGCTCTGGTTTGAGTCCATGGCTAATTAATTACCTAATGTACTCGCTTCCTTTGGTTCTTTGAACGTAACATTTCTGAGGTCACAGAAACGACAAGTGGAAAACAGCGTCACATCACAGGCTCCTGTCCTGTGCCTACTCTGTAGCATTTTCCAATTAGCCCTTCCCTGCTCGGTGGTGGGTGGGGTGGTATTGGCTGCTGTTGAGTCAGCCCTGAGTCAGCTCCATGCGCACAGATCGCTGTGATCCATAGGGTTCCCACTGACTGACTACCTAAAGGAGATCACCAGACTTTTCTTCTTAGTCTTTCTTAGTCTGGAAGCTCTACTGAAACCTGTTCACCTTCATAGCAACAAGCCTCATTGGCAGATGGGTGATAGCCACACACGGGATGCCTTGTCTGGGAATTGAACCTGGGTTTCCCACATGGAAGGTGAGAATTCTAGCACTGAACCAGCAAGCACCTTCCTTATTGTACAGTGGGGTAAATTTTGATACATTATTTACTACCTTTTGTACCGCTTCCTGGTCAGGGACATGCACACAGCCTCAAGGAGAGATGAGGCTCTTCCGGCTGCTACAGGGCAGGGAGAAACATGTAGTTTGAGTTCAGGTTTTTGGGAACCCAAATAAAAGGAGGCCCCGCGGGAGCAGAGCAATGAGTTTATGTATCAAGAGCCTGGAAAGAAACTCAAGAGAGACATCTGCCTGGGACCTCACTCCCTCCTCACAGTAGGTGGGGATAAAGCCTGGGGAGGAGCAGTGAGATGCAATCCTGAGAATGTTTGAAGTCTGGGCTGGGGAAGCCCACAGGATAGAGGGTATCAGCCAGAACAGTCTGCAAAACCAAGGGGCAGCCGGTCAGCCCACCATTGCCCCAAGCCATGCCAGCTGATGCCCGTGCAAAGAAGTGGCCTTGGCTGGTTCGGCCTCAAGACCATCCCTCTGAGGGGTGCTATCACTTCACAAGCCCTTCTAGAAACAGAGAGGGAGGTGGCAGTGTGAGAAGTCCAGCACCTGGATGGATGGAGCTGGACAGAGGAGAAGACTGCTCTTCTTACATTGACATGGAAAGATGTTTGTAATGGGGTTGGAAACAAATGACAGTTTTTCCAATAGTATGATCTTATTTAATAATAAACAAATGGGTACGTATGTGTGTAGTATATGGAAGATTATCTCCATAGCATTACTGGAATTATTCTAATCAGTGGAATTATTGGTGCTTTTTATGTTCCTCTTTTCTCTGTATCATATATCTTCAAATTATTCTGGTTATTCTAAAATGATTTTCTGTAGTACTTTTATAATTAGAAGGAGCTCTGGTGGCTCAGTGGGTAAGGCATTTGGCTGCTAACCAAAGGGTCAGCAGTTCAAACCACCAACTGCTCTGTGGGAGAAAGTTGAGACAATCTACTTCTGTAAAGATTTACAGCCTTAGAAACCCAGTGGGGGTCGCTATGAGTCAGAATCAACTCCATGGCAGTGGGTTTATAATTAGAGTAAAAAGAGAAGGAACATTATTTGGGTGTGTCTCTTTCAGATTTAACCAGTCAGCAGGTGGGGGTAGGGGTGGGCCAGTGGAATTCGATTGGAGCCAGCATTTAGGACCAAGCCCCACTCTTCTCTCCTACACATGTTTGTCCCTGACCAGCTGCTAAAATGTGAGGCTCTGTCCAGTTTGAGGGCAGGGCTAGAAGGTTCCTCGGGCTCCCCACTCAAAGGATCTGGCTAAAGTTATTGCCATGGCAATATGGAAAACAAGCTGGGCTTTGAACTAGTTCTTTCCAGTTCAGTCATGGCCGATAAAGCTAAACCAGAATGGATACGAGTTTGTAAGATGTGGGTGACCCAGAATGATAACCACAATGGGAAGTGCTCTGCTAGAAACTTGATCTCCCTGTTTGAAAACAAGGGCAGAGTGTGCATTGCATAGCAACCAAATTTCTTGACAGCCAGGATTGGAAACAACGGTGCCCTGCTCAAAAATGGCAGCTGACCATGCCACTTTGAATGTGTGTCACTCTCCACAGTCCTGTCGGTAATCTGGTCTCCTGCATCAGGCTCCTGAAGGGGCCTACTTTGCCGCTTCTGAGTATATCATTCCAGGGTTTCGGCCCATAATTTTTCCCATCTGATTATCATTCTGCTTCATCCAGATTTTAGAAATTCAGATCTGTTCTGATTTCACTTTGTTGGCCACAACTGATCAGGTTCAAACCATTTTGAAACCCTGAAAACAAGTCAAAATGGAAGACATTGACTGATCTGGGTTGGAGAAAGGAGAGAGACATCCCTTCTTCTGTCTTGTTTTCCTGAGTGTCAGTCAGTGACTAGAGCACTGTTCACAAGCCATTCACACAGCATCGGTTAGGTTGCCTCCTGCTACTTGTAATAAGGCCAAGGACAGGGACTCATAAATATTAGAAGCTTATCCTCTCAAGAAAAGGGGGTGGAAAGAGCACAGGGCTGACATGGTGACTTTCTGCTAGTTGGCTCCTGTCATTGAGCTCCCAAGATGGCTGCTGGACTTTAGCTGTTTCGTGTCTGTTTCGGCCAGGATGAAGGGTTTGGCAGGAGGGGGAAGGGGCCTTCCAAGAGGCCTCACCCTGAGACCTACCCTCATTTTCATGACACCCAACCTGTACCAGTGACTGGGCTCCCAATGTAGGGGTTTTATTTTGTTTGGTTTGGTTTTAAGCTGGCACATTGCCAGGAGTTCTGGGCAGGCAACAAGCAGTCTCACATAGTCTAAAAGCTCTGCTTTGTACAGCAAACTCCGTAACTGTGTGCTCCAGAGATTTCAGGATCAAGGATTTTGGAAAAATCAGGTAACCAAAGGTACCATAAAGAGTCCCATGGGAAATTTCTGCCCAACAAGACAGTTCTTTTGCTAAGCTGGTCACCCAGAATCTTACTCCATGTTTCGCCAAGGGCTGCAGCTATTGGCACATGCATAAACCGTCTGGACTCTGACTATCCTTGGAAAGTTAATGTGAGGACAGAAGGGTGTTTGCTTGCCAAGCTCTGTATTATTTCCCTCTATCCCCCACCAGCCACTCTTCGGAAGGAAGGTTGGGCAATCTACTTCCACAGTGATACCACCTTGGAAACCCAAGGAGGGGTCGCTATGAGTTGGGTCCGACTCAATGGCACATAACAACATCCCCATAGGAGGAGTTCTAGTGACACAGTGGTTAAAGCATTTGGCTGCTAACCAAAAGGTTGGCAGTTTAAACCCACCAGGTGGTCTACAGAAGAAAGATGAGGCAGTCTGCTTCCATAAAAATTTACAGCCTTGAAACTCCTATGGGAGTATTTCTGCTCTGTCCTATAGGGTCCTGATGGGTCAGAATTGACTCAAGGGGGTTCTTTTGACAGTCACTAAGTCACAGACATGCTCTGCATTGTGGTTTTTAGACAGCAACCTGTACCCCACAGTGGGGGAAGGGAGGTCCTGGAACAGTGAGATTCCCAATGGTCAGAGGTGGGCCTCTTGTAAGAGAAATACTTGGAGCTGCTCCACAGATGAATTCAGAGGAAGACAAGATATTGAGAAGGAAGGTGGTTTTGATTTTGAGTCTGGAGGAAGGTGGCTTCAGGATGTTACATAAAAAGAAATGGAGCCCTCCAACCTACCCCAGGCAAAGCAGGAACTTTGAACAAGTGCAGAGCTCATCAGGGCTGTGATCACTTTGAGACCCAAGAGACCTGGGGGGCATTCTCACTTTGCTCATTATCTCTGCCTTGGAGTAGGAGGCATTTCCCTGGGTCCACTCCCCTTTCTCAGCTCACAGGGCAAGTTGCTGCCCTTCACTCAGTTCTCTGCTGGAATGTTGCTGCCAGTGCTGCTAGATTTTATCCTCTCTGCTTTCTAGAGCTCTTGGGTTCTTGGTACTTTTTTTGGGGGGGTCTGTAACAGAAAGAAGCTGGCATGTGAGTTACAGGTTTTTTTTACTTACTAGACATAGTAAAATTGTTGTTGTTGGTATGTACCATCAAGTCGGACCCGACTCATAGTGACCCCTCCTTGGGTTTCCTAGGCAGTATCACTACGGAAGTAGATTGCCCCATCTTCCTTCCGAGGAGTGGCTGGTGGGTTTGAACCACCAGCCTTCTGGTTAGCAGGCAAGTGCCTTAGGCACTATGGTACCAGAGCTCCCTGATAATTTAAGTAAAATTAATGCTCTGTTAATACAGAATGAGCATCATGAGCAACTCACGAAGCCAGTCACTCTTTAACAGAATGTAATTACCAGATAAGAAAAGAAAGCATAAACTTCCACTTCATAGCTGTCTATGTTGTGCAAAGTATCCTTAAAGGGACATGCAGTGGGTTAGGTGGTTTATTTTTGCAGTGAGTTTATAACTGTCTTATCCAAAAGGAGGGAAGTAATTGTAAAATGAGGCAGATAAAGATAAATTCCATGGGTGTGATAGACACTGGTGAAATCCCAGAGACTAGGCACCTAGTCACCCTTCAGGCCTGGAACTGAATGTACTCCTGTGGCTTCCAAACAAACAATAGACAGATGTATAAGGTGAACATATACACCAGGTAGGTACACTTCTTAGAACAATCAGTCATGGGAGATCAACAATGCATTGCAATGCACAGCCATCGAGTTGGATCCAACTCATAGTGATCCCTCTTTGGGTTTCCGAGGCAGTATCACTACCTTCCTTCCAAGGAGTGGCTGGTGGGTTTGAACTGCCAGCCTTCTGGTTAGCAGTCAAATGCTTTAGACGCTATGCCACCAGAGTTCCCCATGGGAGATCAGAAGGGCAGCATTTGTAAAGGGAGATAGCTCAGAGGGCAGGAATGCATAGGAAAGAAGGACACAGGGAAGACATAACAACAGGGAGGCAGTGGGAAGTGGGAAGAAGAGCTGTTACGTTATGGAGATTTCAATCAATATTATGAAACAAAATGTGTATGAACTGCTGTAGGGAAAATGAATTTGCTCTGTAAACTTTCAACCAAATCACAATTGAAAAAAAAAAAATTCTATGCAAAATCGCCAGATAGTGATGGGGTTCAGATATCAGCAGATGGACCAAAAGCCTGGCTCACACTCAGGTTTGAATCCTTTGGAAAGACTTGAGAGACTAAGATGTTCTTTAATCTCCTAACCTCTGGTTTTATTTTGTGTGTGTGTGTGGGGTTGTTGTTGTTGTTGTTAGGTGCTGTTGAGTTGTCTCTGACTCATAGTGACCCTATGAACAGCAGAATGAAACACTGCTCAGTCATGTGCCAACCTCATGATCTTTGCTAAACCTGAGCCCCTTGTTGCAGCCACTGTGTCAATCAATCTGGTTGAGGTCCTTCCTCTTCTTCGTTGATGCTTTACCAAGCATGATATCTTTCTTCAGGGAATGGTTCCTTCTGACAACATGACTAAAGTAGGTGAGATGGAGTCTGGCCATTCTCTCTTCCAAGGAGCATTCCAGGTGTACTTCTTCCAGGACAGATTTGTAAGTCCTTCTAGCAGACCATGGTACTCTTAGCATTCTTCTCCAGCACCACAACTCAAAAGCATCAACTTTTCTTCAGTCTTCCTTATTCATTGTCCAGCTCTCACATGCATAAGGGCGATTGAAAATACCATGGCTTGGGTTGGGCGCACCTTAGTCTTCAAGGAGACATCTTTGCTCTTCAGCACTTGAAAGAGATCTTTTGCAGCAGATTTGTCCAAAGCAATACGTTGTCTGATGTCTTGACTGCTGCTTCCATTGGTGTCGATTGTAGAAGCAAGTAATATGAAATCCTTGACAACTTCAATCTTTTCTCCACTTATTATCAAACTGTTTATTGGACCAGTTGTGAGGATTTTTATTTTCTTTATATTGAAGTGTAATCCATACAGCAGACTGTAGTCTTTAATCTTCATCAATAAGTGCTTCCAGTAATCTTCACTTTCAGCAAGCAAAGTTGTGTCATCTGCATATCTCAGGTTGTTAATGAGTCTTCCTCCAATCCTGATGCCATATTCTTCTTCATATAATCTAGCTTCTCAGGTTATTTGCTCAGTATACAAGTTTAATAAGTATGGTGAAAGGCTACAACCTTGACACACTCACTCCGTGATTTTGAACCATGCAGTATCCCCCTGTTCTGTTAGAATGACAGCCTCCTGATCTATGTACAGGTTCCTCATGAGTACAATTAAGTGTTCTGGAATTCCCATGCTTCTCAATGTTATCCATAATTTGTTATAGTTCACATTATCAAATGCTTTTGCATAGTCAATAAAACAGAAGTAAACATCTTTCTGGTATTCTTTGCTTTCAGCTAAGATCCATCTGACATCAGCAATGATATCCCTTGTTCCACATCCTCTTCTGAATCCAGCTTGCATTTCTGGAAGTTCTCTGAAAATATACTCCTGCAACTCTTTTTGAATTATCTTCAGTATGATTGTACTTGCATGAGATATTAATGATATTGTTTGATAATTTCCACATTCTGTAAGATCACCTTTCTTTGGAATGGGTACAAATATGGATCTCTTCCAGTCAGTTGGCCAGGTAGCTGTCTTCCAAATCTCTTGGCATAGCCGAGTGAGTGCTTTCAGTGGGGCATCCATTTGTTGAAACATCTCAATGGGTATTCCGTCAATTCCTGGAGCTTTGTTATTCACCAATTCCTTCAGTGGAGCTTCGATTTCTTCCTTCAATACCATTGGTTCTTGATCATATGCCACCTCCTGAAATGGATGAACATCAACTAATTCTTTTTGGTACAGTGACTCTGTGTATTCCTTCCATCTTCTTTTGATGCTTCCTGCATTATTCAATATTTTGCCCATAAAATCTTTCAATATTGCAACTCAAGGCTTAATTTTTTTCCTCAGTTCTTTCAGCTTGAGAAATGCCAAGTGTGTTCTTCCCATTTGATTTTCTAACTCCAGGTCTTAGCACATTTCATTATAGTAATTGGCTTTGTCTTCTCGAGCTGCTCTTTGAAATCTTCTGTTCAGCTCTTTTGTCTTGTGATTTCTTCTATTTGCTTTACCTACTCTTTTTTCAACAACGTAAGTGACGGCTATACATGTGGACTTCACCAGATGGAATACACAAGAATCAATTGACTACATCTGTGGCAAGAGGCAAAGGAGAAGTTCAATATCTTTGGCCAAAACAAGGCCAGGACCTGATCATGGAACAGACCATCAACTGCTCATAAGCAAGTTCAAGTTGAAGTTGAAGACAATTAAAACAAGTCCACAAGAGGCAAAATATGTCCTTGATAATATCCCTCCTGAATTTAGAGACTATTTAAAGAATGGAGTTGATGCATTGAACACAATGACAAAAACCAGAGGAATTGTGGGATGACATCAAGAACATCATCCATGAAGAAAGCAACAGGTCATTAAAAAGACAAGAAAAAAAGAAAAGACCAAAATGGATGACAGAAGAGACTCTGAAACTTACCCTTTACCGAAGAGTAACTAGTTGTTAGGTGCCGTCAAGTTGCTTCCAATGGTTAAGGTAATCTCTATTCTGAGAAGTCAGATCTCCCCCAGTGAAATTTTGAGTGCCTTCTGACCTGATGGGCTTATCTTCTGGCACTATGTCAGACAATGTTTCGGGGCTATTCATGTGAAGTTTTCCAGTAATATACGAGACAGTGTTTCACTGCTATTTGTAAGGTTTTTGCTGGCTAATTGTTTGAGAAGTGGGTGGCCTCTTCCTTCTTCTGAGTGTCTTAGCTCAGAAGCTCTGCTGAAACCTGTCCACCATGGGTAATAACCCTGCTGGCATTTTGCAACACCGGTGGCATAACCTCCAACCTCACAGCAACACATAAGCCACCACAGGTCAACAAACTGACAGACAAGTTCATCTCCCTTAGTTGTTCCTAACCCTTTTGCACCCGCCTACCTCAGCCCCAGCCTTAATATAGAGCCACCTCCAAGCGAAAGGTAGACCCCAGCCCCGGGCCTGCCTACCTCAGGCCTCAGCCTTAAAATAGAGCCTCCCCCAAGCGAAAAGCAGCCACCAGGCCCTGGGCCTGCCTACCTCTCCCCGGCCTTAATATATAACCACTTCCAGGCACAAAGCAGCCCCTCAGCCCCAGGTGTGAGGTTAGCAGCCATTAATTCTCAATGTCTATATCTAGTAATTCACTGGGCATTGCAAAATGGTGACCTTCTGAAATTATCATTTACTTTTCATTTCATTTATTCATTAGATAACTACATCTATAAAGAGACGCTTTACCATGGCAGTGGCTCTTTACAGAAAGGTAATTCTAAGCTTCTTATTCATCATGGGATACTCAGACCCTCTTAAGCCTGACCTCTTAGTGGTCAGTAGTCTCAGGACCTACCAGAGCCCAAGCTGACCTCGAAACATTTGCCCAGACCTTGTTCTGGCACTGGCCACTGGTGGACCCAGAATAAGAGAACCTCTGCCCCTCAGCCCACCCTCCAGTGGTTCCCTCTCCTGTGGTCAGGGATAACTGTTTCTGGCCATATGGCAGATTATATACTCTGAATGGTCTTCAGGTAGAAAAAACTAAAATGCCTGGTAAATAAACACCCAACCAAATAGCTTTTTAAATGTATTTTTGAGCTCCCTTAAAGTAAGCAATCTGCAGAGGTCAAAAATAAAGGGAAAGCAGGAATCTTGTGAGATATTTGAATGACAAAGCTGGCTTCTGCACAGGTTTCTACTGAAGTCTGGTGACTTTGAGCTTCCTGGTTGACAGTTGCAGGGACTCAGGGTGTAGGAGATAAGGCTAGACTATGCCCAATAGAGAAGCCTATGTTAAAAGACCATAAGAATGGAAACCCAAAGGGCTACAATCTGAAGGTAAGAGTCAGGAAGAAATAAACTTGCTGTACAGAATAGCACAGCAAGGAGATTTGCCTGCTTCATACTTGATACCAGATGGAAGGGGATAAAAAAATCTCCCCCTGAGAATTTATAATGACAAGCTGGCCCTCACAGTGTTGTGGTCCAAATGTATGCAACGTATGTGGTCAAAACCTCAAGTGGATAATTTAATTTAAAATGACTTCGGGTTGATAGTACCTCCTTGGAAATGGCAGAAGCATGCATAAATCCTTTTTGGAGGAATGCAACCTCAGCGGTGCCTCAGAGAATTTCTTCACTTCTAAGAAAGTGAGCAGTGAGGGAATAAGGCACATGAATGAGGGATAACTGAAACAACAGATATTAGAAACAGATCCTGAAGACTTTGGAATCATTAGATACAAACCATAAAAGAGCCATATTTAAGAAATAAAAGAGATTAAAAATATGAGTGGAAAAGATACTGTAAGGAATGTCCAAGCAATGCAAACCAAAACAAATAGAATTTCTAGCCATGAAAAATGTAATAATTGATAATAAAAACTCTAAGGATGAATTGAATGTCAGATTTTAGATGGAGCTGAAAAGACAATTAGTGAGGTGGAAAAACAAATTCAAAGAAGTTATGCAGAATGGAGATCAGAGAGGCAAAGAGACAGGAAATAAGAAAAGTAATGAGACATGGAGGAGAAAGTCTAAAAGATGACCAGCCATAGCTCCAGAAGCAGAGAAGCTCAATGAAGCAACATTCAAAAAGATGTAACTGAGAATTCTCCAATCTGATAAAAGCTACCAGTCCTCGGATCTAGGAAGCCAAGAAATCCCATACAGTGTAAATTAAAGAGAAATCTACCATGAAACATCATAAGCAAACCATAGACCACCAATATAAAGATGTGCCCTTAAGGTTTTAGGCCTGACTCTCTGGAAGGATAAAAAATGAGTTGCCAAAGATGAACTCTTTTGCACATACAGTGTTACATTGTCAGTGAAGGCAAACATTGATATATGGGTAGATAGATGGGTGGACAGGCTGAACTATTAAGAATATCTATGCAGGGGGAATGTGCCTAAGACCATGTACAGGATTGGCAGACAATGTTTCTACAAGTGTATTTGTATGTTTTGTAAGAATTCCCAGGTATATAGTAGAGCTGAAAAGGGGCAAGATTGTAGTCACTTCTCGGCCACAGCCAGCTACCCAGAGGGAACAAGTAGTTGGACCTGTGGGCTCGGGACCATGGTTGCAGGGGACATCAAGCTCAATTGGCATAACATACTACACAAAAACATTGTTCCACATCCTACTTTGGTGAGTAGTGACTGGGATCTTAAAAGCTTGCAAGTAGCCATCTAGATACAATGATGGGTCTCTCCTCATCCAGAACAAAGAAGAATGAAGAAAACCAAAGACACATGGAAACAATTAGTCCAAGTGACTGGTACACCTTGAGATCCTCAGCCTATACAACTATGAGACCAGAAGAAGTAGATGGTGCCCAGCTACCACTGTCAACTCATCAGAGGGGGATCTCTATAGGAGATCCTGGATAGAGTGGGAGAACAATGTGGAACAAAACTCAAAATCATTAAAAAAAAAAAAAAAAAAAAAAGGACCAGATTTGCTGGTCTTATAAAGCCTGATGGAACCACTGAGACTATGGCCCCTAGCTGCCCTTCAGGTCTGGAATTGAACCCACAAATGTGGCTCCCAGATCAACAAAAGACAGTCATATGAGTTGATTTATATTAGGTAGATACACTCCTTGGAGGGATCAATCATGGCAGAATAGAAGGGCTGTGTATGCACAGGGAGACAGCTCAGGGGGCAGGAGTGCATGGGAGGGAAGGACACAGAGAAGAGGTAACTATGGGGAAGAAGTGGGAGGGGAGCTGTTGGATTGTGGGAAATTGCAGTCAATGTCATGAGACAAAGTGTATGTGAGCTGCTGTATGGAAAGTGAATTTGCTCTGTAAACTTTCACTCAATTCACAATAAAAATTTTAAAAAAACCAAACAGTTGCTACCCAGTCAGTTCTAACATATGGCAACCCCAGATGTGTCAGAGTAGATGTCTGCTCCATAGGGTTTTCAATTACTTCAGAAGTAGATCACCCAGCTCTTCAGAGGAATGGAGTTGCCATTACTGAGATGAGCAGAACTGTAGGAGGAGCAGGTTTGGGGAGAAGATCAAAAATTCAGGTTGGGACATCTTAAGTTTGAATCACTGTTAGATATCCAGGTAGAGAGGTCAAGGAACAATGGGACAGATACATCAATATCAGAACAGAAGCCTAGGCTTGAACTAAATGCTTTAGAGTCTTTACCACATAGCTAGTATTTAAACCCTTAAGATTGGATGAGATTAACATGAGAAGGAATGCATAGAGACAAAAGAAGAGGTCTATAGACGATTTGCAAGAAAAGCATAACTCTCCCTAATTTTAAATATTGGCAACTAGTTATGTATTTTTTTTCAGTGCTTTGCAGGCAAAACAAAATATACCTGCAAGTGGAATCTGGCCTACAGCCTACCCGTTTGCAATCCCTGATCTAAACTTCACGGAGGAGAGCTGGTCCAGATTATAGTGCAACTTAATATTTTAAGTCTACCATTAAGAAAACCTGCTGGGGAATATGAAACTGCCCTGCATTTTCAGAGTGACTGTGGACGTGTTCTCTGAAGACTGAATTGCAGCTGACAGCGCTGTTCCTAACAGGGCTAGTGTGCAGCCCGAGTGGAAGGCGGAGGGAGGGCCAGAAGGCCTTTTCAGGTTGTCTCATGGACTCTTTCAGCCTTTCCAATAAATGCAGGCTTCTTAATTCTTTCCTTTTGTGTTATTCTCTGAGGAGCTCTGGTGGTACAGTGGTTAAAACATTCAGCTGCTAACCAAAAGTTTGGAGTTCAAACCCAGAAGCCATTCTTGGAAGAAAGATGAGTCTGCTTCTATAAAGATTTATAGCCTTGGAAATCCTATGGGGCAATTCTACGCAGTCCTGTAGTGTTGTTCTGAGTTGGAATCGACTCAAAGGCAATGGGGTGGGTCTAGAAGCTCTGGCTACAAGGCAGAAAAAAAAAAAAAAAAGAATTACTACTCCATTTAGGCTTATCTTTGGGCCCACAATCTTTTACATCATCCAATTTCTTATAGTTCTTTAAATGTTGTTGTTGTTGTTATGTCCCATCGAGTCAGACCTGACTCATAGCGACCCCTCCTTGGGTTTCTGAGGCAGTATCACTATAGAAGTAGATTACCCCATCTTCCTTCCAAGGAGTGGCTGGTGGGTTTGAACCACCAGCCTTCTAGTTAGCTGTCAAGTGCCTTAGCCACTATGCTACCAGAGCTCCCCATAGTTCTTTAAATAGGAGAGATAATATAGTGTAGTGGGAGCTCTGGTAGCTTAGTGGCTAAGACACTTGCCTGCTAACCAGACGGCTGGCGGTTCAAACCCACCAGCTACTCCTCGGAAGGAAGGTTGGGCAATCCTACTTCCGTAGTGATACTGCCTCGGAAACCCAAGGAGGGGTCGCTATGAGTTGGGTTTGACTCGACGGCACATAACAACAACAACAAATACAGTGTAGTGATTAACAGTGTGGAGTTTGGAGCTGTACTATTCCAGTTCAAGATCCCTGGGTGACACAAACGCTTTTTGCCTGACTACTAACCTGAAAGTTGGTGGTCTGAACCCACCAAGCAGGACTGAGGAACAAAGACCCAGCAATCCACTTCCATGAAGATTACAGCCAAGAAACCCTCATGAGGCAGTTGTGCTCTGTCACACACGGCTTCAGTGACGGGCTCAGGTATTACAAGAATCGTGAGGCTGACACAGGGCCCGGCAGTGTTTTGTTCTGTTGTTCACAGGGTTGCTATGAGTCAGAGACAACTCCACAGTACCTGACAACAACGACAACAACAGCTGGCCACTTTGGTGCAGTGGCTACAACTATGGACATTATGAGGATGTCCCAGGACTGTGTTCCATCCTACTGTACCTACGGTCTCTACGAGTCGGAAATGACTTGATAGCACCTGACATCAACAGACAACAGCTAGCCACAGATTTGTGAGGAGGCAGGTGAGACCAGCAGAACTGCCCGGCCAGCCCCGGTCTAGCTCAGCCAACTGCCCGGCTGACTAAGATGAATGAGAATTAATACATAGCAGTTCTTTTAAGCCACTGGGTCTTTGTTACACTGCAATAGATAATTGATACAAACAGGTAGTATTTATTTAGGTTTACTCTAGGTCCTCTTTACATAGAACTCATTGAATCCTTATAACAGTCCTTGGGTAGCTATAGAGAATGCATGTTTAATAAAAAATTAATGGAAGTTTGATACAATAAAATTGATCTAATATTTAATAAAATATTATTAAAACCTCACTTTATGTATAATATTTGAAATTAAGAAAATATCTACATTCACCTCCCCTCTCAAAATCTTGTGAAGAGCCATGCAATTTCAAGGTTAGCTGGTCGAGTGCATTTTAAACTGTGCTCTTTGCTGAATTGGCCTTAAATTATTGAGTTTTGAATAGCGTGAAGTTTCTATCAAATCCTTCATACACAATGCAATTACCTTGCGCTACCATTATCTCCATTTGAAAATAAGGCCATTGAGATATAGAGATTGTAAGGTCCTGCCGAGAGTAAGTGGTTACTGCTTCCCAGAATGATAGGCAATGCAGGAGGGTAGAGGAAGCCCAAATGACTAAAACATTTTTCCTTCCCCAGAGGACACAGTCCAAGAACATACAGTCACCACAGGTGATTTTCAAGGAAGTTCTTAGCTCAGGCTCAGGCTTTGAGGGTTGGCTAAGGTTCACCACTGCCTTCTGTACTCGGACTTCTCGAATTTCTAGTGATTTGTGACCTTGATTTTGCATGTTCTCCGTGGTCCGTGGATATTTCTAACCTGATTTAACTCTTCTATTTTTCTTTGATCTCTGCATGCATGCCTTGTGTTTCCTCCCTTATCCTTTTTGCTGCTTTGAATTTAATGTTTTTTATTCCACAGCTCTGTCTTCATCAGTACTTTAGAACAAAGTTCTCACCTCTGCGGTTTGAGCTTAAATAGGAATCAGGCCCTCAGTTAGCAGTCAAATGCCTTAGGCACTATTTCACCAGAGCTCCCTTTTTGATTTTGTTTTGCAGTTGCTCCAAAAAGGAGCTCTGGTGGTGTAGTGCCTAAGGCATTTGACTGCTAACGGTAAAGGTTGGTGGTTCAAACCCACCAGCAGCTCCGCTGAAGTAAGATGGGGCACTCTACTTCGGTAAAAATTTAATGCCTTGGAAACTCACTGGAGGTCACTATGAGTCAGAATCCACTTGATGGCAGTAAGTTTGTTTTTGGTCTTTGTTACACCCTAGGAGCTCTGGGGAAGTAGTTTCTAAGGCATTTGACTGCTAACCAGAAGGCTGGAGGTTCAAACCCACCAGCCACTCCTGGGAAGGAAGATTGGGCAATCTACTTCATAGAGATACTGCCTCAGGAACCCAAGAAGGGTGGGAACCAACTGGTGGGCAGTGAGTTTTTTTTTTTTTTTTAAATACTTTCTTGGCTCTTCAATAAATTCCTGACCCTTTGTTGCCCTCTAGTGGCGTTTTGATTTACTGCCGGATTTGTAAGTCCCTCTCTGTATGCTGGAAATAGTTGGGGACAATAGTTTTAAAGAATGTGGTTAATGACTGTATTTCACCCCTGACTGAATTCAACCTTCTTCATAATTCTACATTATGCATCCAAAGAATGCTCAGACATTTAAATGAAAGATTTGTGGCAAATTATGAAAATTACTTCAGGAGCTGTGGTAGCATAGTGCCTAAGGCACTTGATTGCTAACCAGAAAGCTGGTGGTTCAAACCCACCAGCCACTCCTCGGAAGGACGGTTGGGCAATCTACTTCCATAGTGATACTGCCTCAGAAACCCAAGGAGGGGTCGCTATGAGTTGGGTCCGACTCGATGGCACATAACAACAACTTCACAAGGAAGTGTCTATAACGTTTTGACTTCTATTTGAGCCCTTTGCTAACAGATACCTTTCTCTCAGTGTTAATGAGAAGTTATAGGATTGGTTAGCTAATAAATCTGTCAACAAACATTTACTGAGCACATTCCACGTACCAGACTGTTGTAGATGAAAACTCAAGCTCCTGGATAGTGTTTCAAACTCTATTCTGCTATTACTACCACTTCAACAAACAAAAACAACAGCTTAATAACCTATACAAAGAGAAAAGTTTCATGCTGCCTTTTCTAACTTCTGCTGAATCTACACCACTTTTTATAGTGCTAACCTGAGCTGGCCTGGTTAATTGTAATAAATCAGTGAAGTCATAGAAAACGGATTAACTAAAATAGGATTCACGGTAAACCAAACTTTCCATAACGAGTATACAAGTAAATACAATTATCTACAGTAAAAAGTGCAAGTGTCACTGTAGGTTAAGAGTTACACAACAGTAAATCATTGCAGCTAGAGTAGAATTTCACAAGCAAACATTAGGCAAAGTACTCAATTTTATACTCTAGCTTGAAAGGTTTGTCAGTGAATAAGTACTCTGTTAAAATAAAAGCAAAGAGATTTATTGAAAGTTCAAAAGAGGTTGAACTAAGGACATGCCTAATCTCACCAAGTGAAATAAAATGCTCCCAAACAGTAGAGTAACAGAGACTTGTTTATAAGGTAAAATCAAGAACTAAACGTGGACATTCTGATTGGAAGTTGCAAGATTAGGAGAGCTGGAGGTGGGAACAGGGTGCAGAAGAGTATGAAGGGATGGACACTGGGAGGAGGTAACTATGGGGAGGAAGTGGGAGGGGAGCTGCTGCATTGTAAATTTTGGTCAATGACATGAGACAAGGTATATGTGAACTGCTGTATGAAAAGTGAATTTACTCTGTAAATTACTTATTACTCTTCACCCAAATCCTAATAATAAAAAAAATTGTATTTTAGCCAATAAACACACAGATTATATATCTCATAAAACTAACTCATCTGTCTTTTTCCCTCAAGTTGAGTGTCTGGGATATAGGTGACATCATCTACTGTGATTAAGTGCTAAACAGAATAATTTTAATGATTGCTGTAAAAAGGAAAATTCTCCAATCTCATTATCATGCACAGTAAGCCCTCTGGGGCAGTTTTGCTGTGGCCCCAGGATCACGGTGAGTTAGAATCCACTCAAGGGCACACAACAACAACAACAGCAATGTAGCTGGTTAGCCAGAGACACATGGTAGGTTGTCTTCCTGCTAAAATTAGGCAAGTGATTGTGAAATTTTTCTATCATATACAAAGGATACAGGAAAAAATTTTTTTTCATTTAATTGGCATTCCAAACAAAATCAAATTTTGGGTAGTAGTTTATTGTTTGCCTTTAATTGAGCTAAACTTATTTTTATTTTAACTTTCCATTTCTTTCCAACTTTCCTTCCAGTGTTCATAGTTGGGGGTGTTGAATAGCATGTCAAAGTAATTACACTCCTGATGGTCTAATTCTATTCACTGTCATTCCTTGCAGTAAAATCCTGAGTTTGGAGTGTTTTCACATTGACATAGGCATGCTAATTAACTGAGAAGAATTGCAGAATGCTACACTTTTATAATCAGGCAGAGTAAGTCCAAAAATATCATTAAATACAGGATGTTTAAGAATTCTGCTTGGCTTACTCCAGGCCACTCCTGGCCAATGAAAGCTTGTTCTGCTGACATCACCTCCACCACTCTAGTTTATTGATGTTAGGGTTCTAACAAATCCAACATGACCCATATGTTGAGCCAAATTCCACTCTCCTCTCAACAGTGTGTGAATTTCTTACCTGTTTTTATCATGGGTGGTGAAAGCACTATGCTTTCTTCAACTGACAAGGCCATTTGTAGAATATGCCCATAGCATCACTTCTCTCTCCCTTTATTATCACCCAAGTGCTCTCCGTGGTGAGATCATCCTTAGTTTTCCACAGAACTCTGGGGGAGATGATATTTTTGTTTAACAAATATTCAGTCTTGCTCCGCTGATGTTGGTTTGACCACATGACTGAATATGGATGATGGAATGTGAGTGAATGAGGCATGAGCAGAGGTTTCAAATGTGATTTCTTGTTTAGTTTGACCTCTTGGCTCTTGGCCATTCACCATGAGAAGAACATGTCCTAGGTAGTTCTGGTTTCAAAATGAGAGACACATGGAGCTGACCTGAACCTGCTGAACTTCAGGCTGAAGCAGAATCACCCTAGCCAATCCACAGGCCTAGGAGCAACATATATATAT
>NW_006921594.1:14023568-14031239 GCF_000298275.1 Orycteropus afer afer | reverse complement strand
GATGTTTGGTTTGGTTTGTTATACAGCATCATTTCAACAATAGCAGACTAATACTAGCTTTATAATAGTTGACTTTAAACATTCTATATACATATAAACACACACACACACACACACACATATATGTGTATTATTCATTGTCCAACTTTCACATGCATATGAGGTGATTGAAAATACCATGGCTTGGGTTAGCACACCTAAGTCTTCAAAGAGACATCTTTGCTCTTCAGCACTTAAAGAGGTCTTTTGTAGCAGATTTGCCCAATGCAATATATCATCCGATTTCTTGACTGCTGCTTCCATTTGTGTTGATACATACATACACACACACACACACACACATATATATATACATGTGTGTATATATATATATATATATATATATATGTATATGTATATATAGGGATATCATTGCTGATGTCAGATGGATCTTGGCTCAAAGCAAGGAATACCAGAAAGATGTTCACTTGTGTTTTATTGACTATGCAAAAGCATTCAATTGTGTGGATCATAACAAATTATGTATAACATTGAGAAGAATGGGAATTCCAGAACACTTAATTGTGTTCATGAGGAACCTGTACATAGGCCAGGAGGCTGTCGTTTGAACAGAATAAGAGGAAACTGCATGATTTAAAATCAAGAAGGGAATGTGTCAAGGTTGTGTCCTTTTACAATACTTACAATCTGCATGCTGAGCAAATAATCCAAGAAGCTGGATTATATGGAGAAGAACGTGGCATCAAGATTAGAGGAAGACTCATTAACAACCTGCGATACGCTGACAACACAACTTTACTTGCTGAAACTGAGGATGACTTGAAGCACCTACTGATGAAGATTGAAGACTACAGTCTGCAGCATGGGTTACACCTCAATGTAAAGAAAACAAAAATCCTCACAACGGGACCAATAAGCAGCATCATGATAGATGGAGAAAAGACTGAAGTTGTCAAAGGCTTCATATTACTTGGTTCTACAATCAACACCAATGGAAGCAGCAGTCAAGATATCAGATGTCATATAGCATTGGGCAAATCTGCTGCAAAGGACCTCTTTAAAGTGCTGAAGGGCAAAGATGCTTCCCTGAAGACTAAGGTGTGCTTGACACAAGGCTTAGTATTTTCATTCATCTCATAAACATGGGAAAGCTGAACAATGAAAAAGGAAGACCAAAGAAGAGTCAATGCTTTTGAGTTGTGGTGTTAGCGAGGAATGTTGAAAGTACCATGGACTGCAAAAGAACTAACAAATCTGTCCTGGAAAAAGTGCAGCCAGAGTGTTCCTAGGAAGCAAGAATGGCCAAACTTCATCTCACCTACTTTGGTCATGTAAGAAGGGACCATTCCCTGGAGAAGGATATCATGCTTGGCAAAGTGGAGGGTCAATGAAAAAGGAGAAAACAAGATGGATGGACATAGTGGCTACAACGATGATGGGCTCAGGTATAGCAAAGATCGTGGGGCTTGTACAGGGCTGGGCATGTTTTTTCTGCTGTACATGAGGTCGCTATGAGTTGGAGATGACTCGATGGCACCTAACAACAACTATGTGTGTATATATATGTATGTATATAATTTTGCATAAATACATTTTTCAGTGTTGTCTTTGTTTTTCCTTTTTTTTATTAGGTTGGATACTCTCTCCCCACAATCACAGAAGACCACTTTAGCTCTCAAGTAATCCATGTTAACAACCTAGTATGGACCCATCTACATTTTTGTCCATACTTATATACTTACATACAATAATATGAAGATATGTGTGACAGTGACATTCAAAATATTTAATGCCCAATATAGCACAATAAGGAGTCCCTGGATGGCACAGTTAAGTACCCAGCTACTAACTGAAAGGTTGATGGTTCAAATCCACCCAAAGGCTCCTTGGAAGAAAGGCCTGGTGATTTACTTCTAAAAGATTATGGCCATTGAAAACCCTATGGAGCACACTGTACTCTGACACAAACGGGGTTGCCATGAGTCAGAATCAACTCAAGGGCAACTGGTTTACTTTTTGATGGCATAATACTAACCAATAAGAATGAACCCTGGCTGTAACATTCACTGTGGCTGTATCAGTGTATAGTGGATGAATATCACCTCTGTACACATATAAAAACACACACACACCCAGATGTTTAGGTCATTGTTTATTTTATTATTACAAAAATGGAACAATATTATGAGTATTTTTGCCTTATCATTATAATTTTTGAGGTGTTCTGGTGGTGTAGTGGTTAAGACATTTGGCTGCTAACCAAAAGGTTGGTGGTTTGAATCCACCACCTCCTCCATAGAAGAAAGATGAGGCATTTCTGCTTCCATAAAGATTTACAGCCTTGGAAACTGTGGTAGTTAAGGTTGTGCGTCAACTTGGCTGGGCTATGGTTTTGAGCTGGTGGGCAGCTGGATGTAGTTATTCCCCACGATGAGGTCAGCAGGTAAAACAGCACAGTCCCAAGATCAGCAGGCAACACAGCAGGCCACTAGTTCAAGTCCAGGAATAACCCCAAGATTGGCAGGCAACATGGCAGGCCACTGAGATGAAGACTCGGCCAAATGCAGGATCTAGATGTGCCAAAAAGCCAGAGAACTTTCTCAAAACTTCTTATATACTGGAAGAAGGCACACCCCAAAGGCATCTACTTTTTAATCCTTTCTGCTCTTCACAGCAGATTCCAGCATGGAGGTGGAACACCAAAGTGTGAAGTGAGAGAAATGCTGGCTGTGATGGTTAAGGTTACATGCCAACTTGGCTGGGCCATGATTCTCAGTGGTTCAACAGGTATACAATACGTAATTTGGCAGTTAAGTAATCCTCCATTTTGTGATCTGATGTGGTCATTCTCCATTTTCACATAAAGTCAGTTTTCACATAGCAACCTGGCCCTTTGAACCTAACCATGTGAATAAGTGAGGAATGGGTATACTTCATCTCTTAAATTTCAACTGGATATGGCTCTTAATTCCTTCTTCTTAATTGCTGCATATAGCCAAATTCAATAAGCCAGATATATCAACACATATTCAGCCAGCACACTATTAATGGACTTTCCCTTTTTAGCCAGTGTTTTTGTTACCCTTTACAATGCTGCAATTAACATTCATGTACACGGATCAATGTGTAATGCTGCTATTATCTCTAGGGCATTGAGATGGTAGCCAAACACAACTTTTTGTGCCACGCTGGGACTCCTTTCTGTGCGATACACTGAGTATTAAATATTTTGAATGTCACTTCTGCATGTGTGTTCACATTATTGTATGAATGTGTAGATATGGAGAAAAATGTAGATGGGTACATACTAGGTTGCTAACATGAATTGCTTGGGAATGGAACAGGTGAATTGCATGGTAAGTGGCAAATTTTATTAGGTAGCTTTGCAGATATCCATGACAAATGACATTTCTACAATCAAGGTGTAAGGAAATCTCTCTCTGCCCCCACATCCCATCCAGCAAGAAGGGCTTTCTAATTTTTGCCAACCTAATGGGTATCAAATCTTTCTGGTATTCTTTGCTTTCAGCCAAGATCCATCTGACATCAGCAAAGATATCCTTCATTCCATGACCTCTTCTGAATCCAGCTTGCATTTCTGGAAGTTCCTTGTCAATATACTGCTGCAATCATTTTTAAATTATCTTCAGCAAAATTTTACTTGCACATGATATTAATGATATTGTTCAATAATTTCCACATTCTATGGGATCACTTTTCTTTGGAATGGGTACAAATATGGATCTCTTCCGGACAATTGGCCAAGTAGCTGTCTTCCAAAATTCTTGGCATAGACGAATAAGTACCTCCAGCACAGCATCTGTTTGTTGAAACATTTCAGTGGGTATCCTATCAATTCCTGGAGTCTTGTTTTTTTGCCAATTCCTTCAATGCAGCTTTGACTTCTTCCTTCAATACTGGTGGTTCTTGATCGTATGCCATCTCTTGAAATGGATGAACATCAACCAATTCTTTTTGGTACAGAGACTCTGTGTATTCCTTCCATCTTCTTTTGATGTTTCCTACATCATTCAATATTTTGCCCATAGAATCTTCCAATATTGCAACTTGAGGTTTGAATTTTTTCTTCAGTTCTTTCAGCTTGAGGAATGCTGAGCATGTTCTACCCTTTTAGTTATCTAATTCCAGGTGTTTGACATTTCATTATAATAATTGACTTTGTTTCTCAAGCTGCTCGTTGAAATCTGTTCAACTCTTTTATCTTGTCATTTCTTCCATTTGCTTTAGCTACTCTCTGGTCAAGAGCAAGTTTCAGAGTCCCTTCTGACATCCATTTTAGTCTTTTCTTCCTTTCTTTCTTTTAAATGACCTTTTGCTTTCTTCCTGTATGAAGGTCTTGATGTCATCCCACAATTCATCTGGTTTTCAGTCATTAGTGTTCAATGCATCAAATCTATTCTTTAGATGGTCTCTAAATTCAGGAGGGATGTACTCTAGGTCATATTTTGGCTCTCGTGGACTTGTTTTAATTGTCTTCAACTTCAACTTGAACTTGCATATGAGCAGTTGATGGTCTGTTCCACAATCAGCTCCTCGCCTTGTTTTGGCTGTAGATATTGACCTTCTCCAACTGCCTCTTTCTTTGGATGTGAAAGATCTGATTCCTGTGTTCCTTCTGGTGAAGTCCACATGTATAGCCACTGTTTATGTTATTGAAAAAAGGTATTTGCAATGGGTAAGTCGTTGGTCTTGCAAAATTCTATCATGTGATTTCCAGCACATTTCTATCACCAAGGCCATAGTTTCCAAGTACTGGTGATTCTTCTTTGTTTCCAACTTTTGCATTCCAATCATCAGTAATAATCAACATACCTTGAATGCATGTTTGGTCAATTTCAGATTGCAGAAATTGGTAAAAATCTTCAATTTCCTTGTCTTTGGCTTTGGTAGTTGGTGCTTAAATTTGAATAATAGTAGTATTAACTTGTCCTCCTTGTAGGCGTATGAGTATTATCCTATCACTGACAGCACTGTATTTCAGGACAGATCTTGAAACATTCTTTGTGACAATAAATGCCATACCACTCCTCTTCCAATTTGTCTTTCCTGGCATAGTAGATCATATGATTGTCTGATTCAAAATGGTCAAAACCAATCCATTATAGGTCATTAATGCCTAGGATATCAATCTTTATGTGTTCCGTCTCATCTTTTGACAACTTCCAAGTTTCCTAGATTCATGCTTCATACATTCCATTTTCCGATTATAAATGGATGCTTGCTCTGTTTCTTCCCATTTTGAGTCGTGCCATATCAGCAAATGGAAGTCCCAAAAGCTTTACTCCATCCATGTCATTAAGGTCAACTCTGCCTTGAGGAGGGAATTCCAGAACAGTTAATTGTGCTCATAAGGAACCTGTACATAGACCAGGAGGCTGTCATTCGAACAGAACAAGGGGATACTGCATGGTTTAAAGTCAGGAAGGGAGTGCATCAGGGTTGTATCCTTTCACCATATGTATTCAATCTGTATGCTGAGCAAATAATCCAAGAAGCTGATGTATATGAAGAAAAATGTGGCATCAGGATTGAAGGAAGAGTCATTAACAACCTGGGATATGCAGATGGCCCAACCTTGCTAGCTGAAAGTGAAAATGACTTGAAGCACTTACTGATGACTACAGTCTGCAGTATGGATTACACTTCAATATAAAGAAAATGAAAAGACTCACAATGGGACCAATAAGCTGCATCATGATAAATGGAGAAAAGATTGAAGCTCTCAAAGATTTCATGTTAACTTTGTTCCATAAACACCAACGGAAGCAGCAGTCAAGAAATCAGACAACATATTGCACGGGGCAAGTCTGCTGCAAAAGACCTCATTAAAGTCCTGAAGAGCAGGGATGTTTCTTTGAAGGCTAAGATGTACCTAACCCGAGTATTTTCAATCACCTCATATGTGTGTGAAAGTCCGACAATGAAAAGGGAACACCAAAGAAGGGTTGATGCTTTTTGATTTGAGGTGTTGGCAAAGAATACTGAAAATGCCATGGACTGCCAGAAGAACTAAGGAGCTCTGGTGGTGTAGTGCCTAAGGCACTTGACTGCTAACCAGAAGGCTGGCAGTTCAAACCCACCAGCCACTCCTCAGAGGGAAGATGGGGCAATCTACTTCCATAGTGATACTGCCTCAGAAACCCAAGGAGGGGTCGCTATGAGTCAGGTCGACTCGATGGCACATAACAACAACAACAACAGCCAGAAGAACTAACACATCTCTCCTGGAAGAACTGCAGCCAGAATGCTCGTTGGAAGTGAGAATGGTCAGACTTCATCTTACCTACTTTGGTCATGTTGTCGGAAGGGACCACTCCCTGGGGAAGGATGTCATGCTTGATAAAGTGGAGAGTAAGAGGAAAAGGGGAAGGCCCTAAACGAGATGGATTGACACAGTGGCTGTAATGATAAGCTCAGATATAGCAGGGATTGTGAGGCTGGTACAGAACCAGGAAGTGTTTCGTTCTGTTGTACATGGGGTCGCTATGAGTTGGAGCAGACCGGATGACACCTAACAACGAGTATGAGGTAATAATTTGCATTTCCTGAACTACTAGTGAACTTGAACATCTTTTCATGTGTTGGCCACTTGTATTTTCTCTTTATATATTTGGATCATTTCGCTATTGTGTCTTTTGTCTCGTCAATATATGGGAACTTTTTGTATATTACAGATATTAACCCCACAAGCCTGACACACCATCGGAAGTGCAGACGAGAGAAAGGTGCGGCCAATGGACACAGGAGGGCAGTGTGGCGCTATGTGGCTCAGAAGCCCTCTGCCTCAAACAGAGCCTCCTGTCCCAGCCTGGAGCCCAGGCACAGGGAAAGCTGTGTAAGGATTAGAGACTGCCTCACTATCTTCTCTTCCTACCCATAGTCCCTGTTCTACAGAGGCTGACTCTCAGATGATGGAAGTTCCCCCAACATTTACTGAGCGTGAATTCGCTCATGTCAAACACTGTCCTTTCGTTTAATCTTCTCAGCAATCCAAGGTAGGCAAATTATTTTCGTTCTACCAAAGGAAGCTGCAGTTAGAGAAGTTAATGAATTTCCTAGTGGGTGGCAGAGCCAGCATTTAGACTCAAGGCTGTCTGACTCCAAGCCAAGTGCTCTATCCCTTCAACAACTGCTACTTTATACCACTAACGTTTAGTTGATTCTGCACTCATAAATAAATGTCAATTGATTTATACATGCTGGGTATTTCTTGTCTTTTCTTTTTAAACAAAGGGATCAGTAAGAATAACAGTTAGCTACGGCAGCTTAAAGCCCGTGGTCCACTTGTTTTTTAACAGGAGACTGAAGAAACAATGAACAGCAGATGATGATTCACTGGCCACGGGATTGCCTGCTCCACACCACTAGGCAATCTGCAGTCTCAATCGGGATTTTATTTGATTTACAGGGTGTTATTTACCTAAATTTCAGTTATTTTCAATGGGACGTTGGCTCTGCAGTTTATCAGTCCTTAGCCTTCCCTTTTCTTTACAATGTTATGGGTCACACCTCTCTGTTACCTGGCAGGACCAGGCTGGTTTTGTTGTTGTTGTTATGTGCCGTGGAGTCGGCCAGACTCACAGCGACCCCTCCTTGGGTTTTCTAGCTAGTATCACTACGGAAGTAGGATTGCCCAACCTTCCTTCCGAG
>NW_006921594.1:14021584-14022756 GCF_000298275.1 Orycteropus afer afer | reverse complement strand
TGACCTGAGCATCTGTGGACAAGTCTATGTTTCCAAAAGCCTTGGCCTCCTGCTCTCAGGAAGCCTGTGTGCTGTGTGGTTGATGTCCCCTCTGGCTAAGGGAGCAGATGTGTATGTGAAATCACAGGCTCCTCTCAGGGACAGATACAAATGGAAGAAGGGGAATGGACCCAGAAATGGCTGAATGGTACTGAGGGAGGTGAGAAGAGAGGGTGGCGTAGAGAGGGAAGAGTGGCCTGAGATCCTGGGGGCCCTGGTGTGGAGGAGGGGAACCTCCTTGGCAAGTTGTCAATTCCTGTGACTCCAAGTGAAGTAGAGTCCTTCCTTTGTCCTTCCATCCTAAGTGTCCGAGGCAGGAGAAGTTCTCCTGACCACGTGTATGCCTGGAGCCTGCTACTCAGAGGGTACTGAGCATATGCCCACTGGATGGCATTTCCACCCACAGCTCTCCCATGCCAAGGGGCCTGGGGACCTGCTGCTGGGGCTGCTCAAGGTTCAGACAGCCAAGCAGCAGCTCTCAGAGGCTGTTAGCTTGTGTCTGGGCTCCTGACTTCTTATCACCCTAATATTGACAATAGCTAACAATTATGACTGTATTGTTTTACATACCTTTTCACATATTAAAGCATTTAAACCTTATACCAACCCTATGAGGTAGGCACTCTGTTGGCCCCATTTTACAGATGAGGACATTGAAACCCAGAGAAGTTAGATAACTTGGCCAAGGTCACATGGGATTTGGAGTTGGGTGTTTTGACCCCACACTAATCTTTGTGATATGCTGCTTCTCAGGGTGCTTCAATGGTATAGTCGTTTCCTAGGTCTTCTGTGAAATGAACCACAAACTGGGTGGCTAAAACCACAGATATTTAACTTTCTCCCAGTTCTGGAGGCTCCAAGTCCAAAATCAAGTTGTCAGCAAGGCTGGCTTCTTCTGGAGGATTCTGAGGGAGAGTCTGTTCCATGGCTTCTCCTAGCTTACAGTTGTTGTTGTTATGTGCCGTCGAGTTGGATCTGACTCATAGCGACCCCTCCTTGGGTTTCCTGAGGCAGTATCTCTACGGAAGTAGATTGCCCAACCTTCCTTCCCAGGAGTGGCTGGTGGGTTTGAACCTCCAGCCTTCTGGTTAGCAGTCAAATGCCTTGGGCACTACACCACCAGAGCTCCTGGG
>NW_006921594.1:14020000-14021009 GCF_000298275.1 Orycteropus afer afer | reverse complement strand
GAGTGGCTAGGTCTTGAAGGGAAATCTGGGTGAGGTACTTGGGTATCCACTACCAGACTCATTCACTCCAAAGATGGTAGGAGAAACAGCCAAAGATGGAAGCTTTGTGTGAGCAGCAGGAACAGGTAGAACAGAAAGAAAGATCATGGAATTCTGGTCCCCAGACCAGCATAATGATGCACCAGCATCAACTGGGAACTTGTTAGAAAGGCAGTTTCAGCCTCCTCCCTAGACCTACTGAATCAGCAGTCCTGGGGAAGGGACCCAGGAATCTGTTTCACCAAGCCCTTCATGTGTTTTAACAGGTCCTTTTCCTGTGCCATAGCCTGGAAATCTCTCCAGGCAGAAGCTCGGGTAATCACAAGGTTTGCTTTGCTTGTTTCCTGTCACTCAGTGATCACTGTCTTTTGTTACCTGGTGGTTTGAAAAATCATAGTTTCATATTTTCGTTGTTGTTTCAGGAATAAAGGTCATCATAGTCTCTGTTACTCAGTGTCAACTGGAGCAGAAGTTCCTAGATATGCGGTTAGTGAAGGACTTAAAAGAAACACTGAGAAATATTCCTTATATGCAACTTCAGTTGGAATATCTCACTATAGTCTACCCTTCTGGTCAGTGGGTGGTCTGGGGCTCTGGATCAGCTGGAGTCTTGGGACCTGGGCCTAGAATGAAGGGTTGAAGAGTTCACATCTCTCCATGAGGATTGAGCAGGGAAAATTCTGTATATATTCCAGGTAGAAGAGTTAGGAAGTTTAAAAAATCCTATCCTAACCCATTGCCATTGAGTTGATTCCAATTCGTCACACCTCCAGATGTCAGCTTCATTGACTAACTCTGTTGATGCACTGGGAATCCTTGGGTGATGATGCAAAGGGGTAATGTGCTTGGCTGCTAACCAGGGGATGGAGATTGGAGTCTGCCCAGAGGTGCTTCAGAAGAAATGCCTAGTGATCAACTTCTATAAAGATTACACCCAAGAAAACCCTAGGGAGCTCAGTTCTACTCTATA
>NW_006921594.1:14004163-14004799 GCF_000298275.1 Orycteropus afer afer | reverse complement strand
GAACAAGCATTATGATTCTTTATCATGCACGTTCTTGTCTGTCTGACATACTCTCACTACAGACAGTTTGGAAAATCAGTGACCCCTTTGAGGTTCTTTTGCTGGTGGGATGTCCATTTTGATTGTTATACTGAAACCTCTAAAATACATCAAGACAGTAAATTGCTTCCCTGCAGGTCACTGACTCTAAATTAACTAAGCAGAATAAAGAATTACAAGGTCAGATTTCAACTCCCAACACTTCTGCTCCCCTGCTGGCTGCTACCTCTCTATACCTTTATTTGCTTTCCTAGTCCTCTAATTACAACTTATCTTAATTTTCTCTTTCCCCTCAAAGTACAGCAAATAAAAACATGCATGAAATGCCTTTAAAATTTGCCCTAGCAGTGATGCCAAAGATTCCTCTCATATCACTTTTGTCCTGTGAACATGCTCAGAATTACATTGCATTGTGAAAGATTTTCCTAAGTTCTGTGAGGACCCCTACAACTTGTCTTAAGAATTTAAAATCTCTGTTGAAGCCTACTACTCTGGGTTCCTCAACTTATATCAGTTTGTTGACATGATTACTGGTCCAAGGGAAGCCTAAGTACGGCTAGAACAAGCAGAATGGAAAGACCACAAGGACAGTTTAGC
>NW_006921594.1:13997531-13998035 GCF_000298275.1 Orycteropus afer afer | reverse complement strand
GCACTTAACAACAACAACAACATCCTCTATGCCTGTTTAGGAAGCTCTGGTGGCATAGTGCCTAAGGCATTTGACTGCTAACCAGAAGGCTGGTGGTTCAAACCCACTAGTCATTCCTCAGAAAGAAGATTGGGTAATCAACTTCCACCTTGGAAACTCAAGGAGGGGTCTCTATGAGTTGGATTCGACTCCACGGCAGTGAGTTGTTTTTTTTTTTTTTGGTCATGTTTGTTTAGAGTGGGATGTGTCTTGAGTCCCACCTTACTGGAGGGTGTAACTCAAGTTACCTCCCTTAGCTTCTTTGAGGGTACATATGTGAATGTTCTGGGAAGGTTCACTCTCTCTTGCTCCAGTTCTGTGTTTAGTTCATCATCATCTCACCCCTTGACTTGAGACAGCAGCCAACATCTGACCTGCGACCTGCCGACTGGGGTTCACCAACCCCTTCAACCACGTGAATTGGGAGACTCCTCCAGACCTACCCACAGACCTGGGACTTGCCAG
>NW_006921594.1:13995490-13996966 GCF_000298275.1 Orycteropus afer afer | reverse complement strand
TTTATATTCCTCATTGTTTCTAATACTGTAATTATAAAATGCTGTTTTGCTTTAGTTCAATACATTGTATCCATAAAATGTATTTCAAAACTATTTAACCCTTCACATAAGATCAGGTTGTTTTCACAGGCTTTCACCAATGATCGTGTTGTTTGATCACCCTTCTTTTATCCTCCAGGGTATGTTTCATTTTGACCTCTATTGTTCTGTCCTGTGAAATGTTCCTCAAATGTGGCCTTGTCCATTTAAGAGGTTCCCCAAAAAACCTATTTACCTTGAAGATGAGGTCTATTAGTTCAGCAAGGTGAAGAAAATAATTTTTATTAATCAAAGCTCCTCAAGAAAACAGACAAAATCCTTGCAGAAGAAAAGCTACTCCTTTGTGGTTTATCATCCCCACCCCTCAAGCAGAGGCTTGATCAAAAGAGTAAATGGAAATGGAAAAGTTGCAAACTGGAGGCACGTGTGTCAGGTATGAGAATGATGGGGCCAGCATGCATCCCCAGAAGCAAAAAGTCAGGGTGTAAACTATTTGTTCCTGGGAAGACTGTGTTAAAATGTAAACAGTTTGTTCCCAGAAGAATGTGCTCATGACTGCATTGTATAAGACTTGACCCCATTCACCCAGGAGGTAATTCATTTCCTCCTATCCACGTGGCTGGTCTTTACATTTCAAAGGACTGCAAGCTGAAACTGATCCTATCTGTTTTAGTAATCCGGTGCTGCTATAACAAAAATACCACCAATGGATGGCTTTAACAACCAGAAATTTATTCTCTCACAGTTTAGGAGGCTAGAAGTCTGAATGCAGGGTGCTGCTCTAGGCTTAGGTTTGGAAATTCTAATCCCTATGCCTGTTTAAGGTGGGATGCATCTTGAGTCACAGTTAAGGAGGCTGGAAGTCTGAATTCCGGGTGCTGCTCTAGGAGAAGGTTTTCTTTCTCAGCTCTGGGGGCAGGTCATTGTCTCTTTTTAGCATCTGTGGGCTTGGCATCCTTTGGATGTCTTGGCATCAATCTTTTTCTACATCTAGGTTCAGAATGTGGGGATTCTGGGTCCAGAGGACACAATCCACTCCCAACTTTGGTGGTACTGAGATCTGTCCCCCATCCCCACTCTCTGCTCACTTCTCTTTCCTTTTATTTCTTTTAAGATTAAAGGTGATGCAGGTCACACCCCAGAGAAACTCTCCTTACGTTGGATCAGGGCTATGGCCTGAGTAAGGATGCTGCACCCCACACCAATCCTCTTAAAACTAATTGGCTGATCACACCAGATCCCATCATGGGGGATGATTACATCACTGCATAACTACCAAATCATAATATTACATAACTACCAAGGAGAATCATAACCCAGCCAAGTTGACATACGTTTTTTAGGGACACAATTCAATCCATGATATTGTCTATAATCGATTATTAACCCCTTATCTTTTCCTTGTTTTCTATGTGTATGTTGTTGTTGTTATATGCC
>NW_006921594.1:13993703-13995095 GCF_000298275.1 Orycteropus afer afer | reverse complement strand
TTTTTTTTTTTTTTTTAGTTCTGGCAAATGAAATCTTGCCTTCTCAAGTAGAAGGCCCCATGAAGAAGGCACTTTGGATGAGAATCCTTATCAAAGGCAGGGGATACATGTAACAGAACTTCACATGCTCTTGGAGACTAACTAGTGACTAACATGGAAGCTGGATGAATCCCCCTCTCCAAAACTGCTACCCTGAAGAAATCTTTAAACCCTAAACCTTACAGCAAAACTGTCCATTGAAGTCATCTTTAAACCAAATGGTAGTTTAACTTCATTAGAAAAGAATGTTCACCTTGTTCATTGTGTTATTTTAAAGGATTATCTCTATGAGATCACACTGAAAACAGCCACTGGAAAATTGAGACAAGAAGCTTAGCGGGCAGTGGGCTTGTGCTGATGGTAAAACAATTTGGAAAAGAATTCTTGAGAAAGGTGGCATTAAATGAGGAACAGAATGAATGCTGCAGAATTGTACATACAGAAATTGTTGATTGATGTACGTTTTGTTGTGTATATATTCACAAACAAAAAAAACTAGAGGAAAGAACACACTTTGGATAGATGAGAGGATCAGGTAATGCAGGCACAGAAGGAATGACATTCTAACACTACTTAGAAGAAACTTATGAGATAAACTTGGAAAAGGAAAACATCTTTCAGAATGAAGTCCTGCTGAATGTTTTAAAATTATAAAGATTGTGTATAAAAACCCTTTTGAGCAAATGCGATTTCATGCATTTATCTCTTATATCATATAATCTTAAAAAGCCTCCAAAGACCTTGTTATAGATTGAATTGTGTCCCTTTAAACTATGTGTCAACTTGGTTAGGCCATGTCTCAGGGTTATGTAATTATCGTCCATCCTAATTTTGTGATGTATTTATCCAGTATGTATTAAATCCTCTCCTCTATGATGTTAATAAGGGAGGATCAGTGGCAGTTATCTTAATGAGGCAGGATACAATTTGCAGGGTGATGTTATATCTTGAGTCAATTTCTTTTGAGATATAAAAGAGATTAAACAAGGAGTAGAGAGCAGAGGGACCTAATACGGTCAAGAATGAAGAGCTGGGAGTGGATCATGTCTTTTGGACATAGTGCCCCTGTGCTTGGAACTTCCTAGGACTAAGGGGAGATTGATGCCAGGGAAGATTGAGCTCTCCGAGGAATGTTGGGCCCACAGATATTGAGACAAGGACTTTCTCCCAGAGCTGGCAGAAAGAGAAAGCTTTCCCCTAGAGCTGGCGCCCTGAATTTGGACTTCTAGCCTCCTAAACTGTGAGAGAATAAATTTCTGTTTGTTAAATTGATACATTTGTGGCATTTCTGTTATACTAGCACTAGATAACTAAGACCTTTTATGAAAATTGGTCTCTGACTTAGGCTGGGTT
>NW_006921594.1:13990555-13991763 GCF_000298275.1 Orycteropus afer afer | reverse complement strand
AGCATAGGAGCGTCAATCTGCCTGGAGGCATTAGGGCTCAGCATGGGACGTGTCAATCTCCATACTAAAGGCTTCTGGTTAAAAGATCTTTCAGGCTCTAGAGTGTCACTAGAGTAATAGGTGAAGGGGACAAAAATGGGTTAAGAAATAGACTATATTTTCAAGGAATTTAATGTCTCATGCATGCCTCAACATACATAATTACAAAAATATTTGCTAAGTTTATTGAGCAGTTATTATGTGCCAGGCACTGTTCAAAGTGATTCTGTGGAAGAATTCATCTAATCTTTACAATAACCCTTCGGTGCAGGTACCATTATCATCTTCATTACATAGCTGAGGAAGCAATTGGACTGCATCCTCTAGACTGAGAGTCATTCTTTAGTGAGACAGATATGTTTATAAATAATTATAATACTATGATATATAATACTACAAAAGTAGTGAGAATAATTATTTCTAAGGAAGTGGTGATCTCTGATTCCAGATGGAGAAGACCAACTGAGCATGGAAAACCCTACACGTCAGTTCTTTCTCTTTCCTGCTAAATATGGCACACTCTCACAATGCGAGCCTGGTAAGTGCCTCTTCACAGCATCTGGTCTGCACTGAACTTGACAAGAACTTTTGACCTCACAAAGCAGCCCATTCTGTCTTTGTCCAAGCTGAATGGTTGGAAGAATGTATACTGTATCAAAATCTACTTTCTGGTAATTGCTGACAATCAGCCTGAGTTCTGTTATCAGTAGGGCAGGTTTTCCTAATGTTTTGTGTATGGGATGTATATTATATGAGGAAATAGAAGAGGGGGTTTGTGTCTGATCAGTTTGGTAAACAAACTTCAACAAAGGTTTCTTTATTCAAGGATTTTCTGAGTCTTTTGTATGCTAATGTGCTTTGTGAAACTCAGAAGGGAATTGCCTTGGGGGCACTTTCCAGATTTATTTGTCCATACAATTCTGTTCTTGATAGCCCCAAACTGACACTCCATGGGCACAACTGGGGAAATAAGGCTCTGGTGTCAGCACGGTTATAATTAGCCTAACCCTCCCTCCTCAGGCCAGCTTTTCATATGCTTGTGCATGTGCCAAGAATAGTCTTCTCCAAATTAATTACACCTGCATCTTCCAGCCTTGTCTACAGTAAAGTTTCAGCTCCAGTTTGCTAACATCCTTCCTGAAGTGTGGGGTTCAGAACCGAGTATAGCA
>NW_006921594.1:13973369-13986358 GCF_000298275.1 Orycteropus afer afer | reverse complement strand
CACTCCTCAGAAGGAAGACTGGGCAATCTACTTCCATAGAGATACCACCTCTGAAACCCAAGGAGGGGTCGCTATGAGTTGGAACCAACTTGACAGAAGTAAGTTTGGTTGGTTTTTTTTTTTTTTTAAGAGGCATTTCAAATGCAACATGCCCACAGCCAAATCATTTACATGGTCCATGAAAATTCTCCACCAGTTTTCTTCAGCATATTTAATGGCAACTTCATCCTTTTCATTTGCTGAGACTAGAGGCATTTGGAGACCTCTCTTTCTCTCAGTCTCCACACCATCCTGTTAGTGTGTCTTTAAAATCTTACCCCTTCCCCCACCTCCTCTGCTACCATCCTGTTCTAGTTGTCTTAACACTCATCTGGCTTTTTACAACAGCCTCCTAACATATATTCCTGCTTCAGCTTTGTAAGCCCCCTTCCCAAACCCAAACTTCCCAAACTGGACTGCCCTCTCTTCTAAACCATCCAATGGTTCTCATCTCTCTTCAATAAAAACCAAAGTCCTGGCAATGACCTATGAAGCCCTAAGCAGTCAACTGTACCCTGACCTAACCTTCTGCATCTCTACACTAATTTCCTCTCCTCTAACTACATTGGACTCCCTGCTGCTTCTGGAACACATCAAGCATGATCCTGCCCCAGGACCTTTGCACTGGCTGTTCTTTCTTCCTGGACTGCTATTCCTTCAGATCTCTGAATAGCTCTCTTCCTTACCTCCTGTGATAGTTGGAGCTGTGTGTCAACTTGGCTGGACCACAATTCTGTGTGGTTTAAGCTGTTGCGATGTGGTTATTCCCATGATGGGATCAGATGATTATGTTTTGAGCAGGCAATCTGTTGAAAGGGAGTTTCCCTAGGGGTGTGGCCTGCTTCCAGTATATCTACGGACATTCCGGGAAAAGAGACATTCTTCTGTGGATCGGGATTCTGGTGTGCTGCCTACAACTGTCTGTGAGTGAACAATCCACCATTTGGCCTGGAGATCTTGGATTCGGCATTCGTTGGAGTCAACAGCTGATGTGCTGCCTGCCAGCCTTGAGCTCCTCAGCCCCTGTGGCTGCAAGAGTCAGGAAAAGCCTCCAGCTTGACGTTTGATCCAGGAACTTCGGACTTGCCAGCTTCTATAAGTGTGTAAGTCATTTTCCTAAGATAAATTTCTCTCTCTATACATATATATATATAAGCTTTACTAGTTTTGTTTCTCTAGAGAACCCAGTCTAGCACACCTCCTTTATGTCTTAGCTTAAATGTAACCTTTTCAGTGAGGCCTGTCCCAACCATCCTATTTAAAACTATAATCCCTCAGATTTTGATTCTCATTATTAAGCTTGATTTTTTTCATAGCCCTTAGCATATTCTAGTATACTCTATAATTTACTTATGTTTATTGCCTCTCTCTCCCCAGCAGAAGGTAAGCTGTACAAGGACAAGGATTTTTGTCTATTCACTGCCAGAGCCTCCAAATCGAGAGCAATGCCTGACACACAGGAAACACTGGGCCTCTCACATCTATCTGTTTGCACTTCAACACAGTCTTCTCTCATTCTGCTTTGGTCAAGGACTGGAAGGTGTGTGATCATGCCGGTTCTGAGGGCTTGTTTGGCATGCCAAAGGAATGACATCATGTCGTCTTGAGACAAACTAATTATAAGCAAACTTTTCCTACAAAAAAAGGGAAGAATGTAATAGGAAATTTCTACAAGGACTTTGGCACGAGGAGAGTCTGTCTGCAGATAACTCATTATTGGAACTTGAGCAATTAATATGCTTCAAAGGTTCTGACGCTAAGCCAAGGGTTGGGAAAAGTTAGAAGCTTGTTTACTTGCTGCAGACTGAGGAGAGAACAAGTTTAAGCTAAGCAGCTATTAATAAGTTGACGATAAGAAAATTTTTTTTAATTTCTGCCATGGTAATTGTCACAGTCTCTTAAATGGAATATGAGGCTAATACTTGTTACTTGTTTATTTTGTATTATTATTAATATTTTGGATTTCAGGGGCACAGAATTGAATTAATAATAAGCCTTGGTTTATAACTCACTTTCTACATTGGTCCTTGCTACTTCTACTGAGGATTATTTTAAATCCATGTTAGTAATAAAAACATAATTAAGTGAGAACATATGCTAATATATGCTCTTACATACTCTGGACTCAGAGTTCAGGCATGTGGTTGTCTGTGAGATCTTTACCAACATTCTGGTCATAAAACCTAGGTGGAAATGGCCTTGGAGAGTCAGCCTTGCAACCCAAAACATGATCCAGCAAATGACACTTCCAAAGACTTCTCCCCTTTCTACGAGGGGTAAGGTTTCAGGGCAGAGTCAGCCAAGACTTGGTCAAAACACAGTGTTCGTGACATCCTCTCCAAATTCAAAGAAGAAAAAACAAACAAATGGCCATTTTCCAGGAAAACTGAGGCCGTATTTCCAGTGCCCTGAGAATCCCCATAATCACCGTTCTTCTGCCAGTTAAAACAAGACGCTCATACCCTCAGCCTGCAGCTTTGCCTTGGGATGGTCTGCTGGGTGAAGCCCAGTGATGCTGCTTCTGATGGGAAGCTGGGAGAACCTGCACCCTGCCCACAGCCAGTTATGAAAACTCCCCTTTCCACCCCACTCCTTAGGAGGCACTGGCAGAGAGGAATTGAGGTTGCCTTGGAGGGAAATCTCTTCCCAAATAATCCTTCTGGCAAAGACTTTAATGGGTGTTTTCCCCATCACAACTTCTTCTGTTTCTATGAAAATATATTTGTTTAAACTTCCCGACCCAATGTCGAGGAACGTCTGGGTAGGGCAAGCAGTTGACATGCTTGGCTGCTAACAGGAAGGTTGGAGGTTTGAGTCTAACCAGCGGTGCCCTGGAAAACAGGCCTGGTGATCGACTTCTGATGAATCAGCCACTGAAAACCCTTTGCAGCACAGTTCTACTTTGATGCACATGTGGTCACCATGAGTTGGAATTGCCCCATGGCAACTGTTTACTTGGAGTCAAAGTGGATTTTAATTATGAAACCAATGCAGGGCTGGGCATTTCGTGTTTTCCTAGTACGGGCAATGCGTTTGGGTTACTTACTCTTTGGGTTGCTTGTCTCTAACTTGGCAACTCAATACCAGGGTTAAGAATGTGAACTCTGAAGTTAATATTGACTGGTTTCAAGTTCCAAATCCTATGTTTACTAGAAATTTTTTTAAAACCTTGGGCAACATATTTAACTTTGTTCCATTTCAGCCTTTATCTGTGAGATAATGATAACCCGCCTCATAAGTTATTAAGAAGATCAATTCTCCTTTGGAAAACATGCAGCACAACACTTGGCACACAGGAAGAACTCAGTAAACGCTGTTGTGTTGTTAGGCGCTGTTGAGTCAGTTGGGACTCATCGCGACCTTGTGTGTGACAGGATGAAACGTTGCTTCGTCCTGCACATATTCCACATTCCGAATACTAATGGATGTTTGCATCAGGTTCTTCTCATTTTCAAGCTGTGCCCCATCAGCAAATGAAGGTCCTGAAAACTTTACTCCATTCACATCGTTAAGGTCAACTCTACTTTGAGGAGGTAGCTCTTCCTCAGTTGAATTTTGAGTGCCTTGCAACCTGAGGCGCTCATCTTTCTGCACTTTGTCAGTGTTCTGCCGCTATTCATAAGGTTTTTCACTGGCTATTTATTTATTTATTTTTTCAGAAATAGATTTTCAGGTCTTTCTTCCTAGTCTGCCTTAGTCTGGAAGCTTTACTGAAACCTATTCACCATGGGTGACCCTGCTGGTATTTGAAATACCAGTGGCATAGCCTCCAACATCATAGCAACACACAAACCACAACAATACCAACTTAGAGATAGGTGGTGGCAGTAAATATTAGTTATTAATATTAGTGTAAAATTTGTCTTAATATACTTGTACTTTTCTTCTGCCAACCATATGCCCTGAAATGGTATTGCTGGGCTCAAGAGCTGTGTACATTATAAATTTTAATATGTGGTACCACGTTATTATAAAAAAAAAAATTTTCATCCATTTATAGACCTGTTAGTGAATGAAAGTGGCCATTACAAACATGGGGGATTAAGAATCATTTTAATTTTTGTTAATAAGACAGACAGGAAGTGGTTCTCATCATTTCCATCTGCCTTTCTCTGACCTCCAATGAGATGGGGCATCTATACATACATTCATTGATCATTTGCAGGTTCTCTGGTATGTGTTATCTGTTCACTGCATTTGCTTATGGGTTTTTATAAATATTTTTATTGTCAGTAAATAGTATTAATTTATAAGAGCGCTCTGTGAATTAAGTGTATTATTTATGTTGAAAAGATTTTCTCCCATTCTGTTGTTTCTGGTTTTCTTCTGTGATCTTTTGCAGCATCATACTGACATTTATATTTTTCATGTAGACCAATATGCCATTCCCCTTACATCTTCTAGTTTTCTGACTTCTGAGTGCCAGGTATGTGCTATAAACTGTGCTGGAGTCAAAGATGGACTGATTATGTGCTGGTGCACATTCTGTTAAAGCAGAGACTTTGATGCTTTTGAATCACTTAGGGAGTCAAAGCTATGTTTTCTTGGGCCCTACCATGGAGTTTCCAAAGTTGAGGCTTGACATATGTATTTGAAAAAGGAGAGTCTCATTTTTCAAAATGAGTTCCTCTTAAAAGTAAGTCCTTAGATTGGCAAAACTGTTCATAGCTGTTGAAGCTGGGTGACAGGCACATGGGAATGCATTGCACGGTTCTCCCTACTTTGGAGTATGTTTGAAATTTTCCATAAGAATTATTTTGAAGCCATAATATTTCCATAATAAATAAAAACAACACATTCTGATAGTATGAAAAGCTAATCAAGGTTGATGCCCTAGTCCGAATTGGCTAAGGAACAGACACTGTTGCATTATGTTAACCTCAGAAGTCAACTAGGAGAAACACGACCTTGTCCTTGTGCTGAGCAATAAGGCAGGCTACCCACAGGCAGGCGCTGGTCCAGGGCCTGAGCAGCCTGCCAGGACTGTGCAAGGTCCATCGACCTTGAACAGCAGGCCTGGTTCTTATCCCAGTTGTGCCAGTGCTTTTCCCTCAGTTCTGCAGGACCCCATGGAGAGCCAAGAGCAGAAGCTTCTGTTCCTTCGGAAGGCAAGTCAAAAAAGAAAGTCACTCTTCAAGACTCTCTCTGGAAAGATAGCAGCAGGTAGAGGTAGTGAAGGGTTCTTGGCTGATGAATAACTTAGAAGTGTTTCCATTTCTCAACATATTGGCATAGCTCTCCTTCAATTAAAAATCCCTTGTTGACTGGTCCACCATGTGATCCTCAGCCTATATGACTGTGAGACCAAAAGAACTAGATTGTGCCCAGCTACCACACTGTCAAACCCTCAGAGGAGGATCCATGTAGGAGATCCTGGATAGAGTGGGAGAACAACGTGGAACAAAACTCAAAATCATAAAAAAGGGGGAAAAAAAAAAAAAGGGACCAGGTTTGCTGGTCTGATGGAGCCTGGTGAAACTCCTGACACTATGGCCCCTAGGTACCCTTCAGGTCTGGAATTGAACCCACTCCTGTGTCTCCCAGCCAAACAAAAGACTCATATGAGGTGAACATTTACATTAGGTAGGTACACTTCTGGGAGAGTTCAATCATGGGAGAATAGAAGGGCTGTGTAGGTACAGGGAGACAGCTTGGGGGATAGGAGTGCATAGAGGGAAGGACACAGGGAAGAGATAACTATGGGGAAGCAGTAGGAGGAGAGCTGTTGTATTGTGGGAAATTTCAGTCAATGTCATGAGACGAAGTGTATGTGAGCTGCTGTATGGAAAGATGGAACGTGTATTTGCTCTGTAAACTTTCACCCAAACCACAATTTAAAAAAAAAAACCCTTGTCAATCATCTTATACTTACTCTGAATCTTCCAATTTCAATTTCATCTCTCCCCTTTTTTTAAGCCTCAGCATGACACTATTTACTAATCCACATTTCTGTCACTTAAAGTTCTCTACACCAATCAGTACAGACTTTTGTATTAAATTAAATTTGCATAAATTAAAAGTCTAAGTGCTTGACTTATGTGTCAAGTCGACACAATAAAGAAAACAATTGAACAGCAGGACTAGAGTAAACCCAGAGCCTCTTCCCCTGGAATATTTTTGGAGACAGGTTTTTTTGAGAAGCGAATCCAAGAATTTATTTGTAGAGTAATGTCACCAGAGGCTGAAAAGACAATGAACGTAGGAAACTCTCTGAATTGTTTTTATTTTGAAGCCTTTTCTGGTGGAGTTTCTAGGAAGCAGTCTAACATGGAAATTTCTTTGGGGAGTTTATGGGTTAACACCAGTGGGGGAAGGGAAGAAAGCTGAATTGAACAGAGGGAGGAGCTGGGCTGCAAGTAGTCATAACCGGCCTTAGCAACCCCACAGAAAGGCAGGATCTAGGACAGCCCTTCAGATCTGGGACAAATGGTCTAGGTTTTTCTATCCCCACACTGACCAGTAATTGGATGCAGACCGCCCTGGCTGTCCACAGGTGAGGGCAATTCCCAGAGAAGTTGACAGCTGAAGGCTGTTAGCCAACAACGTTCCCAGCAGCGGCAGGAATAAACCTTCCATCCTGATGTGGGCATCTGGGCAGCTAAGCATCGCACCCATGATGAAAGCCTAGTTTTGAGGTCTCAAGTAGTCCCTGAGCACTAGGCCTAGAGAACCCAAAGGATCAAATGGCTCTACCATGAGAGGTGACAGGGCTTGATGCATCAGTCAGGGAGGGAATGGGAGCTCTGCTAGCATAGTGCCTAAGGCACTTGACTGCTAACCAGAAGGCTGGCGGTTCAAATTCACCAGCCACTCCTCGGAAGGAAGGTTGGGCAATCTACTTCCATAGTGATACACCCTCAGAAACCCAAAGAGGGGTCACTATGAGTCAGATCCGACTTGTCAGCAGTGAGTTTGGTTTTTGGTTTTTAGGAGGGAATAGAGGTGTCCATAGGTGGTATAAGGAGTTAACACCTTTGGATGCTGACTAAAAGGTTGGAGATTCACATCTACCCAGAGGTACCTCGGAAGAAAGGCCTGGCAATCTACTTTCAAAAGATCAGCTGTTAGAAACCCTGTGGAGCACAGTTCTACTCTGACATGGGGTTGTCAAGAGTCAGAGTCGACATGGTAGAAACCGTTTTCTTTCAGAGAGAACAGGAGGGTACTGGGTGAAACTGAGAAGCAGATGTCAAGGTAGAGAGAGGTCTGGACGAGAGCGAGGAATTCTGCATAGTTCTGACCTCCACACCTATCTAGGAGTCAAGTTATGTCCTTGGCTGGGGTCTCTATTGCCTCATTTGTGAAGAGAGAGGATGGGAACAGATGACTCCTTCTTTCCTTCCTGCCCTCTCAGTGTTGTTGTTCTGAGTCTCATTCAGGGGCCCTAGAGTGGAGCAAATTATAGTCATCGACTCACCTTAACAGCTATTCAGATTTCTATTAGGCACTTTGTGGACTTTCTCCTGGCTCAAACTCCTGGGGGCAGACAGCAGCAATGAGATCCAAGTCAAACCATTTCATAAAGAATCATGGTTATTTCTCCTTCCTCTCCCTCATGACTGGACACTCTATTTCATTACTAAGCTTCTGTCAGCAGGTCATTGTAAAAATGGCATGGTAAGGGTGTCTGAGCTTCTAACTTCACAAGGAGGATCAAGATCGACAATAAATAACAGCCCAAGGCTGATTCCTATGAGGTAGAGGTTAGACATGCTGCCACCTTCCAATCTTTTTACCAATTTTGACACCAACCATTTGCCTCATAACACTCTTTACTTCTCTGCTGGGTTAGATAATTCATTGCAATGGCCACACAAAGCTCACAGGCAATGCTCCCAATTATTAGGTTTATTAGGGAAGTAACTGGTTACAATTCAGGATCAGAAATGCTTAGGGTACAATTCTTCAATCAGGACAGCCTCCACCTCAGCCATACTCACAGGCACACCTCTCTTTGGCTTTCAGCTTGGTCCTGTGGTCTCTGCCCTGCAAGTGTTACAAAGCTCTTTTACTCTGTCTCTGCCAGAGGCATTCCACTCCACCAGCAAGCCTCTACCTGAAGACACTTAACTTCCTTGCCCCGTGGGCTGAAGCCTACTGTGCCGTCTGCTGCCAGGCTTGCTGTGCATGCTTCTTGCTGTCTCTGGTGTCACAGCTCTCTGATTCTTGGATCGAGATCCAGTGCAGGGATCTTGGGTCCAAAGTAAGTGCTCCACTCCTGGCTCTTCTTTCTTAACAGTAGTGAGATTCCCGCTTTGTGCCTCTGCGATGGCTCATTTTAAGCCTCGTGAGATGACAAAACTCACCAATACCCATGTTAGAGTTCCATACACATTATTTGCATGGTTTGACCCACACAAGACTGCCCTCACCTTATTTACTTTATTAACAAGCTATCCAATCCACTTACAAGGAACTCACATTTGCATAGTCCCACCCAGTCACCTGATGAGAGTCACAAAGACCACGCCTGGAAGGACTATACCAAGCAATTCACTGCACTGCAGTCATAAAAGGAAAGAGAAATAAGAAAGGTAGGGGAGCCAAGAATAAGAAAACCAATGATTTAAAAACATCGCCCTAGGGAATGGAAGGTTGGATTAACATATATCAAATAAAATAAAAATCATGACACTACAATAATGAAATCAATTACAGCCAAAAGAAAAACATCTAAAAACTCAAATGCAAACTCAGTCAGTGTGCATACCATGGGGTAAGCAGAGCAGTGGAAAGAGCACACTTGGATGTCACCTAGGTCAAACCCCATCTTGCCACTTACTGGCAGTGTGGCCTTGGATAAGACATCTAACCTCTCTGAGCTTGTTTCCTTATTTATAAAATGAAAATAATCCACCAGGTCACGAATCTATTGAGAGAATTAAACAAGATATTACAGATAAGGCATTTAGCATAGTAACTAGCTCCTGGCAGGCATCCGCTAAATCCATTTCCTTTCCCTTGTAGCCATAGCAGCAATGCCAGCTACTTGGGTCTGGAATCCTCTTAACACTTGAGAGGCAGATTTCTCTGGATCCACCCAATTATTCAGTTATCTAACCAGTTAGCATCAGAGTCTATAAATAGTTGAGAGAACTTGGGCAGGTGATGTTACTTCTTCAAATGTCAGACTCCACCACTTTAAGCTGAGTTACAGCTAAAAGACTTGAGTTGCCGGTGCCTCCTCTTTCATTTACTAGTTTAAGGTTTTTCTGAATCTTCATCTGCTAATCCACAGAATGAAAACTATGGTACTTGCCCTCTGTTTTTTGTAAGATCCCTGTGAGATCAAATGTGACAATGTTTATGAAAGTGACTTACTGTCTACTACAGCTCTTGTTGTTGAGTGTCATTGAGTCAATTCTGACGCACAGTGACCTCTTGTGACAGAGTGGAACTGCCCCATTGGCTTTTCTTGGGTCCAGATTTGACTTGACAGCAGTGATTTGGTTTCTGGTTTTAATCTTTATGGAAGCACATTGCCAGGTCTTTCTTCTGTGTAGCCGCTGGGTGGGTTTGAACTGCTAACCTCTTGGTTAGCCTCTGAGTGCTCAACCATTGCTCCGCCAGGCTCTTACTACTGCTGTTAATAATAAGGGCTGTGGTAATGCTTCTTTATAACCTAGGTTAAGACAGTTATTAAATTTAAAATCTTTGCTAAAAATCACCCTGAGCTTCTAAGAAGTAGTTGGGGACAGGATGTCAGGATGTGTGGGAAAGCCAGGAAGTGTCATTCAAAGAATGATTTCTCTAGTCTGTGACTCTGTTCTGATTTCAGGCCAGCTCCTAGAGCTGCCTGGGAATAGCCAAGTTCGGTTCTTAGAAGGTCAGGCCAGGGAAGCGCATTTACTGCTGTAGAACAACTTCAGCAAAACACAGGATGACCGCCATCATTTGCATGCACTCCCTCATCCAAACCAAGATGGAGCTCCCCTCTGATTTCAGAAGCTTTAAGAAAAAACGTACAGAAAAGAGTTCTTTTGTAAAAAATCACAAGAAATTAAAATGGTAGTTTTTTTTATTCCTCCCTCCCTTCCTGGCCTGTTCTCTTTCTTGTGTGTGTCTCCCTTGGCATTAAACAGAACAGAGCTCTATGTGGATAAATTACAGATGAAATTGGCCATAAACTGGAATGGGGTCTCTCTCAGGGGTGGGTTTCTGTGGCCCAGAGATTTCCACTGGGCAGGTCCAATGGCCAGTCAGGCCCTTTCCACTGAATCACAAAGCCTTCTGTTCCAGCCCTGGAGTTTGCAAGATGAGTTTCCAGTCATCCTGCATCTCTTGTTGCTCTGTTCTAGTGTCTTGAGAGAGCACTTGGTGGTCCTTTTAGCAACCTTAATGAGGAGCTCTGGTAGTGTAGTGCCTAAGGCATTTGACTGCTAACCACAGGGTTGGCGGTTCAAACCCACCAGCTGCTTTGCAGAAGGAGGATGGGACAATCTACTTCCGTAACAATTTACTGCCTCAGAAACCCAGTGGGGGTTGCTATGAGTCAACTTGATGGCAGTGAGTTTGGTTTTGGTTTTAGAATGAGGAGATGGGGGATAGTGGTCGTTCAGTGGTAGAATTCTCGCCTTCCATGTGGGAGATGAGAGTTTGGTTCCCGAACAATGCACCTCACGTGCAGCCAGCCACCATGTGCCTGTTAGTGGAGAATGCATGAGAAGTTTCAGCAGAGCTTCCAGACTAAGACAGATTAGGAAGAAAGCCTGGCAATCTACTTCTAAAAAATGAGCCAATGAAAACCATGGATCACAATGTTCTGATCCTATTGTATATGGGGCTGACTCAATGGCAGCTAACAACATCAATGGAAAGATAAAGCATTTGCTTTCAGGCATCAGTGGTGTTTACTGACGAATGGTTCTAGTATCTGGAGAATAACATCAACAGCTGTCTAAGGCCAATCCTAAATTACTTGTATATGTCAGACTTTTGTTCACTCTCTCATTCAAGATAAAGGATTGTTATTCTGATATTATTATAAAACATTTTATTGAATCTCTAATATTTGCTTCTGGGCCTTTCTGATATCCTTGTCATTGTTGTTTTGGTACTGACCTAGGTATAAAAAAATCTATGAAATTTACCCAGATCCTTGCTACCACCAGATGTAATCAACTGAAAAAAAAAATTGTTTTATAACATTAGTGAAACCATCTGGCAGCTGTATGTACTGATATTTAGAGATAACAGAAATAGTGACTGCATTTTTATCACTTAAAAAACCAAAAGTAAACAAAATATAAAGGGCATATAATTTGTACAAGGTTATGGTACACACATTATAGCCGAGGTTCTCAAGCTCTTCTGTTTATCAGGGTGACCCAGTGGGTCCTCAATATGGCCTTTAACATCTGTGTTTAGAATATGCTCCACTGGGGATTCTTAGGAGCTTCACTCCACAACAACAGGAATTTATATTTTCTAATTCAAACTCTACCAGCACTGGCTCATCAGAAGTGATGTCAGTCATTCTCACTAACTCAGTTTCTTTCCTTCATTTTACTTGTGAACCGTAATTGGAAATTATTTAGTGCATGCTTTTTTAAAAATGTAAATTAGTTTACAAAATCTTAACTAAGGTGTTCTCTGACTCAGGGCAAAGCAATTTCTAGTATGCCTCTTGTTAAACTTTTATTTCTTTTCTTGGTCTTTAATCCTTATAGTTAAAAAACAGTGTTAGTAAGAATAAATTGAGAAAAATCCTTTAAATGGCCATGTACATGTGGGAAATATACATGTGTTCCCTGTATACAACTGTGCTAAAAAAAAAAAAAAAAAAATCACTGCCATTGAGTTGGTTCTGACTCATAGCAACCCCTCCTTGGGTTTCCGAGTTGGTATCTCTACAGAAGTAGATTGCCCAGTCTCCTGTGTTAGTTTAGATTTTTTGAGTGGCAAGTATCAGATCCCACCTCAAACTCTGTCAAGCAGCAAAGTGAATTAACTGACTCATGTGAATGGCAAAGTCCAATGATACAGATGCTTCAACTGGATCCTGAGGTTTCATTGATCATGCCAACTTCCTTCAGAATCTCAGCCTCCTTCCTCCCACTGCAAATAGGCTTCCTTCATGTAACTAAGAGAAGTAGTCACCAGAAGCCTGGAATTTGCAATCCCTCAGCTAAGCAAACCAAGTAGAAAGATCTTCTCTCTCTTAACATCTATATATCAACTCCAGGAAAGACTCCATTTACTATTTTCTGCTTAGATTTGACCATCATTTATACAATGTTGCTGTTGCTGTTAGCTGCTGTTGAGTGGATTCCAACTCATGACCACCCACATGTGCAGAGTAGACCTGCTCCCTAGGGTTCCAAGGCTGTGAGCTGTTGGAAGCATGTCACTAGGCCTATCTTCTGAGGAGCTTCTGGGCGGGTTCAGACCTCAAGTCTTGCAGCTAGTAGTCATTTGCCCCACCCAGGGCCTGGACCAAAGAACTTATTAAACAAAATGCCCCAGGGAGACAATCCACCAACTCCAGACTGTGGAAAATTCTCCAGGACAAATGAGATCATTTATTCAACAAAATAAATACGATGAAAAGGGAAAAAAAGGAGATGGAGGTGGGACTCACAGCTTATAACTGACAGAAACATATGGACCAATTGTAATTTATGAATCTCATTTGAATGCTGAATCAAACAGACTTTTAAAAATTCTGCGATAATCAAGGAAATTTGCACACTGACTGGATATTTGATGGTATTAGAAATTATTGCTATTTTTAGATATAACATAAGATAGAAATTTGAGTTTCATTTACAATTAGGTGAAATGAACCCCTTTTCACCTCTGTAATTTATTATGGGAATCAGTGATGCAAACAATTTGTCTGGAATAGATGCTACTTCCTCTTATGAAGAAATGTGTTCATAAAGAGATATAAATATCTATGAACAATTTACAGATCAAAACCAAACTCACTGCCATAGAGTCAGATCCAA
>NW_006921594.1:13961895-13969614 GCF_000298275.1 Orycteropus afer afer | reverse complement strand
CCAACCTTCCTTCCGAGGAGTGGCTGGTGGGTTTGAACCGCCAGCCTTCTGGTTAGCAGTCAAGTGCTTTAGCCACTATGCTACCAGAGCTCCCTCTCACAGTTTAGGAGGCCAGAAATCCAAATTCAGGGTGCTAGCTCTAGGAGAAGGCTTGCTCTCTCTGACAGCTCTGGAGGAAGGTCCTTGTCTCCTTGAGCTACTTCTCCTGGATGATCCTGATGGAGCTTGGCATCTCTCTTTCTCCAGCTCTGCTTGCTTGCTTACTTACTTATTTAATCTCATTTATATTCGAAGAGAAATTGACTCAAGATACACCCTACAGTAATCCTGCCTCATTACCATAACACAGACAACTCATTTCCAAATGGAATCATATAACCAGGTGGAGAGGTTAGGATTTACAACACATATTTTTTGGGGGATACAATTCAACCCATAATGCTGACGAAACAAAAATGAACCACTGGTTACACCTGGGAGATAGCGTCACACTTTGATATTTCTCCTTATCTCAAAAACAGAGAAAGGCTGAGAAATTCGTTCTTTTAGTCTGCTTAGATCAACACAAAAATATAGGTTCAAATGATTTGAAAAGGCCTGATTTGTTCTTTCTGACTAGTGCTCCATTGGACAAAGGTGTGAGTTAGTACAAACAGAAGAACTGAAAGGCAGTTTTTCTCTAAAGTACTATTTATTATCCCTAATGTTAGTCTAGTCAATGTTAATCTCTCCATATATCTTTCTAGATAATCTACACACACACACATATTCTATATATCTCCACTCTTTCTACCTATCCTTAAACTGATGGATGTAGAAAAGCCTTTTGGAGAGAAATGGATTCAGATATATGCTGAATTGGCATTTGGGCAGTTACATGGTTTAAGTGCTTCAGGTCTTCTTTGTTTTCAGCCAGGAAGGTAGTGTCATTTGCATATCACAGTTCTTCTTCATATAGTCCAGCTTCTTGGATTATTTGCTAAGCACACAGATTGAATAAGTATGGTAAAATGATCCATCCCTGACACGCACACCTTTCCTGATTTTAAACCATGCCCTAACTCCTTGTTCTGTTCAAATGACTGCCTCTTGGTCTATGTACAGGTTCCACTTAAGCACAATCAAGTGTTCCTATTCATTGTAACATTATTCATAATTCGTTACGATCCACACAGTCAAATGCCTTTGCATAGTCAATCCCTCATTCTACCTGGTCTTCTGAATCCGGCTTGGATTTCTGGCAGTTCCCTGTCAAGGTACTGCTGCAACTATTTTTGAATTATCTTCAGCAAAATTTTACTTACATGTGATATTATTTGATAATTTCCACATCCTATTGGGTCATCTTTCTTTGGAATGGGCCATCGGTTGGAATCATAACTGGGTGGAGAGGTTCTTGATCATATGCTGCCTCCTAAAATGGCTGAACATCAATCAATTCTTTTTGGTTCAATGACTCTGTGTATTCCTTCTATCTTCTTTTGATGCTTCCTGCTTTGTTCAATATTTTGCCCATAGAATCCTTCAATATTGCAACTCGAGGCTTGAATTTTTTCTTCAATTCTTTCAGCTTGAGAAATGCCAAACATGTTCTTCCCTTTTGATTTTCTAACTCTGAGTCTTTGCCAACTGACTGGAAGAGATCCATATTGGTACCCATTCCAAAGAAAGGTGATCCCACAGAATGTGGAAATTATGGAACAATATCACCAATATTGCATGCAAGTAAGATCTTACTGAAAATAATTCAAAAACGGTTGCAGCAGTATAGTGACAGAGAACGTCAGAGGTGCAAGCTGGATTCAGAAAAGGATGTGGAACAAGGGATATCATAGCTGCTGTCAGATGGATCTTGGCTCAAGGCAAAGAATACCAGAAAGATGTTTACTTGTGTTTTATTGACTATGCAAAGGCATTTGATTGTGTGGATCATGACAAATTATGGATGACATTGAGAAGAATGGGAATTCCTGAGCACTTGATTGTACTCACGAGGAACCTGTACCTTGACAAGGAGGCTGTCATTTGAACAGAACAAGGGGACACTGCATGGTTTAAAATCAAGAAGGGAGTGTGTCAGGGTTGTATCCTTTCCCCATATTTATTCAATCTATATGCTGAACAAATAATCTGAGAGGCTAGACTCTATGAAGAAAAACGTGGCATTAGGATTGGAGGAAGAATCATTAACAACCTGAGATACGCTGATGATACAACTTTGCTTGCTGAAAGTGAGGATGACTTGAGGAACTTACTAATGAAGATTGAGGAACACAGTCTGCAGTATGGATTACATCTCAATATAAAGCAGACAAAAATCCTCACAACTGGACCAATAAGCAGCATCACGATAAATGGAGAAAAGATTGAGGTTGTCAAAGAATTCCCGTTGCTTGGTTCTACAATCGATGCCAACGGAAGCAGCAGTCAGGACATTAGATGACGTGTAGCATTGGGAAAGTCAACAGCAAAGGAACTGTATCAAGTGCTGAGGAGCAAGGATATCCCTTTGAGGACTAAAGTGAGCCTGACACAGGCCATGATATTTCCAATCGCCTCGTATGCATGTGAGAACTGGACAATAAATAAGGAAGACCAAAGAAGAGTTGATACTTTTGAGTTGTGGTGCTGGTGAAGAATGCTGAAGGTACCATGGACTGCCAAAAGAACTAACAGATCCGTCCTGGAAGAAGTGCAGCTGAGAAGCTCCTTGGAAGCGAGGATGGCCAGACTTCATCTCACCTACTTTGGTCATGTTGTCAGAGAGGACCACTCCCTGGAGAAAGATGTCATGCTTGGTAAGGTGGAGGGTCAATGAAAGTGGGGATGGCCTTCCACGAGATGGATTGACACGGTGGCTGCGATGATGGGCTCAAGTATAGCAGGGATCATGGAGCTGGCGCGGGATAGGGCAGTGTTTCATTCTGCTGTGCATGGGGTCGCTAGGAGTCGGAAGCGACTTGACGGCACCTAACAACAACAGTCTTTGCATATGTCTTTATAATAAGTTACTTTGTCTTAAGCTGTCCCTTTGAAATTTTCTGTTCACCTCCTTCACTTCATCATTTCTTTCTTTTGCTTTTAGCTACTCTCCATTCAAAGGCAATTTTTAGAGTTTCATGCATTTTAATCTTTTCATTCTTTTCTATTTGTTAATGACTTTTTTCTTTCTTCATGTATAATGTCCTTGATGTCATTCCACAATTCATCTGTTTTTCAGTCATTAGTTTTCAATGCATCAAATCTATTTTTGAGGTCTGTATATTCAGAAGGAATACACCCAAGGTCCTATTTTGCCTCTTGTGGACTTGTTTTAATTTGCTTCATCTTAACTTGAACTTGCATTTGAGCAATTGATGGTCTGTTTTGCAGTTTGCCTCTAGCCTTGTTCTGACTGATGACATTGAGCTTCTCCATTGTCTCTTTCTGCAGATATACTCAATTTGATTTGTATTTATTCCTGTGTGGGAATTGGTGAGTCCCAAAATCTGCAGGTCAGTAGATAAGCTGCTGAATCATGGCCGAAGGACCGATGGTCAGATGAAGACAAGTCAGATGCAGGAGCCAGAATGAGAGAGCCTTGTGGGAACACCCATTTTATACTGGAGGCAGTCCACACCCCCAAGGACTCATATCAGATCTCATTATGGAAATGATTACCTTATATCAGATCTCATCATGAAGGTGATTATATTACACTGTCGAAGAGAAATCAGTCCAAAGTCTTCCAAACCACTGAGAGTCATAGTTTAACCAATTTGACACATAACATTAACAATTACCACCAGAAAACCTTTGAAGAAAGTTGGAGGCGGGGGGTCAGGTAGAGGAGGCAATCTCTGGTTCTTTTCATGACTTATAGGATGACTTTTGCTCTTAGGAGTTGGCTGCAATTAGGCTGCCCTACCTCCTTCCTCATGTTCTTTGCTCTTTTCCCTCCCACAGCCCCTGATGGGCTGGTGTGGCAGCAGGGGCTTAGGGTGGGTAATGAGCACACTGGGCAATCTCTAAATTGCATCCTCCCCCTCCCCCATTTCCAGATCCAGATGTTAACAGCAGTGACACGTCAGCGAAAATGCCTTCCTTCCTCTTGTCTGGCTGTCTCAGTCAGGCACCTTTCATATTAGTGGTACCTCAGAAAGTAATTCCGAGGCTTGTTCGGCACTCCTTTGGACTTGTGCCAGGGTGTAAATTCCCTCCTCCGCCCCAGGCCCTTGCTACACTTCTGCTTGTCTACCAAGCTTGAGGAAAGACATCGGGCTGCATCAGTGCAGTGCAGTGAGTTGCTTAATATGGCCCTTCTAGTCACTCTCCTCCATTTTGTGATGCATTGTAAATCCTAATCCTTATGGCTGTTTAGGGTGGGATGCATCTTGAGTCCTGCTGTGCTGGAGGATGTGACTCAAGTCACCACCCTTAGCTTCTTTGACGGTATGAATGTGACTGTTCTGGGAAAATGTGCTTTCTCTTGCTCCGGTTTTGTGTTCAGTTCATCATCATCTCATCCCTGGACTTGAGACAGCAGCTGTCATCTGACTTGCCAATTTGGGTTCACCAGCCCCTGCAAACCATGTGAGTTGGGAGAATTCTCCACACCTACCCAGAGACCTGGGATTTGCTAGCCTGCCAGCCTCCCAGCCTCCACCACCATGTGAGCTATTTCCTTGGGAGTTTGTGAGTTTCTTGAGACATTACAGTGAACTACAGAACCCTAAGATGGGAGGGAGATTATTAAGGGGAGGAGGAGAAGTTGATGTCAGAGATGATAGAGCGGCATGGCAGTTTGGAAAAGTTGGACATCTGGGTCATCTTTAACATCTGCCTCATAGGGACTGGCCTTGTGCTGATCTTTCTAAGATAAATTATTCAAGCAACCGGGTTAATAGAACCTGCTCAGTGGCACCCAGAGTACGTGTCATACCTGCCATACTTTAGATATGCCTCTGAATGGCAGTCTGGATTGTTAGTTGGGGTAGCCACCTGCTCTTCTTTCCTTACCAAGAAAGCTCTGGCCCTGTGATTCCCTATTTTCAGCCCTTGGCCCACCGCTGCAGTCAATCATCTGCTCGATAAGTGGCTTGCTGAGGCTGATACAGACCTTCTCAGCTTCTGCTGTCTCTTTAGTGTACAGACTAGGTCAGCGACTAAAGTACTAAAAATAGCTGGAAATGTTCTAGTTCATTATTCACGAGTGGCTGGATCAGATGATGCACCAGAAAGGGGAATCATGGAGCCTGACGTACAGCTCCCAAAACTTCAAGCACCTAGTTACTGAAAGCTTGTGTGTGATCTGGGCAGAAGAACAGCAGACACACAGACATTCACATACACTCACACACACACTTGATACTGCACACACACTGTGCACACAGTGACCAAGCACTGCAAGACCTCATGAAAAATGAAGTGCCAACTAAATACGGAGAAACTGAGAAAGACTAGCTTCTTAAACGGGCCTTCCTGGAGTGAGTGAGTTCAAAACCAGATCTGGAGTAAGATGTTGTATGTGGATAGACACAAGGGAACTCGTTAAGAGGGAGGGACATTTTCTATGTTGTTGCGGCAGCATAGTCAGGAAGATGACAGTGGTGGATTTCAGCGTCAGAGAGTCCTAGTTGGAAATCTACTTTCTTCCTTACTAGTTGTGTGCCCTTGGTAGGTTACTGTACATCTGTCTTCCTCAGTTTTTTTCACCTGTGAAATGGGAATGATACCTGCTACATAGAGTTGTTGAGGGGATTAAGTTCATTCATGTAAGGCACTTCACATGCTTAGCACAGAGTTGGCAGGGATAAATGTTAATTTCCTCCCTTTCCAGTCTGACTTTCTTTACATAGGAAATGGCCCAGGGAAGAGGTCCGTTTATTCACTACATTCCTCAAGTTGATCAGGTTACAGTTGGAGCCTTTAAGTTTGGCTTAGAAACCCACTTAATTTAGGGTTTCCTGAAGGAAAACTATCATCTTCTGAATACCAGACCAGGGTGGGTGATGCTGACCTGGGTCAGTTCAGGTTCAACTGCAGATCATGACCACTAGTGGTTCAAGAAATTAGTTTTGTGGACCAGAACCAGGATTAAAAAAAAAAAATCAAATAGAATAGTATCACAAAACAAAACAAAACAAAACAAAAAACACCCAAACTCACTTCCATTGAGTCGATTTGACTCATAGTGACCCCTCCTTGGGTTTCTGAGGCGGTATCTCTACGGAAGTAGATTGCCCAATCTTCCTCCTGAGTAGTGGCTGGTGGGTTTGAACTGCCAGCCTAGAATAGTACAGAATAGAGTAAAATAGAATAGAACAGATTAGATAATATCAGAATGCATTGCCCAAAGTAACAGTTCAGTAACATATGTATGTATGTATGTGTGTGTGTGTCGTCTGGGTTGTGATGTGAAATGCGTTTCTTATTGAGAATTGTGATCAAATAATAAAAACAAACAAAAGTTATGACTGGAGGGTCTGAGATTTTGCCTGGAATTTTAGGCTGTCTGAACAAGGAATTCCTGAAGAGAGCTTCATACCACTTGTAGTTTTGGGGGGTCCTTGGGGGCATGATCTAATTTGGCCTTCTCTGGTAAAGCAGATGGAAATGCTAGCCTGGAATTCCCCACCAGATACAGATGACTCCTTTGACTGTGGGTCATCTGAATGGTTGATCAGTTTCCACCGATCATTTTTGCCTTAAAAAGCACAAGATCTTGACTCAAAGTAATGAGGACTAGTGGTTATGGAGTCAAAGAAGCAGGTGAAGAATGAGATGTGGCTGGACAGAAGAGCAAGTGGCATGAGGTAGAAGTGGAAGCTGGAGGATTAAAAAAAAAAACCACTACCATCAAGTCAATTCCAACCCATAGTGACCCTAAAGGACAGAGAAGAACTGCCCCATAGGGTTTCCAAAGCTAGAGGATTATGACTCTATTCATGTAACAAGGAATTGTTGAGTGTTTACTATGTGCCAGGCCCCAGGATATAGTTAATTAGGTCAGGCATTGTTTCTATCCTTACAGAGAATGTCATCTAGTGTGAGAAACAGGCCCTAGGTAATTGCAGCACTTTGTATATAGGGTGCACACATTACTATGCAAGCATATAATTTAATTTTAATGAATTCCATTTTTCTTTTATGGTTATTGGCCCTGTGGCTTAAGAAATCCATGCCTAGTTCCAGGTCATGAAATTATTCTGCTTTCTTCTAGAAGTCTTAGAGTTTTAGTTTTTTTTTTTTTGTTTGTTTGTTTGCTTGTTTGTTTAAGTCTATGCTCCTTCTTGAATTAATTATTGTGTATCATGTGAAGTAAAGGTCAAAGCTCATTTAAAAAAAAAATTCAATATTCAGATATTTTAGCCCCCTTTAATGGGAAAAAATGAAACAAAACAAAAACACACCAAAGCAAAACCCATCCTTTGCTTGTTGAATTGTTTCAGCAACTTTGTATTAAGTTAATTGATTGTATAAGTGTGAGTCTATTCAGCACTCTCTATACACTTTGACTGATCACTTTATTCATCCTTTTGCCAATACCATACTCTCTGAATTACTATAGTCTTGAACTCAGGTGGTCTAAGTCATTCAACTTTGTTCTTCTTTTGGTTGTTTTGACTATTCTGGATCCTTTGCATTTCAATAAAAATTTTATAATCATCTTGCCAATTTCTGCAAATAATCTGCTGGGATTATGCCTGGAATTGTTTAGAATCTATACATCAATTTTGG
>NW_006921594.1:13953650-13958535 GCF_000298275.1 Orycteropus afer afer | reverse complement strand
CCATCTCCCCTCTCTGGAGATCATGCTGGTATCACAAAGCCAAAGGCTCCAACTCTCTAATCACATGGCTCATGTTTCTAGCATGGCCATTCTCTACCCTGAGTCATCTTGTTAGTGTAAACTATCTAGGGGCCTGTTATGGATTGAATTGTGCCCCCTCAAAATATGTGTTATAAATCCTAACCTCTACACCTGTGTTGAACGAGCTCTGGTGGTGTAGTGGGTAAGGCATTTTGCTGCTAACCAGAAGGTCAGTGGTTCAAACCACCAGCTACTCCATGGGAGGAAGAAGAGACAATCTACTTCTATGAAGATTTACAGCCTTGAGGACTTCTGGTAAGATGGAGAATAGACAGACAAACTACGTAGACCATCTTCAACAAAGAAAAGAGAAACTAATTGACACAAATAAAGAAGATAATCCTGGAGCCCCAAGCTTTGAGAGGAAGGATACAGAAATGGATTAAATACCAATCAGTAGAAGAATCTGAATGAAAACAGTAAATAAGGAAGCAAATAGAGCTGCAGACTGTCAGCTACTCTGATGGTATGGCCAATTTGAATATTTACAAGTGGTAGTCTTGCTCGCCAAGAGCTGCATGGACAACGGCACTGGTAGCTGATGACTAAAAAGGAAAACAACAAATAAGGAGTCAAACTGAGCTGTGGACTTTTGGCTGTCTGGAAGGTGCAGCCATCCTGAATATTTACAAGGGGTGGGGCCATTTTTGATATTTAATGTGGCAGCATTCAGATCTCAGTGACCTAAGAACAGGCTCTGCTTGCCAAGGACAGCACAGGCAACCACACTGGAGGCTGACCAATAGAAAGATGTGGTATTCTCCTTGTTACTCTTATACCCCATACCTTCTTGGTGAATGGAGGTGCAGCCATCCCCCACTTCTACTCACCTTCTGGACTAGCAGGAATTCCATCCCAGTCTATGTGCTCTGATGGAGCATGGGTGTCCTGCCCTACCCTCCACCCCAGATTTTTTTTTCCCTCTGTTTCTTCTAAAATTATTCTTCTTTTCTTCCTTTTTATTTTTATTATTTTTCCCTTCCCAAGTTCTAGTTTTGGGGTTGTATTCTCTTCCATTTTCCTAGTTCCTATATTTTTTTTATTTCTTTTATCTTCCCTTTTCCTAGTTCCTACATTTTTTCTTTCTTTTGGTTCTTCTCATCCCTTGTTTAGGAGCTCTGGTAGCATAGTAGCTAAGGCACTTGACTGCTAACCAGAGGGCTGGTGATTCAAACCCACCAGCCACTCCTTGGAAGGAAGGTTGGGCAATCTACTTCTGTAGTTATACTATCTTGGAAACCCAAGGAGGGGTAGCTATAAGTCAGGTCTGACTCGATGGCACATTAACAACAACAACAACATCCCTTGTTTATCTTTTTGCATTTTTCTCTTTATTATTCTTTTACTCTAGCTCTTTTCTGTTATTACCCCTCCTCAGATATTGTGGATTTTTTTTTTTCTATTTATATTTCTTTTGTCTTTTCAAAGAATTTCTTTAACTGTTTTTTTCACTTACTGCCTATACTTTTTTTTCTTTTTGACAATTGTTCCTGTGTGTTTATGGTGTGTGTTGTTTGTCCTTTTGTTTTTGCTTCTTTGGTGATTTTTTTTATTATTGTTTTTGTCTAACTGAGTGGGAAACAGCAACTGTGCCCACACGACCCAACCATGCCTGCACCTCCTGCAGCCCCACCTAATGAGTGGGGCCACCACTAGCTTCTGCACCAACTCACCAATGATAGATGACAGCCAGTATGAGTCTGACTCACCCTTCACTGCTCTTCACAAACAGCTAACAGAGATCTATGCAACCATTATCATTCTCTATCACATGCACCAAGAGACAGGTGGTGAGTGCATAAGTGTTGCCAACTAGTGAAGAGAGGAGCACAGTACCTTACTTACTCAAATATATCAAAACAAACAAAGCAAAAAAATCTTGGGAGAATCACACCAATATACAATCACAAATTAAATAGAAATACAATGAGGTCACAATGTCCTGGAGACAACAGACCATCATAAGTCCACACAAAGAAGAAAGATAAAGTAGTAGAAACAAGAATATTTACAAGGGGTGTGGCCATTTTGGATATGTAATGTGGCAGCATTCGGATCCCAGTGACCTAAGAATAGGCTCTGCTTGCCAAGAACAGCACAGGCAACCACACTGGTGGCTGATGACTAGAAAGGTGTGGTATTATCCTTGTTACTCTTATACCCCACACCTTCTTGGATACAGATCCAGAAAACATCCCTGAGGAAGAAGCAGTATTAGAACTCCCTGATAAGGGATTCAAAAGAATTGTATTTAGGTACCTTCAACGGATTGAGAGACAGATCAAGGAAAACACAGACAAAGTTAAGGAAAACACACAAAAAAACTCTAGAACAATTTCAGAAGACAATACAAGAACAAAATGACAAAACAAATGAAAAGTTAGAAATGACACAAAATCTACAGACTGAAGTCTAGAAGATTAATGCTAAAATATCAGAAATAGATAACACATTGAATAGGAAGAAGTAGAATAAAACTAATGGAATTAGTGAGATCAAAGACAAACACCTCAATACTACTTTGGTAAGGGATCAATGACAAAAAAGATCAAAACAAAATGAAGAAAGCCTAAGATTCATGTGGGATACCATCAAGAGGGATAACTTACATGTAATCAGAATTCCAGAACAAGAAGAGACAAATAAAACCACAGAAAAAATTGTTGAATTATTTGTTGGAAAAGAATTTCCTTAATATGATGAAAGATGAGATTATATCCATTCAATAAGTTCAATGAACTCCAAGCAGGATAGACCCCAAAAGAAAATCACCAAGACATATCACCATCAAATTCACCAAAACCAAAGACAAAGAATCCTGAAAGCAGCACGGTAAAGATAAAAAGTTACCTACAAAGGGCAACCAATAAGAATGCTCTCTGTTTTCTCAGCAGAAATCATGCAGGTGAGAAGGCAATAGGATGGTGTATATAAAACTCTGAAAGAAAAAAATTTCCAACCAAGAACTATATCCCCAGCAAAATTATACCTCAAATATGTTGGTGAAATTAGGACATTTCCAGATAAGCAGAAATTAAAGGGACTCCTTTGGACAAAGAACCAACAACAACAAACAACAACTGACCATTAACAAACATGATGACATAACCCAGAAACCAACCCAGTTATGAAGTATCCAAAGTAAAATAAGCTTACAAGATTGGAAACAGGGAATCAGAGACATAAATTGGCAAATGAGGACAACTACAAATCAAAGAAAAGGGAAAAAGTAGTGTAGTTATAGAACTTCTAAATGGTGAGGAGATCAAAACAACTGCAAGATAGAACAGACTATTCTAAACTTGGGAAGAAAATTATAAATCACAGGGTAACCTCAAAGAAAAATAATAAACTTTCACGTCAAAATAAAAGATGACAAGCAAAAATATTTAGCAAATACTAAAACAATAGCAATGAAGGAAATGATAACATGGCTCATAAACAAAATGAGCTCAGCACAGAAAATTATATGGAACAAAGAAATCAGCAACACCACAAAAAAAACACATAACAAAATGATAGCAACAAATTCATACTTGTTGATATTACACTGAATGTACATGGATTAAATGCACCACTCAAGAGATGAAGAGTTGCTGACTGGATAAGAAAACATAACCCATCGATATGCTATCTACAAGAGACAAAGACAAAACTAGACTAAAAATCAAAGGTTGGAAAAAGATATACGAAGCAAATGGCAATCAAAAAAGAGCAGAAGTGGCAATATTAAGTTCTGATAAAATTGACTTTAAGATGAAAACCACCATAAGAGACAAGAAAGGACATTATATAATGAATAAAGGATCGAACAAGAGGACATAACCATAATAAATATCTATGCACCCAATGAAAGAACCCCAAAATACATAAATCACACTTTAACAGAATTGAAAAGACAAATGGGTGACTCCACAGTAATAGCAAGACACTTCAGTACATCACATTCAGTGAAAGCTAGAACTGGAAAGAAACTGAACAAAGACGCAGAAGAACTAAACAATACAATCAGCCAATTTGAGCTTGCAGACATGTACAGACCACTTACCCAACAACAGCACAACATACATTCTATTCCAGTGCACATGGAACATTCCCCAGGATAGACCATATGTCAGGCCACAAAGCAAGCCTTAATAAATTTAAAAACACTAAAATACTGCAAAGCATCTTCTCAGATCACAATGGTATAAAATTAGAAGTCAACAATAGGAAGATCAATGGAAAACAAACAATGAAAGTGACTAACACTTTCCTTAAGAAAGACTAGGTAACAGAAGAAATAAAAAATGAAATTAAAAATTCCTTGAATCAAACAAGAATGAAAACACAACATACCAAAATCTTTGGGACACAGCAAAAGCCATCAGAGGGCAATTTATAGCAATAGATGTACAATCAAAAAAGAAGAAAGAGCCAAAATCAACACCTTAACCCAACATTTCCAACAACTAGAAAAAGAGCACCATAAAAAAGCCCACAGTCACCACAAGAAAAGAAATAATAAAGATTCAAGCAGACATAAATGAAACAGGAAAATAATAGAAATAACAACATGACTAGGAGTTGGTTTTTGAAAAAGATTAATAAAATTGACAAATGACTAGCAAACTTAACAATGGGAAAGAAGGAGAGAATACAAATAACACGAACAGGAAATGTATTGGGTGACATCACAACTGAAATGAAAAAGATAATATCAGGGTACTAAGAACTGTACTCCAACAAATTTGAAAATCTAGAAGAAATGGACAGATTTCTAGAAATATACTACTTACCTAAACTAACACAGACTGAGGTGGAA
>NW_006921594.1:13943258-13949180 GCF_000298275.1 Orycteropus afer afer | reverse complement strand
TTTAAAATCAAGAAGGGAGTGTGTCAGGGTTGTATCCTTTCTCCACACTTATTCAATCTATATGCTGAGCAAATAATCCGAGAAGCTGGACTATAGAACGAGATTTGGCCAATTAAAATTAAACAGAACCACCACAGATCATGGAATATTTAAGGAGGATAATGAGCAAACACCTGCAACTACCCAAAATTGCCTGTGAGATGTGGTCAATTAATCAGGGTCACAGGACCCTGACTCAAAAGGCCCAGCTCCACCTTAAGAATGCCCCTTTCAGGAAGAGTAAAAAACACTAAGTGAGACAGGAAGGCTGCCCTGGGGTAGGGCTAAGGGATGACCACTCTTCTGGAGAGGCCCTTTGCTTTTAATGGCCCTCCCCACTCATGGAGAGAGGTCCGTTTCCCCTCTGGAAACATACTTTGCTTTCAATAAAAGCTTGTGTGCTTGGCGCTTGGTTGAGCTTGTCAAGCTGCCACTACACACCACTGCTTGCTCGCGGATCACCAGCAACTGCCTGCCCATCCATCACTCGCTTGCAGAGCCTCTTCCTGCAAGTAGGGCGAGGAGCAGGAAGAGGGCTTCTTTGCCCAGATAACAATTTGGTGCTGAAACCTGGGGCAGAAGACAACAAGAGGGCCCAAGCAAAAGCAAGTGAGAGAAATGGGAGCAGTCGTCTTAAAAGTACAGAATGAGGGAGCTTGTGTGTTTGGCGGACCATGTGAGCTTGGCATCAGCTGCTTGGAAAAAAAAAAATAGCCTATGTTCTAAAGCAACGGTTTAGGCTTTTTACTTTTCTGCAGTAGTGTGAGTGTTTGGCATCTGTAGGAATTTTCTGCACACTGGCATCCATTGGCTTGGAGGAAACAGTGAGGGAAGTAGTCCTCTCAGAGACTAGCCAATTTACTTCATCATCTAGAAGATTGTTTTCAGATTTGCTGGATGGCAGGACTTGGATGTAGTGAGACCACCCTATCTTCCCCTCTGTGTCAAAGGAGATTTATCTGATAGAAAAAGTTTTGAGTGGCTGGAGAATGCTAGTAATGGAGGCCAGGTGCCAGCAATTCTGTGCTAATATCTTGGTAGATGCCAGAAGTAGAGGCTTGCATCCTACTATAGGAGAAGTGGTGGTGGGACAGCAATGGCAGGTGCTGGAGGAGACGATACCGGCATCATGTCATGGTGGGATATTGGACAGAAAGGAAGGGATGGTGGGCCATGTTGATTGGTTGCCATCATGCATAGCCTCCCACTGTGTACGGCCATACACGTTGCTTTCCACAGAAAAAAAATCAACGGAGACAGGGTAATAGCCCTAGGCCATAGTATGGATTCCTTGTCATCCTCAGGATCAGGGTGGGGACACCCACCAATCCCATTGTACGTGGCCAAAGCCAGGGATGCTTGGCTTTCGGAACAAACCCTCTTTTCATTCCTTTTTCTGTCTCTCAGACTGACATGGGACATTAAGTGTCTATTCTCACCAATTCACTTCTGGAATCCTTGCTGAGCAACCAGAAGGCTTTACAATTGGATAGCCTCTGGAAGGAGAAACTTACATTCTTCTGCAATACTGCATGGCCCCAGTACCAGCTTGGGGCCCAGGTGGTTTGGCCTCAAAATGGCAGCCTAAACTATAATACGATCTTGCAGCTTGACTTGCTTTGTAAGAGAGAAGGAAAGTTTTCAGAAGTTCCTTACATAAGTGCATTCATGCATCTCAGAGATAATTCCAAATTGTGTGAGTCCTGTGTAGAAAGGAGTCTCCCACAAATAAGTCACTCCCCAAAAGGGAAACTACTGCAGCTCCTCTATCCTTGTCACCACTCCCCACATATAGGCTGTTAACAGAAAATTTTACAGCCCCTCCCAATTCTGGGTCCATGACGCAGTAGACAGTTCCAATGGCCCTGGCTGGGGCTCCAGTAGCTGGGCTGCTGCTGCTATAGGTGGTCCCAGGGGACAACTAGTCAGGGTGCATCTCCCCTTCTCAATGGAGGACCTCAAAAGCTGCAAGGTAAAAATGGACAGCTTTTTAGAGGATCCCTCAGGTTTATAGAGGAATTTGAACACATAACTCTGATGCATGAACTGACATGGAAAGACCTCTGGGTGGTCCTGTCATCCTGCTGCAACCCTGATGAGTGAAGCCAAATGGTAGCAGCAGGGCAAGCCTATGGAGACCAACTTCACATCCATCAACAAGTTTTGCCCACGGGGCATCAGGCCGTGCCCTTAACCACCCCCTGATGGAATTATCAGGTTAAAGATGGGGTGACACTCCGAAACCACATGATCCTCTGTCTCTCAGGAGGGATGAGGAGCATTCAAATAAAGCCTGTAAATTTTGCCAAAATGGCTGAAGTAGTTTAAGGGAAGGGTAAGAACTCCACTGTCTTCAGGGGAAGGCTAATGGCGGCAATCAGAAAGTATACCAATCTCAATCCAAACACTCCTGAGGCCAACACTGTCATAAACACCCATTTTATTATTCAGTTTGCTCTTGATATCTGCAGGAAATTACAGAAATTGGCCCTAGGACTGTAGTCAAACCCAGCTCAGCTACTGGAGGTGGCCACCAGGGTCTTCAGCAACTGGGATATGGAAGTAACGGGTCGGGACTGCCAGAAGGCCAAATGACTAGCTGTAGCACTTGCTGCTTCAGGCAAACTGGCCACCCTAAGTGGCCCAGGGGAAGAAAGCAGGTGAGCCTGGACATTTTAGCCAAAAGGGTCAGGCCCCATTAAGTGTGATCACCCCTTGGAAGCAATGTCCTTGCTGTGGAGAGGCAGGAAACTGGGCCAAAGATTGGCCCTTGCCCTGAAGGGAGGGAGGTGGAGATCACAAGGTCCTAATGGCAACCGACCAAGAGGAATGATGGGGCCCAGGTTCAACAAATGCTCTGGCCAACATCATCACTGTTTCCCACAAAGAACCCTGGGTAACCACAGAAGTGGCCAGTAAGCCTATAAAATTTCTCATTGATACAAAAGCAACTTATTCAGTCCTAAAATCCTTTGGTGGTGCCCTATCCTCTTCCTTCTGCTTGATTGTCATCCAGTTAAAAAATATAAAATTCCTCCATTAACTTGTAGTTGGGAGGGAATTCTTATCTCTCACAATTCCATTTCTATTTCTGGCAGAAGTGCCCATTCCCCTTATGGGAAGAGATTTTCTCGCTAAGTTAGGCTTTATTCTTCTCCAGGTAAGTGATTTGCTTAATATAATCAGGCTGTATGTTGGAATAGGTATCATACTTATTAACCTATTCATTATTCTGATAGTTATTTGTGAGTGTAGATCTATTCTATGGGAAAATTAGTTATAAGATAAAAAGTAAGAAAGGGAAGCAATAACTAAGCTCACAAGGAATACCTCCTATGGGCTTCTTTTCCCTGTTCCTCCCTTTGGTAGTTCCACGAATAATTTTTTATTGTCACCCTGGCCCTGGGACCCACAATCTTAAACCTTCTAACTCAGTTTATTATCTCTAGGCTTCAGGCTGTGAAACTCCAAATAATCCACGAGTGTCCAGGATATGTTCCTCTCCAAAGCTCCCCAATGACTCAACTGGACCAGGCCAGAAAACATTTTGAGAACTCATCCAAACCTCTGGAAATTCCAAGCCCCTTCTCTCCTCTAGAGATAGTAAGGAAGGGTTCATGAGTCTCCCTTCGTTAGGACAACAACCTGCTTACAGCGGGAAGGAGCCAGAAGACAACAGCACCCATTTCCCTTAATGAATTAAGGCTGGAGTGTCCTTCAGGGGGCAAAGGTTAGGTAGGAAGGTAGGACAAGAGGGCTGCCCTGGGGGCAGGTTTGAAGGGAGGAGAAAAGGGAGAGAGGTGGAATATTTAAGGTTAATGAGGTTAATGGGGTAACACTTGTAACCACTCACAACTGCTTGTGAGATCTGGCCAATTAAACACAACAACCACAGATGGAATATTTAAGGAGGTTAATGAGTTAACACCTGTAACTACCCAAAACCACCTGTGAGATTTGGCCAATTAATCAGGATCACAGGCCCTGACTCAAGAGGCCCAGCCCCACCTTGAGAACGCCCCTTTTAGGAAGTATAAAAACCAGTAAGTGAGGCAGTTTGGCATCTTTCCCATTCCATGGGAAAGATCCGTCTTCACTCTTCTGGAGATGTCTTTTGCTTTTAATGGTCCTCCCCACTTGCGGAGAGAGGTCTGTTTCCCCTCTGGAAACATTTTGCTTTCAACAAAGGCTTGTGTGCTTGTGTGATTGGTGCTTGGTTGAGTTTGTCAAACCACCACCGAACACACTCCTTGGTTGTGGATCACTTGCTTGCAGAGATTCTTCCTGTAAGTAGGGCAAGGACCAGGAAGAGGGCTTCTTCGCCCAGATAACAGGAATGCATAGGAAAGAAGGACACAGGAAAGAGGTAACTATGGGGAGGAAGTGGGGAGAGTGCAGTTATACCACAGGGAATTGAAGTTAATATGATGAAACAAAATGTGTATGAACTGCTGTATGGAAAATGAATTTGCTCTGTAAACTTTCACCCAAATCTCTATAAAAATTAAAGAAGAAAAAAGATTTACAGCGTTGGAAACACAATGGGGGTTTCTACGAGTCAGAATTGACTTGATGGGTCATAATCACATTTGTGAATGGATTGTCTCTGTTATGTAATGAGATACGACTAGTGTAGGGTATGTCTTGAGTCAACTCTTACAAAATATAAAAGGAGATTAAGGAAGCAGAGATGGGTAAGACAGATGCCAAGATACACGGAGATCTCCAGGGAAGCAGAAGCTAAAGGGATAAGGACCTTCCTCCAGAGCTGATAGACAGAAAACCTTCTTCTAGAGCTGCCACCCTGAAGTCGGACTTCTAGCTTTCTGAACTGTGAAAAAATAAATTTCTATTTGTTAAAGGTATCCCCTTGTGATATTTCTGTTACAGCAGTACTAGATAACTAAGACAGGGCCCATCATGAAAAACAAAGATATTTCAATCACTAGGGAAATTCCAAGAGTTTAGAGTTGAGTCTGAATCAAGAGCATACAACAACAGAGTTTACCCCCTCAGGAACTCAGGCTCAAGGACAGACCTCTCTTTGGATAAAGTTAATTCTTCACTCCAAAAAAACTCACTGCCACTGAGTCAACTATGACTCATAGCGACCCCCAATGGGTTTCCAAGGCTGTAAATCTTTACAGAAGCAGACTGCCTCATCATTCTTCTGTGGAGTGGCTGAGAGGTTCAAACCATTGATGTTTTGGTTCGCAGCTAAATGCCTTTACCACTACACCACCAAAGAAAAGCCACTGCTGTTGAGTCGATTCCAACTCTTAGTGACCCCCAATGGATTTCCAAGGCTATCATTCTTTATAGAGGAGCTCTGGTCGTGTAGTGCCTAAGGCATGTGACTGCTAACCAGAAGGTTGGCAGTTTAAACCCACCAGCCACTCCTCCAAAGGAAAGTTTCTACCTAAGAATCTCAAGGAGGGGTCGCTATGAGTTGAATCTATTTGACAGCAGTGAGTTTGGTTTGATTTAAATCTTTACAGAAGCAGATTACTTACCTTTTAGAAGGTAAAAGCTGGTTCCTTGAGAAGATTAATAAAATTGATTATTGCCTAATAAGAGTGATGAAGAAAAAAATGTGCACTCTTTATCAAGGGATAATCAATTTTATTAATCTTCTCAAACAATCAGCTCTTACTTTGTAAAATTTTCTCTGTTGTTTTCTATTCTTTCCAGTTTTTCTGTCACCTTGTCTTATCAATTACCAAGAGGAATGTTAAAGTCTCCAACTATAATTAGGGATCCATCCACTTCTTTTTTTTTCAGTCCTATCTTTTTTTTCATCATTATTATTATTTTAAAGCTCAGTTGTTAACTGAATACACATTTAGGACTGTTATATCTTCTTGATGAATTGGCCCTTTTACC
>NW_006921594.1:13932084-13940068 GCF_000298275.1 Orycteropus afer afer | reverse complement strand
GAACTCTTCAATGGCTTTACTTTTTTTTTTAAATCCAATGTAATCTCAGAAATGTTAAAACCAATTTCATTTAATGTAATTACTGTTATGGTTGGATTTAAACTAGAACCTTGCCATTTGTTGTCTATTCATTACACCTGCTCTTTGTTTCTTTTTCCTATTTTTCTTCCCTCCCTTCCTTCTGAATTGTTTATGGTTTCATTTTAGGTCTATCATTGATTATATTTCTTTCAAATTTTATCCATGGTGTCCATATAATTTATCATATGCATCTTATCACAATCTGTCTTCAAACAGTATTATACTTCATGTATATTATAAAACCTTAGAACAGTATAATTTCCTGCCATTTATCTTTTGTGCAATTGCTGTCATGAATTTTACTCCTTGTGTTGAAAACCCCACAAAACATTGTTGCTAAATATATATATATATGCCACCTTCTACTTTATTCAAATCTTAGAGAAGGGTCTGGGAAGCAAGTATAGAGTTCCAAGACTGTTTGCCAATGCCGTGAACTCTCCCACATCTCTTGCCCTCCCCTCTCAATCTTTATGATCACCCAGTGGATGCATCTGGAAAAAAGCTGCCTAATGACTGGTTGGGCAACAGTTAAGCACTCAGCTGTTAACTTAAAGTTTGGAAGTTTGAATCCACTCAGTGGCTCAGCAGAGAAAAGACCCAGTGATCTGCTCCCATAAAGATTACAAACTAGAAAACCCTATGGGGCAGTTCTACTCTGTCACATGGGATCACAATTCCTTAGCAACCAACAATGACTGTGGATTCCCTTTGTATCTGGAGCTACCAGAGATTACAAACTGTTGTTAGCTGTTATGAATTGAATTATGTATCCCCAAAATGTGTTGTGAATCCTACTTTCTATACCTGTGGTTGTAATGTCATTTGTTATGTTAATGAGACCGCATCAATAGTATAGGGTGTATCTTAAGCCAATCACTGTTTTAAGTAATATCTTATTTTGTATCTCTGGTGAAAGTCTACACAGAAAATTAGGTCCTACTTAACAACATCTACACAAATTGGTTTTTCTTTCTTTTCTTTTTTAACTATTTAGAGAGTGAGTTTGCCTCTCTCCCACCACTCATTCCTGGTAATCACCAACGAATGTTGGTTTCCGTATGTGTATCTGTTCTTTTTATAAAAGTGAGATCATATATTTGTGTTTAACTTATTTCATGCAGCATAATATCATCCAAATTATAAGATAGTCCAAGGATGACTTATTCTTTATGGCTGTGTAGTATCCCACTGTATGTATGTACCACATTTGTTTATTCATTCATCTGTTGATGGGCACTTATTTCCATCTTTTTCCTATTGTGAATAGTGCTGCAATGAACATAGGTGTGCCTATGTCTGTTCAGGTCTCTTTTCTTAGATCTCTGGGATCTTTTCTTAGATCTACTTAGGAGTGTGATTGCTGGATCATTATTTATATTTCTAGTTTTTTAAGGAAGCACCATGCCATTTTCCATAGCGGTTGTATGATTTTACAGTCCCAACAGCAATGGATAAGGGTTCCAGTCTCCCCACATTTTCCTTTTTCCCCCAATCAGAGCAAGTTTAGCAGGTATAAGAGGGTATCACATTGTAGTTTTGATTTGCATCTCTCTAATGGCTAATGACTGGGCAATCTACTTCCGTAGAGATACTGCCTTGGAAACCCATGGTGGGGTCACTGTGCCTCGCAATAGATTCAATGGCAGTTTGTTTTTTTGTTTTTGGAATGGCTAATGATTGAGGGCATTTTGCACATATTGGCTACTTGAATATCCTCTTTGGTAAAATATCTGTTCATGTCCTTTGTCCACTTTTTAACTGGGATGCTTGTCTTTTTGTTGTTGAAGTTTTCTGTGTATTTTAGACATTAGACCCTCACCAGATATGTTGTTCCTGAAGATTTTTCTTCCTGTCCGTAGGTTATTTTTCTACTACTTTGATAAAGTTTTTTAATGAGCATAAATTTTAATTTTTATGAGCTCCCTGTTATCTAATTAGTCTTCTGCTATTCGTGCATTTATACTTGGTTTCATCATCTATTTTAAAAACAAATTAAGTCACATAGTTTTGTCCCTATGTTTTCCTCTAATAACTTTATAGTTTTAGGTTGAATTCTTTGATCCATTTTGAGTTAGTTAGTTTTTATGCATGCTGCAATGTATCAGTCCTGTTTCAGTTTTCTGCAAGTGGATATTCAAATCTGACAACATCATTTGTTAAAGAGACTGTTTCTTTGCCATTGAATGGACTATGATCCCCTTGTTGAAAATCAGTTGTACATAGATGGATGGATTTATTTCTGAGTTCTCAATTCTATTTCATTGGGCTATGTATCTATCAGTGAACTAGTACCAGGATGTTTTGATTATTGTAGCTGTACAATATATTTTGAGACCAGGGAATGTGAGGCCTCCTACTTTGTTCTTCAATATTGCTTTGGCTATTTGAGGCCCCTTTCCACATAGGTGATCAAGCCAGTCACTTTTAAAGACATAAAAAAAGCAGATCAGACACAGAAGCAAGGAAGCACACCCATGGAACAACAGATACTATGCCACCTGAAGACTGCCAAGGGACCAAGGAATAGAAGCTAGGAAGAGAAAAGGACCTTCCCCTAGAACCAACAGAGAAAGCAAGCCTTCTCTTAGAGCTGGTGTCCTGCATTCAGACTTCTAGCCTCTTAACTTTGAGAAAATAAATTTGTGCTTGCTAAAGCCATCCACTTGTGGCATTTGTTACAGCAGCATTAAGAAATGAAGACATTACCCTACACTTGTCCTTAAGAATTCATTGAAACTTCAGCTGTTTTATAATAAAGCAATATTCAACATTATCCAGTATTATGGTGACTGTCTTTTTCTCCTGTACTCTGTCAAAGTCCTCTTTCTTCTCACACTTTCAAATTCACTTAACATTCGTTGACTTATAAACTTGCTCTTAACCTCATTTCTGTTGCCTTATTACCTCAGCTGTCTTGTGGGCTCAAGAAAAGTTATGGGTTTTAGAATAGTCAGTCTTTTCTCATTGTTAAGGTTGGAATGGCATTCTTTGCAGCTTACGACATGTTAAGGGAAAGGGGAACTGCTGCTGTCCCATTTTGATAGCTCAATTACTTTGATCCTTTGGCTATTCTTCTTTCCTATTCTTCTCCATCAATACTCTTTCCTTCTTTTCTGGGTCATTTTATCAGCACACAAACATCCTGACATGAGGACAAACACGCTCTTTCCTTTCTCTCATACTCCTATCCAGCTACCTTTCCATTTCCCTATTCTCTTCCAAAGCTAAACTTTAAAGAGCTGTCTATATTCATAGTCTTCAATTCTTCATTACCTGCTTATTATTCAATCTCAATCCAGTCTTGCTCCCCTGCCCTCCATTTTCACAAAATTAAATTGCCCTCCCTAAGAAGCTAATTTTATCCAGTAAGTTGTGCTTTGTGTCTATCAAGATGTGAAGTGTCCCTGCCTTACCTGAGCATAACAAGAACTAGAATAAGCTTTTTCATTATTTGTGGTACGTATAGTTTGTACTTTTGTTGCACCTTTGTTTTCTGTTCCTGGATGACAGGAATGAGATATTTCTGTCTCTCTATGCTTATGTGTGTGTGCGCATACACACACACACACACACACACCACACATGTATGTATATACAAAATGCTAAATTGCTTTTTAGTTACTGGCCCATTGAAAAAAACTGATAAAGTTCTAGCAATTGAATAAACTCTCCATTCCCAGAGATGTCTTGGGCACCATACTGACTTAAAGAGACCAGCATTTGTGGTTCCATTTATCAAAAATGCTTGTTGTCAGCTTGATTGCCATAACATACAATACAAAACATTGTTCCACATCCTACTTTGGCGAGTAGCGACTGGAATCTTAAAAGCTTGCAAGCAGCCAGCTAGGTGCAACTATGGGTCTCTCCTCATCCAGGCTAAAGAAGAACAAAGAAAACAAAAGATTCATGGAAACAATTAGTCCAAGCAACTGGTTCACCATGTGATCCTCAGCCTATATGACTGTGAGACCAAAAGAACTAGATGGTGCCTGGCTACCAGTCAGAGGGGGATCTATGTAGGAGATCCTAGATAGAGTGGGAGAACAATGTGGAACAGAACTCAAAATCTTAAAAAAAAAAAAAAAAAAAAAGAAAAAGGACAAGGTTTGCTGGTCTGATAGAGCCTGATGGAACCACTGAGACTATGGCTCCTAGTTGCCCTTCAGGTCTGGAGCTGAACCCACTCCTGTGGCTTCCAGCCAAACAAAAGACAGGCATATGAGTTCAACATTCACATTAGATAGATACATTCCTTGGAGAGAACAATCATGGGAGAATAGAAGTGTGTGTGTATGCACAGGGAGACAGCTCAGGGGGCAGGAGTGCATGAAGAGGACACAGGAAGAGTAACTATGGGGAGAAAGTGGGAGGGGAGCTGTTGCATTGTGGGAAACTGTAGTCAGTGTCATGAGACAGTGTATGTGAGCTGCCGTATGGAAAGTGAATTTGCTCTGTACACTTTCAAATAACAACAAAAATGCTCATGTCCTTTCTTGATAATAATAAAGGCAATATATGCACATTGTAGAGAATATAGACAATACAAAAAAATTCACAGCCAGAACTCTTTCATCTACGGAAACTCCCTACAGGTTTATTTTTCCAGATTGTTGTATGTGAAGAGGAACATGTTCTGACATGGTAATAATAGATTCGCATAGCCTGATGTGATGGATCTCTTTTCCAGTGTTAAATCATTTTCCTCTTTGCTCCCTGTGGGAAAAAGTGACCTTCCCTTCCTGAGGCAGGGTAGGGAACCACAACTCACAGAACCATTCTTGGCCATATTTTGCTGTGGCTGGCTCTAAACAGGAGGGAGAAACTGCTCAGAAAAGTTTAGAATGCAGGTAATAGTTTATAAAGCACTCTGAAGTAAAGTTTGGCATCACTATTTGTGCTGTGCTCACATAGTGCAGTGGTCCTAACCACAAATGCATTTCTGGGAATTTATGTGAACTACATAGGTCCTTTCCACTGTGATATCCTGCCATACATGATTTTCAGGAGTAAAAATATGTGGTTTGGCAAAGCCCCACAGATTATTCTGATACTCTCCCTCTTCCACCCCTCCCACTGTAGAAACAGCAATATACCTAAATCCTAGTAAAAGATAGAATGGCTATGAAAAATATAAAACCTGGAAGTGAGAGTCTAGAGTAAGTAGCAGCTGGCACCATTTCTCACAAGGCATCTTTTCCTGCATGCCTGAACTGTCCACTGGCATCCCTAATTGTGGCTTCTTATGCATCACCATAATCTGAAGGGGGACTGAGAGCGAGCTCTTTGCCAGAGGCACACATTATCCCAGACGCTTGGTAAAGAAAGCCATGAGCACGTTGCTGGAATGCTCTGTCCCCTTGTGAGTGCCACACTTTGTTGGCACACTGTTCTGGAGCCCAGTGATGCAATGTGTTGTTTCAGCCTGCCTTGGTCAGAAACCTCAAGCAAACAAGTTATCTGACTTAAAGGAAAATAGCAATTATTTTCGCTTAATTGGTAACTTCTAACCTTTTTGCTTTGTATGTTTTAGATCACTTATAACATAGAATTTAAAAATCCATTTTATATTTTATTTGGAACATTCAGTCCATGCTGTAACTTATTTTATGTGTGTGTGTACACGTAACATTTATACAGAAGATGCAAATTTGGACTGCAAAATCAGTGCAAGGGCTAGTTTGTAATGGAAAGTTCTTAGATTTTCCTAATTTGATCAGCCTGGAGCTAAAGCAACTTTTCTTGTGGTCCACAGAGATGGGCACATGGGTTTGCTGTGGGTTCATCCTTATTCTAAGCTATAGCCATTTGGGGGCCTGTTTTATGGTGAGGGGGTCTTTGACTTGACTTGGATGGGCCTTCAGCTTTGATTTCTGTTCACAATATCCCGCCAGGCCCTGGAAACTGAGGTGCCATTTTAACTTGGATTTTGATCTGGTAGTTTTTCACTGTCCTGTTAGTACATTACTTAAACAAAACACTTATCCATCAGTTTTTGTTGTTTTCAGTGGGATGCTCAGAAGTTACCTAGACTACAACATTTCAGGAAACAATCTTCTAGTTATAAAAACACGAGAAAGCTTTTGCCAAGAGTTTTGTGTCACTGGCTTGCACAGAAGATCCAGGGTTTTCTTCTTAATTTTTCCACTTCATGTGCTCAGATTTCTTGATTTTTATTTACTAAACCTCTGATTCTCCTATCTGTAAAAGACATTTACAATAGCCATCAGTTTTGGAATTCCATCAGTGAAGTCTGTAGAACTTCTCAGGTGAGAGATGCATGAAAACTGTATTTTTGCCTCGTTCCAGAAACAATTTAAGAGGATTGAAATCTTTAGATTCCTAACAGCACCGCTAGAAGCTCAAATAGAGAGGGAACAGCATTTGGCAGGAGTCTAAAATCCTAATCCCCACTCTGCAATTAATCAGAGGGGTTTTCAATGTGGACTCTTTGCAACTACTTTAAATTACATATGTTTTTGTGTGCACAAATGAGAATTCTTCTGGGAAGTGTCCATAGCTTTCATCAAGTTCTCAGTGAACTACATATAAAATAACCTTTTTTTTTATACTTACAAATTTAACCTCTTTCTACCTTAGTTTTCTAATTTATAATCTGATCAAACACCCTAAGTATCATTAATTTACTGTAAAGATTTTTTTAAAAGGCAGTAATATGTGAACATGTTTTGAAAACATTATCCTTTAAGGAATTAAAATGTTCTCTTTTGTTTATCATTTACTAAAATGTTCAGAATACTATTATTATAGAGAGGTTACTGAAACACCTTAAAAGTGTTTAATGTCATTTATTCAACAAACATTTGAACGTACTGTGTGTTAGATGCAGGGGCCACAGATTAAATAAAACACCATCCTACTTTCAGGGAGTGCACTGTCTAATATAGACATAGACCCATGAATTCTAAGTGGTTCTTTAATATTTTCAACTGTAGAGGCCAGAGGAAGGGCAGCTGGGGTGGGGATGGCAGATGAGTGAAAGTCTCTGAAGGTTTCTTAGAGGAGTTCTCACCTAAATAAGTTAGGCAAGGGAAGGCATTTATGGCTGAGCCATCAACACAATCAAAGATAGAGAAAGGGAGAAAATGGTGTAGTGAGTGAGGTAGAGTCAGTCAGAGATGCTGGCACAAAAAATGAAGGGCAAGGCATGAAGCTATACATGCAGCATGGGCCAAAGTAGGGAGAGTTTTGTGGGTTGGACTAGATTCTGAAGAGCATCCTGCAGGCTAAAAGAAGCTCAAAAGGCTTTAAGGAAGGGATTGACACTATTAAGAGTTTGTTAGAAAACTATGGTAGCAGAGTAAAGGGAAGATGGATTGGAGATAGTAAAACTGGTGAGGTATTTTTGTGCTAGTTTAGGGAGATTTGAAAGCCTGAAAGAGGGGTTGTAGAGGAGATACAGATTATGTTATTTAGTAGGTAAATCGATAGGGCTATACGGTTCATTACACATGTGGGATAATGGAGAAGGAAGTCAAAGATGGAACCCAGATTTGTTGCTTGGGTGGCTGGCTGAACCTGCAAATGAGACAGAGTGTAAGTATGGTCTTGTTCCATGTGAATAGGTGCCTGGATAGAAATGTACCTTAGACAAGTAGAAAGATTCAAACATCGAGGCTTGAGTTATAAATGTATGGAGTCTTTAGTATATAAGAGATAGTCAATACTGTGTAGGTGGCTGAGGTCAGCCAAGAAGATGGCGAGAAATGCGATATGCCAACATCTGAAAGGCAAGTGTATCAAGAGCCCAAGGGAGAGACTGTACCATCACAGAGATGTAGATCAAGAATGTTACAACGAAAGACAACAAAGTACTTTCAAAGAATGAATTATTACCAGTGGCAAATGCAGACAAGGTCCTTTGGTAAGACAGGAACTA
>NW_006921594.1:13920324-13930439 GCF_000298275.1 Orycteropus afer afer | reverse complement strand
GAGTTGATTCTGACTCATAGGGACCCCCACTGGGTTTCCAAGGTGGTAAATCTTTATTGAAGCGGACTGCCCCATCTTACAAAGTAGATTGCACCATCTTCCTTCCGCAGAACAGCTGGTGGGTTTGAACCACCAACCTTCTGGATAGCAGTCAAATGCCTTAGGCACTGTACCACAAGGGGTCCTTAAAAGATAAACAAAATGTAAAACTGAAAACATTCAAAGCAAAATAAAATTGAAAACATATTTACAGCCTTTGACCCTTGGGCCTGTTCCAGGGAAAAGAGTGTTTGCAGCCAATAAAACCCCAAAGAAACTGATTTATATTGTTCCTCCTCTCCATTCATTCACTAATTCAACAAATGTTTGAGTGCTGGACAAGGTACATCAAACCTTTGAAATATGACAATGTCTGCATAAGCCTAGACTCTTCAAAAAGGCTGTGCAGGCTTCCCCTTTCCTATCTTATTCTCAGAACTGGGATGCAGGATAAGTAGTTTTCACTGCCACTTCCTGACCATTAACTCTCCAAGTCCTTAGAATAATCTTTGAGCCCTCTGAGGCTCACACCCTTCCTTTGCTGCTGCCTCCTGCAGTCCTGTTTGCTTCCCTTCATTCACTGAACACTTTGGCATCTGACATCATTTTCCTCTGCATTCCATCTTCTAAGATGATTTTAACATCCATCCAGGTTCCTCAACAGTATCTTGTCTCCAGTGATCCTCTTCATTTCACTCAGCTACTTCATAGTCATATCTTCCCATGCCATGAACTTGCTCCTCTAACATAAGCATCCTGGTCTTATTATGATTTTTACCTTCTAAGGAGCTTTGGAGCATAGTGCCTAAGGCACTTGACTGCTAACCAGAAGGCTGGTGGTTCAAACTCACCAGCCACGCCTCGGAAGGAAGGTTGGACAATCTACTTCCATAGTGATACTGCCTTGGAAACTTGAGGGGTCACTATGAGTTGGGTCTGACTCAATGGTACGTAACAACAAGAAGTCTGCTTATGCAACTACTCCGAATATATCAAAGCTGCCCTGTGACTGTCCATTAGGCCCTCTATAGTCTTTCCATCCATCAGACCACTTTGTGCTGTCTTCACTTCTGTTCCTATCCAGCTACACTCTGAAGGATCATTATTTGAATACTCTTACTAATACTATAGAAGCTCTGGTATCATAGTGCCTAAGGCACTTGACTGCTAACCAGAAGCCTGGAGGTTCAAACCCACCAGCCATTCCTCAGAAGGAAGATGGGGCAATCTACTTCTGTAGCGATACTGCCTCAGAAACCCAAGGAGGGGTTGCTGAGTCTGGTCCGACTCGACAGCACATAACAACAACAACAACAACAACTAATACTATATTTCTCTTGCCTCTTTGTTGTTCTACCAAACTTAACTGGCAAAATCCCAACTCCTGGATGAACCCAAGTTATCGCCATTTCACTGTGCCTGCACCCAAGGAGAAGGGGTGCTACCAGGGAGAAGATAATTCACAACAGGCACATTTTCACCATCTAAGTCCTCAACACTGTCCTGCAGTCCTACTAAATGTCTGGTCAATTTATTCTCCATAGGTGATAAAACCTCCATTTTCAAACCTTCCCACTTTTCTTTCAAATTCATGTGATCTTGTCTCTGACTTCACAGAGAAAACCAAGGCCTGCATCTACACCCATTCTCTTCTCGTCCTTCTATAACAGAAGTACCTCCTTCTATCTCAAGGTTAATCCTTCCACCAGTGCTTTGGCTCCCATCTGCATTCACCTTTTCAGGAGCCCAGCACCGTCACTAATCACTTCTTGCCCTCTTCAACTTTTCCCTCTTCCCTGGACTCTTTGCACAGATAGAACAGTAGCTAGAAGGAAAAAGGAAGACACACTATTTCCTTTCATTTTCTGCCCCCCTTGCAGAGTTCACAATCCAAAGTTGTGTCAGGTAGCTTCCTTCTGACATCTACCTCTCTACTTCTTGGAAAGCAGTATCACGAAGAACACCAATTATTTCCCTGTGGCTAAATCTACTTGACCTCTCAGCAGCATTCAACATCTGAGCTGAGAAATGCTTCTTTTGGCTTTCATGGCTCTACGCCTCCTAATTTCCCTTTCATCTCTTTGTTCACCATTTATCAGTCTCCTTTGCCTGTTTATCCTCTGCCACTTAACCTTCAAATATTAGAATTCCTTATGGTTTGGCCAGAGTCAGCATGCTTTTTCTGTAAACAGCTAGAGAGTTCATTATCACTGCCCATTGTGGGCCACACTGCCTCCACTGTGACTACTTAAAGTATCATGAAAGCAGCTGGACAATAGTTAAATGAAGGGGCACAATTGTGCTACAGTAAAACTTTAATGACAAAAACTGATGGTAGACTGGATTTGACCTAAGTATAGTTTACTGACCCCTGCTTTGGAGTTTCCCTAGGAAAGTATCCTCTCCTGTGGTTTGCAATGACCACCTACACATCAAATTCGTACCTTGAGACCCTCTATTCTCCGATCTGTATATCCAATACTTACCATCTTCATTTAAATGTCTCAAAGGCATTTCAAACCTTATCAAGTTAGTGGGAGTACTCTCCCCCCCAAATCTGGGCTCCCTCCAGTGTCCTTTCCCTCAGTAAGAAGGCTGGCACCATATCGTTGCACAATGCAGGAGACGGAGTCATCCTCGACACTTCCCTCTTTCTTATCCTCTAACCCTTTGAACTGGAAGAATACCTAGAAAAGGCAGGTCTAAAAATGTCAATACTTGAAGCACACAGTCAAATTTAATATTTCACTAATACGGCTAAACTTTATTTCCATGTTTATTACATGTTTATCTTTGATTTTGAGTACATATTAGAATTGATTTGACATACGACTTGGGAGAAAGCTAACATTCTCCACTGAATGGGTTAAAAAGGAATGTAAAAGTACAAAATATTTGTTTAAATGTGAGTTCTAAATGATGGCAAACAGAACAATAAATACCTTGCCATTTTTCTCTAATTTTCCAAGATGGATTTCATTATAAAATTTTTTTCTTAATTTATTTCAAGAAATTAAATAAGGGATAATCATGAAAACCATTTTAAGTATAAAGAATAAATAATCTGAGTCTTAATACAGAACTATGACCTTCTATTTAAAATAAAAATATATGTTATTGTGAATTGAGGGGGATTAATTAATATGTCAACTACAACTCTAATGACGTAAGCAACCCTATACATGGCATTGGCTTTTGTTTTGGAGAGTTAGGCTGATTTAAGGGGGACACAGCAGGGTTCTATATGACATCCACATTAACCATTTGGTGCTCAGTATGGGGATGGTCAAATGCTAAGCACTTGGTGGCAGAAATTCAGGATAAATCAGTTCCAAGTGGCTAAAAGCTAAGAGAATTAATCATTCCACCTCTTACCCCAATCTATGGACATGTATTAATGTACAACTTCTAGCATTCACTAAAAGTTTCAAAATGAAACTTCTTGAGATATCCAGAAACTCTTCCAATTCACAGAACACAAATATTGTTTGTAGTATAATTCTAATGTTTAAACAAATACAAAATTATGGGTGGTTACAAAAATTATTATTGGTAATAAATATAGTTTCTTTTAATTCACTATGATAAATCCCTTAGCACATTTTGTGAAGAAAGATGTGTTCTTAATACTACTAATCTTTACTTACATAGATTTAAAAAAATCAGCTTAAAATTTATTTTCTATCCAGGGATTACAAGATGAAGACTCTCGCTGAACATGAATAATGCTTACTGTTCTCCCTAAACAAGTGTTTGGAATCACCTACAAAAACCTATATTCTAATGCCTCTTATAAAAGATAATTAGTTAATTCACCTCTAATTAAATTATTATAATTATAGAATATTTTCTCATGTGATTGTTTAAGACAGATTCTTATGGCTTTTCAATTTTTTAAATTTCACATTTAATGTCATGTTAAAGCTTTTCAAAATCAGTTTCCCAATACCAAATTCCTAAATGAGAAAAGAAAGGACAAAAGAGACAAATTCCCTATCAATTTAGCCTCCTCTCTTCCCTGCAAACCAACATTTCATTAAAATTCAAGGCACACTCCTTTTCTTAGAACAGAGGTCAGCAAACTTTTTCTTTAAAGGGACAGGTAATAAATATCTTACGTTTTGTGGACTATACAGTCTGTGCAGCAACAATTTAACTCTGCTGCTGTAGAAGGAAAGCAGCTATGGGCAATGCACATTTACCAAACAGGCACTGGGCTGAATCCGGTTTGTGTGTCAGTTTGCCAGCCCCTGCCTTAAAGAACAGACCTAAACATAACAGAACTGTCTCAAAAAAACTGGTCTCTTGTCAGACACAGTGACTATTTCAGAATCTAGCAATTACTCTAGGTACCCTGATGTTGAAAATTTGCATTTATCCAACTTTCTGCTTTTCATCATCCTTTTCATAGGGTAAATTATTTTATATAAAACCTCGAGTATAATTTGAGGGATTCTGTTTAAAATTAATAAATGATACCCATACAATTTAATATCCAATTTAATTTTTAAAAAACTTAATGAAAAATATAACAGAATCAAAACATTTAAAATAAGCACACTCACTACTAACTCTAGTAGTTCATTTAAGTAAATCAACTACAGAATATGAAAAATAAATTCAGAAGTGTAGTTGCTTTAAAATACGCCACTTCCACTTTTGTCGCTATTTTACATTTATGTATATATTCTATAGTGGAAGCAGATATTCTCTCTAAAAACATTATCTCCTTAAAATCTTGAGGTGCATATTAGAGCCACAGGCAATATCTGACATATAAAATTGCAGTACAGGCCTTTCAAATTTGGCATTTCACTGGTACAATACAATGATCAAGGTATAGAATCACTGTACAGTGCCTAAACATTCCAGTAAGAACCATTATTTTGTTTAATGTAGAATGATTAATACATATTCTACAAGGGGCAGTGAGGTTAGTAATTCTATAAGGTGTGTCCTGACATAATTTTCAAATTGTACAATAACACAAACAACTTTGTTAAGGCCATGTTTTATTTGCTGATTAATGGACAAAAGGCAATGTAATTTATTTTCAAGTATTTTCTTGAAAGTCTGTGCTCGTAAAAATCATGAAAAGTTGGAAAGTGTTAAATCACTGAAACTTTAAATATATCTTACACAATCTTGTTTGTACAAAAATACAAGTTAAATATAAACATAAAGCAATCATGATAATTTTATGCAAATCTGTTTTATGTGATCTTCAATTATATATAAAAGTTTCTCAGTTATTTGTGAAAAGATCAATATCAGATTGAATTACTATCTATTGGCAAAGGGCCCTAAAAAGCTTACGTTAGCATTAATCTTTTACATGGTTAAGCGTGTTTCCTAATTTGAGATCACCTAAACACTGGAAAAAAAAGGAGAAAAATGAAAAGGGCAGTATGTCCATAAACCAACAAATAATTTGGCTGTAATGTATCATAAAACACAAAGAAACCCCACACATCTGTACAATAAACATTATCTATGTTTTACACGCACACACGCAGGTGTATACGTGCATGTATGCACGTATACACATGTACACACCCACACACGCACAGCCATAAAAGAAAGCCTAATGAGGTGCTGCTTCCAGTTCAAAATTCAGGTTTGCATTTTTTCTTACTTCATCAAATGAATAGCTTTTTGTCACTTTTCCATTCTTGAAGACAGTATGAAGAAGATCCTGCACAAATATAACAATACTAAAAATTAACGATTATACTAGAGATTAATAAGTAAAAAGACTAAATTACGTTAATGAATTAGACTGCCAATCAGTCAACTACACAGTGATGTGGATGGTGTTCAAATTGTAAAGTGATTTAGTACACAAAGAATGCCTGCAGAGCAGGCAGAGAGCAAAGTATTACCTAAAACTGCAAATCAGTGAATTACTTGCTAGGTAGAATTATTGAACTTTTATGAAAAGGAATGATCTAAACGATGTATCATTAAACCAGTTTTTCTTAAAGGAAAACACGAAAAAAATAAATCTACTTGACCAATTTTTAAAATTAAGGATGGAAGATGTTTAATGCTTGATTGCTCAGAAGAACTGATTGTCACTGATAATCATCACATCATCACTGACAGTTGCTGCAAAGAAAGCCAGCTAAGACTTTCCTTGTTCCTAGCCAAGAGACTCTATAATGATTCAATGTATCAAGTTGGAAGTTTAATAAATTTGCTAGTTGCTAAATTTTGGTCTTAAAAAACAATAGCAACAAAACAAAAAAACAAAACAAAAACCCAGAAACAAACAAAACAGGTACTCATTGACTAATTCAGTGACTGTGTTAAAGACCGTGCATACGCCAAAAGTCATTTATTTCAGTAACCAACAATCCATGTCCACAGTAATGAAGATAAATTAAGAGAATTAGTACTAAATTCCTTTTTTGGGTCTGGTAAAGCCCCCACACCCCTCCAGTCTTACTAAGGAGTTATTTGCCTTTAGTTTCTCTTTGAAAAATCTGAAGAAATTATCTATTGTGCCTAAATTGTAAACAAATCTAAAAATTGAGGGGCCTATGACATTATGTAGTATTTTGTCATTGTGTTGTTTCAGATCACTGCTCTACTTGCAGCAATTTCTTCCATAAATTTAAATATGACCTATCAAGGAATGCTGGGTCCCATTCTTCAGTCAAAATGCCTAGATGACTATAAATTAATTACTAATGATTATAAATTACTAACTAAAATGGTCTAGTATATCATTTATATACTCTTAAAACCAATGCCATTTAAAGTGATTCTTACGTTTTACCCTTAATCTAAAGTGACTTCAGTGCATCTAGAATAAACTAGTTAAAAATAAATCTTGGTAGTTCCAGAGTTAGGTGAAGGATACATGAAGAACTGCTTAACAAGCTACATAAAGGGATCTAATTTTTTTTCCTAAACTTTGTTTTGTTGTTGTTAAGAATATACACATACACCAACTCAAAAGTTCCTACATATACAATTCAGTGACAATGATTATATTCTTCAAGTTGTGCAACCTTTCTCACCTTCTTTTTCTGAGTTGTTTAAAAGGTCTAATTTTAAAAGCTTGATTTAGGACTTTACGTATTTTTTCAATAAACAGAACAAACATGTTATGTTTCATTAATTCTGACACAAAATTTAAGAATATAATAAAAGTGACATACTAAAACCAGTATATTTGACATGGTACAAATAATCTAAATATAAAATAAAAAAATTATTGGGTTTATGTTTAATGTATACTGTCCTCTGAGAATATGAATGTTCACATTTCCCTCTAGAAATCAGCTTTTTATTTTCCCCCTTTAATGTAGCAGTTAAAAGTCAGAAATTCCTTAATTTTTGAACTGATAAATACAAAGGTAATTTTCTATATTAAAGGTCATTAGATTACATGAATTATTTTAGCATATTATAAATTTTTCTAGTTTGGCTGGCTTGAATCAGAAAACATTAAGTCAGTTGTTGCTGTTGTTATGTGCCGTCAGTCAGCTCTGACTCATAGTGACCCTATGTACAACACAACAAAATACTGCCTGGTCCTGCACCAGCCTTACAATCCTTGCTAAATCTGAGCCCATCACTGTAGCCACTGTGTCAACGCGTATCACTGAGGGCCTTCCCCTTTTTCACTGACCCTCTGCCTTACCAAGCATGATATCCTTCTCCAGGGAATGGTCCCTTCTGACAACATGACCAAAGTAGGTCAGATGAAGTCTGGCCATTCTAGCTTCCAAGGAGCATTCCAGCTACAACTTCTTCCAGGACAAATTTGTTAGTTCTCTGGCAGTTCATGGTACTTTCAGCCTTCTTTGCCAACACCAAAACTCAAAAGCACCAACTCTTTGGTCTTTATTCATTGTCCAGCTATCACATGCATATGAGGCTACTGAAAATACCATGGCTTGGGTTAGGCACTCCTTAGCCTTCAAAGAGACATCATTGCTCTTCAGCACTTGAAAGACGTCTTTTGCAGGAGATTTGCTTAGTGCAATATGTTGTCTGATTTCTTGACTGCTGTTTCCATTGGTGTTTACTGTGGAAACAAGTAATTTGAAATCTTTGATAACTTCCATCTTTTATCCATTTATTCTGAAGCTGCTTACTGGTGCAGTTGTGAGGGTTTTTGTTTTCTGTTGAGGTGTAATCCATATGCAGCCTATAGTCTTTGATCTTCATCAGTTAAGTGCTTCATGTCATCTTCACTTTCAGCAAGCAAGGTTGTGTCGCAGGTTGTTAATGAGTCTTCCTCCAATCCTGATGTCACGTGCTTCTTCATGTAGTCCAGCTTCTTGGATTGTTTACTCAGCATACAGATTGAGTTAAGCATGGTGAAAGGATATAACCCTGACACACTCCCTTCCTGATTTTAAACCATGTAGTGTTCCCTTGTTCTGTTTGAACGATGCCTCCTGGTCTATGGACAGTTCCTCATGAGCACAATTAAGTGTTCTAGAATTCCTACTCTTCTCAATGTTATCCATAATTTGTTATGATCCACACAGTTGAATGCTTTTGCATAGTTAATGAAACATAAGGAAAAATCTTTCAAGTATTCTTTGCTTTCAGCCAAGATCCATCTGATATCAGCAATGATATCCCTTGTCCCACGTCCTCTTTTGAATCCAGCTTGCATATCTTGAAGTTTCCTGTCAATACACTGCTTCAGTAGCTTTTGAATTATCTTCATCTAGATTTTACTTGCGTGTGATATTAATGATATTGTTCGATAATGCCCACATTCTGTTGGATCACCTTTCCTTGGAATGGATACAGATATGGATCTCTTCCAGTCAGGTAGCCAGAGAGCTGTCCTCCAAATTTCTAGGCACAGACGAGTAAGTGCCTCCGGCATGACATCCATTTACTGAAACATCTCAATGGGTATTGTCCATTCCTTGAGCCTTGTTCCTTCAGTGCCAATTTCTTCAGTGCAGCTTCAAGTTCCTCCTTCAATACCATTGGTTCTTGATCATATGCCACCTCCTGAAATAGAGGTATATCGACCAATTCTTTCTAGTACAGTGACTCTGTGTATTCTTTCCATCTTCTTTTGATGTTTCCTGCACCATTCAATATTTTGCTCAAAGGATCTTTCAATATTGCAACTTGAGGCTTGACTTTTTTTCTTCAGTTCTTTCAGTTTAAGAAATGCTGAATGTGTTCTTCCCTTTTGTTTTTCTAACTCTAGGTCTTTGCACATTTCATTGTAATAGCTGACTCTGTCTTCTTGGGCTGCTCTTTGAAATCATCTATTCAGTTCTTTTATCTTGTCATTTCTTCCATTTGCTTTAACTACTGTTTGTTCAAGACTAAGTTTCAGAATCTCTTCTGACATCCATTTTGGTCTCCTCTTCTTTTCCTGTCTTTTTAATGACTTTTTGCTTTCTTCACGTATGATGTTCTTGATGTCATCCCACAATTCATCTGGTTTTCGGTCACTGGAATTCAATGCATAAAATCTATTATCCAGATGGTCTTAAATTCAGGTGAGATATAATCAAGATCATATTTTGGTTCTTGTGGATTTGTCTTTAGCTTCAACTTGAACTTGCATATAAGCAATTGATGGTCTGTTCCACAGTCAGCTCCTGGTCTTGTTTTGGCTGAAGATACTGAGCTTCTCTATTGCTTCTTTCCACAGATGTAGTCCATTTGATTCTTGTGTATTCCATCTGGCAAGATCCATGTGTATAAACCAAAAATAACAAACCCACAGCCAACGAGTTGATTCCAACTCATAGCGACCCCCATTGGGTTTCTGAGATGGTAAATCTTTACAGAAGTAGATTACCCTGTCTTTCTTTTCTGTGGAACAGCTGGTGGGTTGAACTGCCAACCTACTAGTTAGCAGTCAATACCGTAGGCACTGTGTCACCAGAGTTCCACGTGTATAGTTGCTGATAAAATGTATTTCCAATGAGTAAGTCGCTGGTCTTGCAAAATTCCATCATTCAGTATCTGGCTTCATTTCTATCACCAAGGCCTTATTTTCCAACTACCGGTGATTCTTCTTTGTTCCCAACTTTTGCATTCCAATCACCAATAATGATGAATACATCTTTTTTTTTTTT
>NW_006921594.1:13912976-13916634 GCF_000298275.1 Orycteropus afer afer | reverse complement strand
GATTCTATACTTCGTACATTTCAAGTTCTGATTATTAATGGATGATTACAGCTGTTTCTTCCCATTTTAAGTTGTGCCACATCAACAAATGGAGGTCCTGAAAACTTTATTCCGGCCACAACATTAAGGTTGACTCTACTTTGAGGTGGCAGCTCTTCCCCAGTTGTATTTTGAGTGCCCTCCACCCTGAGGGGCTCATCTTCTCACACAAAATTGGATAATGTTTCAGGGCTATTCATAAAAGTTGTCCAGTAATTTACCAGGCTATTCATTAAGGTTTTCACTGGCCAATTCTTTTGAGAAGTAGATGGCCCCTTCCTTCTTCCAAGTCTGTCTTAGTCATTAACATTAGGTTATATCATTTATTAGTTTTAAAATCCTAATCAAGTCACAGTTTTCACATCTTTAAGATCATAATTTGCCCTTCTGAGAGTTGCTGTGAGCATCAAATAAGACTTAAGAAAGTCATGTGAACTGCTGCACTAACAACATCCTAAATAGCCCTTTCTTTATTAAAACTAACAAATTTTACTATAACCAAAAAGCTATGACAAGTCTAAGAACAGCATTCTTTCTTTAAGTATTCTTAACTATTCCTCGTTAGAAAGGATTCATTGTTAACTGGTAGCAAAAATAATTTCAAATATACACAAGCTTGTTGAGAGTGATCAGTCACAACCATGTTGGTCACTATGTGTGAAAAACGTTTTAATTAAAAAAAAAAAGTTATAAAACTTTTAATCTAATGTATGTATAGGTAGTTTCCAACTTAAAATTTATTTGTGTTATCACGAACCTCACTTAAGACCGTCTTTTTTCCTGTACATCATTAGTAATACGTACTGCATACAGTGTTACAGTGAGTAATTTGCTGATATTATCTTTCTCAGATGTTCACTTGCAGATGTTTACTGTTAACGATTTATAAAGCTATTGATAAAGGCAATAACAATGAAAAACAAACAAACAAAAAATGAGGTATTTGACTTATAGCAGAATCACTGAAAGGGAACCTTCTCATAAATCGCGGACTACCTGTATAGGTCTCATATTTATGATCTAGCATTTTTTGTTTTTCATCATGTTTTGGTAGCTAGATCAACAATGAATAGTTTACAATTAAACTATTTTGTCTTTCAAGAAAAACTGTTCTGAAAATAAGTGAAAAATACAAAGTAAAAACCTCTACCAATATTCTACTATTAAAAAGATATCTATCAGCATAGATACATACATGACCATATTCCTCAAGATCTCCTTTTCCTTCCTCAAGCGTAACAAAATTCCCTGCTGGTGTCCTATGTAAAGATAATCGGCCTTTTTTGGACCTTTTATTGGGATCAGCAACTGGATCCTTGAAGACATTAATCTGGAATCCAAATTAAGAAAGTTAGAGAAAAAGAAGAGTGATCATCATAAATTTTCACTCAATTCCTACTTAAATAATACATCCATAAATAAAATATATCAATTTTAAGTACTTCATAAGTGTAATTAAACCAATCCATATCTGGCTTTCAGAAATGTAACTCTAGCTTGTGTGGATGAGAGTCATCTGTTATGAAAAGAACAGAATCCAATGTCCTTTCTTACCACTGAAGAATACTGCATTTTTAATATGTCTTTAAGATTTTTATCATGTGACCCTTAAAGAACCACCTTCTATAGTACAAAATGTCTTTAAGGTGATCTTTAGTACACTCATAATATTGAAAAAGAAAAAAAATCGATACCAATACTATGTATATATAAACTGTGGAGAGTTTCTACTTCATAACCTTTTCTTTTTGTTAATTTTTACTGTTACTTTGTTACTATCAGAAGCAAAACAAAAATGCTTAAGACAGCAGATTATTGGCTTCAGGATCAGAAAACTACGAAGCAAGACGTTACATAAGTAAGTAGCTGTTGTTATGTGCCATCGAATCAAACCTGACTTATAGGGACTCCTCCTTGGGTTTCTGAGGCAGTATCACTACGGAAGTAGATTGCCCAACCTTCCTTCCGAGGAGCGGCTGGTGGGTTTGAACTGCCAACCTTCTGGTTAGCAGTCAAGTGCCTTAGGCACTATGCTACCAGAGCTCCCAAGTAACTAGTAGTGGCAGTGAAATGAAAAGCAGAGGCAACCTATGTGTTCTCAAAAGTTCTTGGCATCACCCTAGCCTGACCCTTTGTTCACTAGAATCCTCAGTTCTCAAGAGCCTCTGCAAGAGCTAGTGAGCCTGCTGATGGCTAGGTTAGCTGACATTTCCCTTCAAACATGGCCAACTTTTGGTTTCCCACGTATATACTGAAGCTGTGCAAAGTGCCTGACCTGTATCCTATTTCTTACATGATCTCTCTCTCACGTTCTTTGTCTCCTTTCACCAAATATCTTTTTTCTCCTTACTCAGGTCATTACCTAGCTTCTCTTTTCCTCCCTTGTTTCTGAATCAAAGTGTCTAACAAACTTATTAATAGTCCAGGACTACATCATACACATGTAATAACCACTCTAGCTAGATAGATATACACAGAAAGTATAAACACACACAAGGAGTAAAAGGTGAAGAACATACCCCAAGGCCATTGGTTACCACATAACTGCACTTGAAAGAACAATTTAAGAGATCTCTTGTTAACTTCTGTAGCAAAGCTCCACCAGAACCAAAGGAAACATTCTCAATACTCCATTTTTTTTGCTTCATGCCTTCTACTATCTAGATGATTAAAAATAAACAACAAAAAATCAATCTGGAAGAGAATGGAAGTGATTTCCCATGGGGGAATACTGCTGAACAAATCATTCTACAACATTTTTTTTCCCAAATAAGAATCAGTAATTAAAAATGAATAAGGCCTAGATAAAGTCATATTCCATACTTTGTAAGACCCACCCCCTTCAAAAAGGGAAGCCTTCAAACTGAGGTGTATGTTTGAAAGGGGAGTTTCATTTATATTTCTGATTCTGTGTTGCCATCATTGTTGTGGTTAGGGTTGGGAGAATGAAGGAAATGAGAGAGAATGAGAGAGGAGAGAGAGAGAGAGAGAGAAGATAGAGAGAGAGAGAGGGAGAGAGAGAGAGAGGCAGAGGCTTCAATTACCTGCTCCTAAGGTTACTTGCGGGAGCTCTGGTAGCGTAGTGCCTAAGGCACTTGACTGCTAACCACAAGGCTGGCAGTTCAAACCCACCAGCCTCGCCTCGGAAGAAAGATGGGGCAATCTACTCCCACAGTGATACTGCCTTGGAAACCCAAGGTGGGGTCACTATGATTCGGGTTCGACTCGATGGCATACAACAACCACAGCAACAAGGTTACTTGCAGGAGTTCTGGTGGTGTAGTGGTTAAGGCATTTGGCTGCTAACCAAAAGCTCCATGGTTCAAAGCCATTAGCTGCTCTGTGGAAGAACAATGAAGCAGTCTGCTTCTGTAAAGATTTATAGTCTTGGAATCCCAATGGGGGTCGCTATGAGTCAGAATCAACTCAATGGCAGTGAGAGTTCTTCAAGGTTACTTAAGTCAACTTTTCTATCTACCTCAAGTTAGTGTGTAGATGACAGCAACAAAAGTTAATGGGGCCCAGATATTTACCTGAAATTGCTAGACTATAAAAATAATGCTAACCATCATGAACAAACTGGAGTATGTCATGCTGGAAAATGTCATATTGCACACCA
>NW_006921594.1:13882598-13912536 GCF_000298275.1 Orycteropus afer afer | reverse complement strand
TTCCTTCTGAGGAGTGGCTGGTGGGTTTGAACCTCCAGCCTTCTGGTTAGTAGTCAAATGCTTTAGGCACACCACCAGAGCTCCCATACTCTAAAAGCTACATTAAAGATTTATTTCTTATCAATGCCATCTGCAGTTCTAGAAGTTCTGGTGGTATAGTGCCTAAGACATTTATATGACTGCTAACCAGAAGGCTGGCAGTTCAAACCCACCAACCACTCCTCGGAAGGAAGACTGAGCAATCTACTTCCGTAGTGACACAGCCTTGGAAACCCAAGGAGGGGTCACTACGAGACCTGAGACTGGCTTCAGGGCAGTGAGAGAGAGTTCTTTACTTAGCATCTGTCTTTTTATTTAACACACACAATCACCAGGCTTATTAACAGCTTTATGTGAAGCAGTAACACAATTCATCACATTCTCCCCAAATACCAAGAGTTGTAAATTGATTTTTCTCCATTGTTTATTTTCAACATCACAAAGTTAAAAATATAAGAAACCCTAACCAAACATCTTCATCTTTTACAACCTCACATTTACAAATACAGTTTCCTTTTAACTCCTAACCATTATCCTATACTACTTTTCATAAGAAGAATCAAGATGGGAACACAAGTTATTTTAAAGTTATTCCTTATGTTATAAACTAGTTTCATTTCTTTACTATGGTACTTGAATCCAAAGGTACCCATGGGCCCTGAATTCAGATTTTTCACTGAAATGACCGTGAACAAAATAACTTAATATATGCAGAGAAGAACAGAAAAAGGGAAGAAATTGAAAACAGATAGATGGAGGGTAAAGTAGCTAAGGTAAAATATACAGAGAAGTGTCAAACCTGTCACTTGACTTTGGATATGCCTCAGAAAGTACAGAACCACCTAATGTCGTATCACTGTACTTCAGGGTCAGTTTCCTGAAGATAGTCTCTCCATATAGCTCCACCAAAAGTTATACAATTTAGACTGAATTTATAGTTAAAGTGAATTTTCTATTAATATTATGGGAAGTTACAGAATTGGGAAAAAATTTTCAATTTAAAAACATTTACACAAATCAGAAGAAAGAAGTCTAATTCGATACAACAAATTGACAAAATATCACTGTAGTCTTAGACACTACTCTTACACTGAATAGTTCATTTTCAAATTTCATGCTCAAGGAATCTAACTAAATTGAAGAGAAGAATCAGATTATGCCATTAGTATTTTTTTTTGTTACGATTGCACATTGGAACAATTCTGGAACTGAACTCATTCTTGGGGCTTCCAGCCAAACAACAAACAGGCATATGAGGTGAACATTCACATTGGGTAGCTACATTCCTTGGAACAATCAATCATAGGTGAACAGAGGGGTGGTGTTGGCACAGGGAGACAGCTTGGGAGGCGGGAGTACCTGGGAGGGAAGGACACAGGGAAGGAAGTGGGAAGAGAGCTGTTACGTTGTGGGAATTGCAGTCAATGTCATGAAACAAAATGTGTATGAACTGTTCTATGGAAAACGAATTTGCTCTGTAAATTCACTCCAATCACGATTAAAAAAAAAAAAGGAAAGAAGTGATCTCTTGCAGCAGATTCGCCCAGTGCAATATATCATCTGATTTCTTGATTGCTGCTTCCATGGGCATTGATTGTGGATCCAAGTAAAATGAAACCTCTGACAACTTCAATCTTCTCTCCATTCATCGTGATGCTGCTTATTGGTCCAGTTTTATTTCTGTTGTCTTTATGCTGAGGTGTACTCCAACCTAAAGGCTGTAGTCTTTGATCTTCATCAGCAAGTGCTTCAAGTCCTCTTCACTTTCAGCAAGCAAGACTGTTATCTGCATATCACAGGTTGCTAATGAGTCTTCCTCCAATCCTGAAGCCACATTCTTCTTCATAAAGTCAAACCTCTTATTTACTTAGGACATGGAGTGAATTAATATGGTAAAGGATACAACCCTGATGCACATTTTCTGATTTTAAACCACAGAGTGTCTCTTTGTTCAGTTCAAACAACTGCCTTTTGCTTTATGTACAGGTTCCTCATGAGCACAATTAAGTGTTCTGGAGTTTCCATTCTTTGCAATGTTATCCATAATTTGCGATGATCCACATAGTTGAGTGCCTTTGCATAGTCAATAAAACACATCTTTGTTATTCTTTACTTTTAGCCAGGAGCTTAATTTGACTCAACATGGGAAACGTCACTTGGCCCAGATACAGACAGGACCAACAACTCTTTCTTGATTTTGTGTTGGCGGTGTATGGCCGTTCCTAACTCGTATAGTGATGTATCTTGCTTAATTCCAGTAATGAATGAGACTGTGGCATGCTAACTAGTTACACGACCCCCTAAGTGATTGGCATACTCCAACTTCTTAGAGGGGTAAATGGCTTTTACAATAAATTACCTATTTAAAAAAAAAAAAAAAACCCACTGCTGTGGAGTTGGAGCTGACTCATAGTGACCCCTCCTTGGGTTACCAAGGTGGTATCTCTACTAAAGTAAATTGCCCAACCTTCCTTTTGAGGAGAGGCTGGTGGGTTCGAACCACCAGCCTTCTGGTTTATATTACCTATAAATAGATAAAAAATTAACTTAACTCCTATCACTAAGATTTACATATAACCAGTACTTTATGTAACATCTAAGTCTAACTCTCTGTGCCAACGCTGTGAAGCTCAGGGGAAATTTCCTAAATGGGTAGAGAAAAGTCCCAGGAAAGGAAAAGTAACATAGCTAATAAAAACCAAATTCACTGCTGTCAGTCGATTCTGACTCACAGTGACCCCACTGGGTTTCCCAGGCTGGAAATCTTTATGGAAGTAGATTGCCAGTCTTGCCTCTGCAGAGTGACTGGTGGGTTTGAACCACCAACCTTCTAGTTAGCGGTCAGATGCCTTAAGCACTGTGGCAGCAGAGCTCAAGATAGCTAATGGGAAAGGAAAATATTTAAATATCTGGGACTTCACCTGCAAATAAATCTTCCTTTTGCCTACTTTGAGAATTCAATGATTTTAACTTTATCAATGAACCATATCAATGAAGAAGCTTCGGTGATCATCAGTGAAGATACTGAAATATAAACTGAGAAGAACCAGATGGATACTTCCGTGTTTTATCCAAGATAAAGAAGATTTTCCTTCTTCTCTAAATAAGCCAATTCATTTTGGTACACAGTGGGCACTATCTAGTTCTTCTGGTCTCAGGGTAATGGAGGCTGGGTTCATGTGGTCCATTAGTCCTTTAGACCAACTGTTTCCTTTAGTCCTTGATTTTCTTCACTCTTCTTTCCTCCAGACAAGGAGAGACCCACAGCTGCACCTTAGATGACTACTCACGAGCTTTTAAGACAAGACCCCAGTCACTACTCACCAACATAGGATAAAGAACATTGTTTTTGTGGAGTACGTTATGCCAATCTCTGTTCCCTGAGACTATGGTCCTAAGCCTCCAGGTCCAGTGACTCATTCCCTCAAGTGTTTGGTTATGGGTAAGAAATTTTTGTAACTTTGCCTCTGCTTGCTCTATTTTATTTATGAATGTATTTGCAGCACATGTAAATACATATGCAGAAATATTCTCTGTCAAACCTATTAATATTTGTGGGTATAGTCCCAGTCACCTTCCCACCCTATTCAGCTCGTGTTTCTAGCTATGTATCTACTTGTATATTGTTGTCACTACTGTTCTTACAGGACTGGCATTTAACAGTATTTACCTTTGTTGCCTTTAACTTTTGTGTTCCTTCCAGTGCCTTCCTCTGCCTTGATCATCTTGTGTTGACCTCTTCCTTACTGTATATCGCCTTTCCCTGCAGCTAGTTAAAATGTGTCTGCCTTCTAGGCAGCTATTTACTCTCCCTTCTCCTCACACCCCTGGTAACCTTCAAAGAATGTTTCTTTCTATGTGTAAACCTTTTCTTGACTTTTTACAGTAATGGTCTCATATAGTACTTGTCCTTTTGTGACTGACTAATTTGAAAATTTCTGGAAACAACATATTGGACAAGGGTCTGATCTCTGTAATTTATAGACAACTTTAATCATCAACAACAAAAAGGCAATCCAATTAAAAAATGGGCAGAAGAAATGAACAGACACTTCACTAAAGGTGACACTCATGTGTCCAACAAATACATGAAGAAATGCTTATGATCATTAGCCATTAAGAGAGATGCAAATCAAAAGAACAGAGAGATACCATCTCACCCCAGCAATAATGCCAAAGTTCAAAAAACAGAAAACAACAAATGCTGGTAAGTGTGTGGAGAGACTGGAACCCTCCTGTCCTGCTGGTGGGATTGTAAAATTGTGCAATTACCATGGAAAATGGTATGGTGCTTTCTTACAAAGCTACAAACAAATACTATATGATCCAGCTATCCCACTACTAGGTATATTTCCCAGAGAAATAAGAGCTGTAACACAAGCAGATATATGCAAACTCATGTTCACTCAAACACTATTCACAATAGCAGAAACATGGGAACAACCAAAGTGCCCATCAATGATGTATAGATAAACTATGGTACATACACACAATGGAATGCTAGGCAATGTTAAAGAATGATGATGAATCTGGGAAACAGCTCCTAACATGCATGAACCTAGAGGGCATTATGCTGAGTGAAATTAGTCCATGTCTAACTTCCTGTTCATTGAGTTAAAAAAAAAGAGTTAAAGTTTTGGGCTAATTCAACTTTAAAAATGCACATACATTCGCAAAGGAAAAAAAAAATGAAGTGAAAAGAAAAGACAAAGAACTTTGGTTTTTGATGTAAAGTTCAAATATGTGATTAAATAAGCCAATTTAAATAGCTGACCAGCAGAACATGGAAGGGGTAAGCATAAGCAATGGGAACAGTACTGGGTTAAAAGAGATCTTCTGAAATTGATATAGTACCCTGCCTATGCTTCCTCATTTGAAAAGAGGATAAGTGAACGTCTAGGTACTTTCTAAACTGTTTAAAATAAAATGTGTCTGCGTAGTAGTACTTAATGCACATTAAGGTAAGACATCAGTTCAGCTGAGTGAAATTTATAACAATTAAACATACCAGCTGAGATTTCTATACTGAAGTATTCTGTACTCCCCTTTCTCACTATAGACTTTTCTTCTTTCTTTGCATCAAAGTCTCTAATGTCCCAGCACCAAACTGTTTTAGAGGAGTTGGAGGAGGTCCCCACTCCTTCTAGGCAAGGCAGCTTAGGGGAGAGTTGGTAGAAGAAACCTCACTTCTGTTAATGCAAGAGAGATATATTCCACACATTGCACTTTAGAACTCTTAATAGGCACATCCCCACAGTAACACTGTCTGTTATACTCACAGTTCTCATCTTCAAATGAATCTCTGGAAAACAAACTATTTATCATTTGGATATTGACCTCAGTTAAAGTGTACCAAACTCTTCTAAAAACTAAACTCACTACCATCGAGTCAGATCCCACTCACAGCAACCCCTCCTTGGGTTTCCGAGGCAGTATCACTACATAAGTAGATGGTCAATATTCCTTCCGAGGAGTGGCTGGTAGGTTTGAATTGCCAGCCTTCTGGTTAGCAGTGAAATGCCTTACGCACTACGCCACCAAACTCTTAAAACAGAAAAATTCTTTAACAACCTGTACATTTAAAATGCCAGTGGTTTATAATACTACACAGTCTACATTTTGATGTCAATGATATTTTTATTTTTTATGGATTATTTTAGGTACAATGTAAAGTAAAATTACAGCTTTTTAAAAGCTTATTGGGAAATACAAGAGACAAAAGTTTTATGGTTAACACTTAGACTTGGCTAAATCTACCAGGAGCAGTGATGATAGTCACCACTTAATTTAGAAGAGGTGCCAATACACTCTTATCATTTCTACAAAGAGTACGCATTAATACTACCAGTTTCACATTGCTAAGAGTATGTGAAGCTCCACTTCACTAAACTGAGACCTACTGGGGCAGAGTCAAGAGCTTTTATTTAATACACAAGGAGTATTCCTAACTGACAATTTCTTGTTTCACAGCAACATTTGTTTAGGCTCATCATCTATGGTGGCCAATGAGAAGTAAGACAATGTGGTTTGGTACTACTGTTTATAGAATTTAAGTAATTAACAGAAATATATCAATATACACAATTATGAAAAAACTTAGAAATGTACTTAAAGTTACTGTGTTTCTTATTAAGCCTAATAAGGAGCTTAATTATAAGGATTGTCTTACTGGAACTTTTAACATAAAATACATACCTCTTGTAAGGTATTGATATCTACTCCATCTCCTTGAATAACTCTAAGGTAAGGTGGCAGCAGCTTGTAGCCTTTTGAGTTCTCTGTAACAGGGAACTTCTTCCCTAAAATATCCAAAACCTATATGGAAAAATAACAACCAGCACAAAACAATGGAAAAGAATCAAAACTTTCCAAAGTTAAAAAAACATTTTGCTTTGCTAGATGATCTTGGGAATATAAAAATTCTTCAAATTACTTTAAAAATTCTACAGTACTGTGTATAAGCAAACCCTTTTAAATTTAGCCCTGACCTTTTGTAATTATGTTAGAAACATGCGTGCTGTTAATTTATGTCATAATGTAGCTGAAAACCCAAGTTTCTCTTCACATTATCCAAATTACACAAATTTAGGGGAAAAAATCCTTAGCATTAAGGAGATTAAAACAATATACATATATATATTTTGAAAAGGTATAAAAGTATACCTTGATTACACTTTTGAATTTATTTGATTTATGCTCAATAGTTTACTAATTCTGTCTGACATAAGTCAAATGTAAGTCCATTTGAATCACAAAGTTCATAGAAACTGTGATAGGCAGACAAAGCTGGAAATGAGTCATATACAACCCACTGTTTCTCTGAAGTTCTCCATTTCACTTAAAGATGACCCCCATGTTTTAAGTCAATATGCGTAATATGCAAATCACCCTCACTCACTCATTAACTCTTTAAGGTTTTGTAGCAGCTCAAATACCTAAACACAAATTTAAAATTTCCCTGAAAGCTTTGTCAGGGATACAAAAGACCTACCAATCAGACACCTATCCCTGACCCCAAAATTACCTTTTCCTATATAAATCAATGATTCTAACAATGAAAAAATTCTGTATTAACGACTCAGTACATTCTTATAACTAGCCATATACATTTTTATTATGTTATAGTTCAAAGGTGAAGCCTATTATGTTTGCTAAAACCAAATCTGTTAATATTTCAGGTTAAGACAGGACCTTCAGACTGGCCTACCTTTAGCAGATTAGGAAAAGGCCTCCTTGATTCTCTGTTCCTCTTTCTTAAACCAAACCAAACCCACTGCCATCGAGTAGATTCCAACTCAGCGACCTCCATTGGGTTTCTGAAGCTGTAAATCTTTACAGAAGTAGATTGGCCCATCTTCCTTCCATGGAGTGGCTGGCGGATTTGAATCACCAACCTTCTAGTTAGCAGTCAAATGCCTTAGGCAACGTGCCACTTGAGCTCCTTTCCCCTTTCTTAGGGAGTAAATAATTTATCATCTAATCATTAGCTGGGAGACTGGTAAAATTGGAAGGCCACAACCACAAAGTACTAGATTGATACCTGGCTTCTTATTTTACATGTTATATATGACCTTCAGCAAGTTTCTTTCAACTTCTAAGCCTCTGTTTTTCTATTCTACCAAACAGAGCTAGTAATACTTTTCACAGGGTTTTTGTGAAAATTAAAGGACATAACTTATGAAAGGCACCCGATTCAGTATTTTTCTAGAGGAAGACATGAAATAAAGGAGCACTGGTGGTGTGGTGGTTAAGGCATATGGCTGCTAACCGAAAGGTTGGTGGTTTGAACCCCAGATGCTCCACGGGAGAAAGATGAGGCAGTATACTTCTGTAAAGATACTCAGCCTTGGAAACCCAGTAGGGGTTGCTATGAGTCAGAGCTGACTTGATGGCAATGATTTTCTTTTTCGGTTTGGAGGCATCAAACAACCCTTTTCCTGTTAATGCTTTTCAAAGAAGGCAAACCAAGTCCTAAACTCTAAAGAATCCAACACCGCTAAATTGAAAAGCAACGTTATTACAAAGGACCACCACAAGTAAATTATTTTCAAATTATTTTTATCCACAACACCCTGCACATATTTCTTTTGCACTAAAAATTTCAAAGGTATAGCAATGACTGGGAGCTCTGGTAGCATAGTGGCTAAGGCACTTGACTGCTAACCAGAAGGCTGGCGGTTCAAACCCACCAGCCACTCCTCGGAAGGAAGGTTGGGCAATCCTACTTCCGTAGTGATACTGCCTCGGAAACCCAAGGAAGGGTTGCTATGAGTCGGGGCCGACTCGACGGCACATAACAACAACAACAACAACAACAACATAGCAATGACTAGTGATAAAGAAAAAGAAACCACAAATAAACTTGGTGACCATTCCACAAGATTGTTTCAAATGGTATAATGCTATCAATTAATTTTGAAGGTAAACAGAAAAAATATTTGACAGTACTTAACTGTCATTTGACAGTATATAAATTACCTATAACTCCTTTCTCTATTAATTAATGTGTGATCTTGGGCAAATCTATTACTCTCTCTAGGCCACAACTCTAAAATATGGAGATATGTCTAAACAGCTCTGAAATGGTGTGTATATAAATAAAATTATAAGCAGGGTAGATGCATTTGGTGTATAGGCATTTTAATAATCAAGTTATATATTAAAATTTACCTTTAGCACAGTGTCAAGAGGATTTCCAGAATCAGGTCTGATTATTAGTGGTGCCTCTGTACTTCTTGATACTATTAAATGTCTTAAATCTTCACCCCATATTTTCTCACATGCATTATAAATGTCATAGCTATCACTGACCACAGATACAGGCACCGATGAAAACTGTGTTACTATATGTTCAAAAGCATCTTTTTCATGGTCTTTCCCCCAAGCTGTTATGGTACTAGAAAACAAAATGAAAATAAAGATTTACTCAGGAGACATATTAACTATTTCTGAACCATCTGTTAAGTCATCTCCCATGCTTACTCTACTATACTATCAACATCACAGAGAAGATGAGTGATTTAGTCTAATGAATGCTTATACTAAGTTGAATTTCTGACCAAACCACCCCATGGCCAATTCATATTTAATAGTACAAGTAATCTAATTCCTCTTCAATAGTTATTAAATAACTTCATTTTTAAGTAATATTCAACCAATTAGAAATTCTCTTGTTTTTCCCGAACCACCCATTTAAAATCAGTGAGCTAAAAAGCACTTGCTTAATGTCTTCTGTATGTTAAACTGAGATTTTGAGAAAGAATGAGCATATACTCCCCATTATTTTTGCTAGGTCACGAAAGCACTTTGCCCTCTTCTAAATTTTCAAAACCATATTAACAGTGAAAAGAACAAAAACCAAACTCACTGCCATTGAGTCGAATCCAACTCATAGTGACCCCTCCTTGGGTTTGCCCAGTCTTACTTCTGAGGAGTGGCTGGGCAGTCTACTTTGGTAGAGATACTGCCTTGGAAACCCAAGGAGGGGTCGCTATGAATTGGATTAGAGTCAACAGCAGTGAGTTTGGTTTTAGGAACATACATTTTGTCTTTTTTCTCTTTCAAATCTTATACTTGTAGGTAATTACTTAGGCAATCATTTATGCTAAACCATAGATTTATATACATCTACTCCTTGTATCTTCAAATGGCCAGTAACAAATACTCATTTTTATTATTTATAAAGAACAGAATTCTATTAAAAAATAGTATGTTGTTGTTATGTGCCATCACTTATTAATTTATGCCAAGAATAAGAATGTAGCCCAGAATAAGGTTAATATTTCGTTAGAACAAAACATAATTAGAATTCGTAAAAGAGGGTAAGAAATACTACTTTTTCCTGTTAACTCCAAGAACAAAGATAGAAGCAGTTTGGGACTATCTATGCCACTGCATCTTTCAGTTAAGCAAGAATGACAATTAGTAATTTTTACAATGTCCTCAATAGTGGTTCTAGTTGTAAGTACTTATTGATTAATTTTTAATTAAGTAATTTTAAAAATTCTTAACAGAGTTTAATAATGAATTTGAAAACTGTCACCGTTTCCTAATGGCAAACCATTTCTCTTTCTCCCTAATTATGCAATCTTATAGGATTAGTTATCCCAAAACTGAAGTCATACAATTTATGTTTTAAATTATCATAATTTTTTTCTAAAAGCTGAATGAACAGTTTTTCCAGGCTCTCGATGAGCATGCATACTTTGCAGTTACAAAGATTTAGCTACCTAGAGACTATGCCTTTCTGAAACTGAGAGATAGTCTATTTATATAAACTCATTTAAGAGCGAGCACTCTTTCTTAACAACTACAGAAGTTGCCAGTAGCTGATGCCAATTTTCTATTCCATGCAAACATGTGTAGGCTAAAGGGAAAATTAATACTTGAATGAGAAGAAGTCCTATTTTAATGTCCAGAATTGCTACTGTCTTTTTCAAAGGGAAGAGAATTAAGCTCAATGAATACCAGTAATGGAGAACTTTGCAATATTAGAATAAACCCCTACAGTTAGAGGTCATTGTTTATGGAGTTATTTTTACTAGAGTTGTGTCAATAAAGTCATCTAACGCTACTACTTGTGTGCATCATGCCTAGCAAGTTCAACTAGGAATTTGTAGTCCTTATATTAATTGCCTTTTCTATGGCATTTGAATCTTCCCTGAAGCTTTCTCTGACTTGAGTGGTATCTCCCACATTGAGTTTTTTCTCTTTCTGTGGCTGCTCCTGAGGAGCTCTGGTGGCATTTGACTGCTAACCAGAAGGCGGTTCAACCTCACCAGCCACTCTGTGGAAGGAAGACGGGGCAATCTACTTTGGTAAAGACACCGCCTAGGAAACCCAAGGGGGGTTGTTATGAGTCGGAATCGACTCGATGGCAGTGAATTTGGTTTGGTGTTTTATGGCTCCTCTTCAGGCTCTACCAAGTGCCGTGCTTTCTTCAACCTATTACATGTCAAGTGTCAGATATTCCTTGGGGCTCTGACCCAGGCACTTCCTCCCTCAACATGCCTCCTTGTGTGAAACACACTCAAAGCTTTCTAAAAATACCCTTGTGGTGATGGTTTCCAAAAATCTGTACTTTAGTCCGGGTTTTTTTTTTTTTTTTGAGCTCCAGATGCATTTTGTTGAGTATCTTCATCGCATCACATCATAGATACTTTGCCATAATCTCATCCTAACGCTTATGCTTTATCTTACTCAGAAATTGTGGTTTATTTGACTGACTTGTCCATCAAACTTCTCATTCTTTTAGTATAGTATTTGTTATATATAGATAATCAAATGTTATTAAATGAATTCCACCCGTGTTACTGTCACAATTTTAAGCATCAAATTAAATTTATACTTTTCCAAAAAGTTTAAAGGAGAAAGTAGTTGAACATTTCTAAGTCCAGATTCATACATTCTTTAAGAAAATATTCCTATTTTTAATAATGGCAAATTCATAGTTTTCTTATTTTAAAAGTTATTTTTTACATGTTAGCTCATTTATCCTCAATGATACTCCTGATGCTATAGGTGTAAATTTTCAGCTCCTCCTTCTGTTTGGCTGGATGAAACCGAAGGACAGACAAGTATGCCACGCTGTAAGGTCTGCCAGGTTTCCCGGCTCTCAGTCCAGTGCTCTTCGTTTGAAAGACTGTGCCTAAGGCACTGGACTGCTGACCAGAAGGCTGGCAGTTCAAACCCACCAGCCACTCCTCTGAAGGAAGATGGGGCAATCTGCTTCTGTAGTGATACTGCCTCGGAAACCCAAGGAGGGGTCGCTATGAGTCGGGTCCAACTCGACAACACATAACAACAACAACAATATATAAAAACACCTAAAATATTTATTATCTTAAGGAGTCAAATTTACAAAAGTGGTAAATATCATCAGCCTGTAAAAAAGAAAATGGATTTTCACTCTGTGTGTCCATCTCCTTTTTAACACAAAAGCTCTAACAACAATATTATTGTTATTCTCAGATTTACTATTCTGGTGGTGTAGTGCCTAAGGCATTTGACTACTAACCAGAAGGATGGTAGGCCAAACCCACCAGCCACTCCTCAGAAGGAAGACTGGACAATCTACTTCCACAGACATAACGCCTTGGAAACCTAAGGATGAATCGCTACAAGTTGAAACTGACTCAATGACAGTGAGTTTGAGTTTTTTGTTTGTTTGTTGACTGGTGATATCACCTTCAAACTATCAATGAAGACTCTAATACATGCATATTGCATTAACTTTTCAATCAAAGGGTGTTGTACATCTAGGTCCAAAATCAATACTCTAATCCTAAAACCTGTTGTTGTTAATGACACTCTTATTTCTCCAGTTAACCGGGCTTGAAACATGCATGTAAAGGTGTTCAAGAAGGCCCTACTAAGACAGCAATGCTCATAAATGTTTAGCTAAATCTACTCTCCCCTGAGCCCTGATTCAAGACCCCAGGTTACAATTTTATCGCAGGTTGTTGCTCAGTGTATCCATTTTTTCTATTAACTCAGCCATCTGATTCTGGACCTCATCTCATCTCCCAAGACCACTGTAATAGTCTTTCTGTGACGTTTCCTAACTTCTGGTGTCTCCTTTATCCACTCCACAGGACAGCCTGTTATCAAAATAATCATCCTAAAATACTTCATGACATCATCTCTTTGCTCAAAAACTCCAATGCCTGTTATTTGAAGATGGCTAATTAAGAATAATCAAGCATACTGTGTACACATCAACATTCAGTATCAAAATTAATTTGAGGGCCCTTACAAATCTGTTTTTCCAGTCTATCCAGGTTTTCTACAAAATCTATTTCGGCTCTCATTCCCCATACACATTTGCATTTTCTTTCATTTATGCTCTTTCAGCATGTGGTATGATAGGTCACTTTTATATGGCCTTTTTCGTCATGGTCTTGTACCACACACCACGTAATTGGGTGGGATAATACAAATAAGCTTCTTGTGATCCACCAACAGGATTGGACAGCTTGCTAATAATGCAAATAAGGTGTATGGCACCCTTGTGGGGGTGGGACCATGCAAAGAAAGAATATGGAATTCTAACAAGAGCATGAGTCAGTTTTGTTAATCTCACTAAACTTAAAGTGAGCCATCCTAGAGGTGAAAAGGGGTGAACCACTATCACCAAGAAGAAGAGGCAGAAGTGGAGCACGTCCTTTGGACCTGGAGCTCCTGTGATGAGAATCTCCTAGACCAAGGAGCCATAGAGAGACTGTAACACTGGAGAAGGCTAAAGACAGCGAGAAGCAGTGGCAGAGAAATGGCAGCAGCAGAGGCAGTACAAGTGGACTGGAAAGAAATAGTGTGGTGGGCTTCCTGGCCCACAGAGCTAGAGAGCCGAGTACCTTTAGGCAGGAAGCTTGCTGGTAGAGTAGGGTGCCTCTGGCCACTTGGCAGAGCTAGGTTCACTCACCCACACAGTGAGAGAGCTGAACACCTTTGGGCTAAGGTTTACTGGTAGAGTGGGATGCCTCTGGGCATTTACTGGCAGAGCTAAAGAGCTTTGTCACAGTTGCCTGAGCAGGGCTGAGGCTAGGCTGGCCCAACCAGCCCAAGGGGCCTGTGGGGCTGAGGGCCAGAGAGAGGCCTGCCTGCAAGCACAGCAGAAAGAGGCTATACTGATCAAATAACTATCCTGAGTTGTTTCTGATCATGAATTATAACCTGTCAGTTCCCTAATAAACCTGCTAATTGTGAGTACTGTCTGTGAGTTCTGCATGGCCATTACAATTAATTATTGAACTCAACAGAATAATACACAGTACCATGGGAGGGATGGCTGGTGTCAGAATTGTTAAAAAGGATGGTAAGTGGAGGTCTGTCTGACCTCTCCTTCATAGGTATCAGCCTTGGACTGATGTTGATGGTGATTCTCTCTCCTTCTTGTGTGTTAGAGGTGGTCAGATACCTCTGCCGCACCATTTTTACAGTCACAATGCCTAACACATGGTAGACGCACATTTACTCAGAAACTCTCCACATAAAACCTTTCTTGATCTTGCCAGTAGAATATGATTCTTCCTTTCCTTTCTTTGCACTATATAGCACTTTAATTGGACCTCTTTCAAAGTACTTAATCAACAAAGTAGAATGTTACCAACATACTATTTTTATCCCAAGGACAGGATCTTTTTTTTTTTTAAATCTCTCTATTCCTTGTAGCATATAACAGACTGGCTTGCATATGAAAGCAGGTCAATTAATATGCATCAAATAATAATTTAAAAAATCAGCTTTATTCTAAACTTGCTGCTGGTTTTAGCACCCTGCAGTTTTCATGCATTAGAATTTAATATCCATTCCTAATTTGATCACAGTAAATCTTTACTGGGGGATTGTTGATATACATTTAAAAATCCCACTGATTTTCAATAAAGTTAACTCTAGGACCATAATAGCTTACAACTTGTATTATAATTTCCTTCTAATTTAATTTCAGATGGTTAGTAAAAGCAGATAAAGATGCTTTTAGGTAGAATCTTTACATTTTTTCTTTCATCAAAAGGGCTTGTTTATCTACAAGCCCTTTTGAGAATACTATGTCCAGATGACTCTTTCCAGCATGAAGACAGGCAAGATCATGTACAACAGCAGGGAAAGGAAAAAAATGACTTTTTATAGCAAGTGTTCCTAGATGTAATTTAATGATGAATACAGCGTATCTGTCCACAGCAGCACAGCAGTTGCAAAAAACACTTTCTATTCAGACTGTTAAAACTTCTCAACACTTCCTGATACTAATCTTTACACAAATTCCAAATCTGTATTACTTAAGGTCATGAAGTTTTACTGTAGTACGGGCTTTTACAGTTAAGCAAAATATCACTGAATTACAAAAGCAAGAGTGAAAAAAACAATCAGGTATTAGCAGGATGAAAAAACTCAGATTTACCTGTGTTCTGCTGCTGGAACAGAATAGCCTGGAACAGGGTCTTTTGTTCCATAGTATTTTTTAATTAAAGCAATTCCTGCTACTGTATCTGTTCCTTTGAAGTTAACCAAATGTGCAGAGGCTCCTATGCCAGCAGTCTGGAAAATAAACCATAAGCAAAAAAAACATATCCAAAAAAGAAGAGTCCATAATTGAGATATTTGTAGCACAGCTCCCAAAGGATTTATTTTCTTCAGCTTTTCTTAGAGAGAAATTTAACTACCATCAGAGATAAAGCTTCCTTATAACAAAGATTCAGGTTTTTCATAAATATTTAAGGTCTCAAATGTTACCTCCTCAAGGGGATCTATTTATACCCCAATTCCCATCACCTTCTATTCCCTTACCTTGGCTGGTGCTTGTCTATAGTGTTTTCTAACATCTGATGTATTTATTGTGTGGGTGTCTATCTGTTTATGTATCTATTTACTACATAAAGGGTAGACTATTTTGTTGAAGGCTATATCCCATATAACTTGAACAAAAGTTGACACATAGTAGTTGTTTAATATATATCTGTTGACTGAGCCTCTGGAATTCCACAAACGTGGTTTACTTAGAACAACTTCTGTGGAGTTAATGGTGATAATCTAATTCATGCTTTAGTAAATGAGGTTCATGTCACAATTTCTTACCTCTTGGGAAGAGACTCCTCTGTAGCCAAAATCATGCAGCTTGTATTCCAGACCATCTAAGTTACCAGAAGTTTCTAACAAATATTTGGCCAATATTTTCTTCTGTTCCCTTGAATTTGTGGCCACTGTGATTGGATACCAAGACTGAACAAGAATTGTCTGTAGTAACGGAATGAACCACAAGTATTAACACAAAAAGTACTAGGTTCTTTCTGAGGACAATCTTAACTATCTCTGAAGGTATGTCCTGGACTTTCATACTACTAGAAATCCCTATTAGACTTTCCAATTGTACAGAAGGATGCCTACTATGTACATTCCAGATATAGCGCATAGCTCAGCTCTCAAATGAACAACACAAAGATAAGCACATCAGGTTCTTCATAGAAATTTTATAAATACACTCACGTGTTGGTTAAGGCAATGTCAAACAGCCATAAAAGTTTCTAAATACTTACCTTCAATTTCTAAATTTGACTCAATGTGAACCTGTAACTAATAGATTATGGACTAACACTGTCTGTGGACTACACCTTGTATAGAGAAGTCTTAATATATTAGTCATTTACTGCTCTAGGAAATCTGTATTTTCCTTAGATCTATTATGACTACTTCGGAAGGAAGATAGGGCAATCTACTTCCGTAGTGATACTGCCTCTGAAACCCAAGGAGGGGTCGCTATGAGTCAGGTGTGACTCGATGGCATAGAACAACAACAACAACAGTATGACTACTGGGAGGTTCCATATTTGAGATACTTTAGCTTACCAATATAAAAATGCTTTAATTTATGCCCTTAGCTTTTTATCAAAGGTGGTAAGAAAACCAAATGAAATGTTTCAGAATTTGCAATAAAACTGCAAGGTCATTGTTCATTTTGTTCCACACTGTGTACCACATGAGTTCCTAAGTGAGGAAATGGAGCATTCATAGCTAGATTCCTATTTTCTGATAAGAAGTGGATCTTGGTTTCCCCTTTGTTCCTGGGCTGCCAGAAACTCCAAAGAAAGTTTGTTGCGTGCATAACCACAACAACTATATTAATTTAATGGCTTGAGAATTCACTTTCTTCTCAAGTCCAGTATCATAATTTTCTGTTTTATGAGCCAGATAATGTTATTGGAAGTGGTATCAAATCTGTTTTTGAAAGAGCTGCTAGATGACAACAATGTCTGAGATGAACCAAAAAATAATTTCTTAATTAAATTTTACAGAACAAGTTTTAATGAACATCAGCTAAGTAATCAATCAACAAAAAAGGTAAAAGCAAATAAAAAGGCTATTTAATCTTGGATTTCCCAATTTGGTCACCTTAAAAAATTATAAAAACTATAGCATTAGACACCTATGATCGATTAAATATGGCTTCAGATGTTTTGCAGCTCTGCCCGTCAAGAAAATAGGAATCTGGTTTGCTTTTATGACTTTTTTTTCGGGGGAGGGGGATGGGATTTAAGAACAAATTTATTGTCTCATAGTTCTGGAAGAAAGATTCATCCTACTCTGGTATGACCTTCTTTCTTATTTCCTTATGACTTGCTTTTGACCAAGAGAACGTGGCAGGGGAAAACACTGACGTAAAAGCCTCAGTTTCAAAAGGCCTTGTAGCTTCTATACTTGTCCTATTAGAACCCTTGGACTACCATGCTGTAAACAAGGCAAAGCTGGGAGAAGCCTCATAGCTCCAGACGTGGAAATGAACCACATTAGACTGCCCCGCCCCAGGAGAATACAGCTGCACAAGCCCAAGCAAGACCAGCAGAGGACTATCCAGTCAATCACAAAATCATGGGAAATAATACCTGTTTTAGGTCACTAGGTTTTGGGGTAGTTTGTTATACAATAGAAAATTAATGCAACTCCGGACTTATATTCTAATCACCTCCAATCTCTGACCATTTTGTGTCTGAAATTATTCTTTTCCATCCCACTGCCAATGTTCCATGATTGTTGTTGCTGTTAGGTGCCGTCAAGGTGGTTCCAAATCATAGTAACCCTATGCATAATATAACGAAATACTGCGCACGACAGAACGAAACGCTGCGCGGTGCTGTGTCACTTCACAATCATTGCTATGTCCAAACTCACTGTTACAGACACTGTGTCAATCCATCTGATTGAAGGTCATCTTCTCTTTTGCTGCCGCTCTACTTTACAAAGCATGCAAACTGTGCTTCTCCAGGGACTGGTCCCTCCTCATAACATGCCCAAAGTACATGAGACGAAGTCTCACCATTCTTGCTTCTAAGGAGCATTATGGCTGTACTTCTTCCAAGACAGATTTGTTTGTTCTTCCAGCAGTCCTTGATATAGTCAGCGATTACCCTACCTTTAATCTTTAGCTTCTATGACTTACTATTCATACTACCATAAATTATTTTTCTAAAACAAGTTTTATTTAGATTTTGTTTTTCAAAAGCCTGTACTAGCTATCCATAATGGGGAAAAAAACTAATTAATAGAGAATTTAAGGCCTTCCATAATCTTTATCTGCCTACCATCTAAAGGTTTATCTACATTTTTTATGTATATGCTGCAGTCTCCATCAGGTTATTTGCCATTCCAAGAGCACTATGCTATTTCCTCAAAAACTCTTCCCCTTTAGTAAAGCTTATTTTTTTTCCATTTCATGATTCCTTAGACTGAATTAACTTAAGGCATTTGACTGCTAACCAGAAGGCTGGTGGTTCAAACCCACCAGCCACTCTTCAGAAGGAAGGCTGGGCAATCTACTTCCATGGAGATACCGCCTCAGAAACCCAAGGAGGGGTCACTATGAGTTGGATCTGACTCGATGGCAGTGAGTTTGGTTTTTTGTTTATTTTTAAACCAAGTCAGCACTAACTTTTACTTACATTAGTGGTTAGTTACGAATGAAGTGCCCCTACCCTTCAAGCCTGGAACTGATTTTACGTGTGGCTCAACTTTTAGCCAAACAATAGACAGGCCTATAAGGTGAACAAAAACATTAGGGAAGTATGCACTCCCTAAAGCAACCAACCAAATGACATCAAAAGGGCATCATTTGCTCAGGGTAAAGCTTACTAGGCAGGAAGAAAGAGGAAAGAAGGATGAAGGGAAATGGTAAACACTGGGCGGAAGTGGGAAGAGTGCTATTACATTGTGGGGATGAATGTCATGAAACAAAATGTGTATGAACTGGAAAACCAATTTGCTCTGTAAACTTTCACTCAAATCCCAAAAAATTATTTTAAAAAACAACACCTAAAGAATGAACTGCCTCTCACCCCAAAGCCTAGTCATATCACTCTAAATTCATGCTCAGTATTTTTTTGTATATAACCGGTATTCAATCAAGATTTGCTGGCTGAATTGAATTCAATCAACTTTCACATTTCAATTCAACTCATATATTGTTATTATCTAGGAGTATAAGAAAGATATGAAACAAAATGTAAAAATTTCTTGCTACATTATGAAGGTAGAAGACCATACCCCTTGAAAAATGCCATGGAAGGAGAGAAATAACTATCAGACACAGTGATCCTTCATACCATCATTTCCTTTCCACAGTTCAACAAAATCAGCTTAATTTATACTTAATAAAATCACTCTCCTTTGAAAAAGATCACTGTAGGTGTTAAGTAAAGGGAAAAAGAAAAGGCAAATTAGTTTGGATTAATCCAAATTTGCCCACACAAATCAAAATAAAAACGCCAGCAAATGAACCTGCAAATTTCACAGAAGTGTTTATTTTAACGTTAATATGCATGATATGGAATTTTAAAGAATGAGAAACTGTTGGACAGAAAGGGCAATGGACCCACTCTGTTAAACAGTCCATTTCTCTCTCAGGGCTCAATTTCCTCATCTGTAAAATATGGGCATTTAATTAATGTAATGGTTTTTTAAACTCGTGCTTTCTTTTCAATAGCAGAAAGATTTTGTTTTTTGGTAGGAGAGGGGTAAATTTAGCCCAATATGCTTACTCTTCAGCCCCTTGATAAGCCCGAGACACTTGTAAAACTCCTTGTTGTTGTTGTTATGTGCCGTCGAGTTGGACCTGACTCACTGTGACCCCTCTTTGGGTTTCCAAGGGAGTATCACTATGGAAGTAGATTGCCCCATCTTCTTTCTGAGGAGTGGCTGGTGGGTTTGAACCGCCAGCCTTCTGGCTATCAGTCAAGTGCCTTAGGCACTATGCTACCAGAGCTCCCTGTAAAACTCCTAGTGGCTCACAAAACATGCTTTGAAATCTGATTAGAGGGCAAGGTTTCTTCTAACACTAATTAATATTCAAATTGATCAAACAATTCAAAATTGTAGTGGGTATTAAAATTCAGTGTACTACTACCTGGTGAATAACAATCAAAGAATAGTTACTAATAACTTCTGAGTATAAAGTAAGAGAGAAAACTGGAAGAATATTATTTAGTACTACTATTTAAAATGTTTGAAATTAAGAGCTGTCCAAAGACCATTTTCAAGATTGTAAAAAACAAGTCTGTCTGGTTGGGTAACAGAATGCTCATACAAGGCGGTCACTTAGGACTGTTGTTGTGTGCCCTCCAGTCTATTTCAACTTATAGCGACTCCATGCGACAGAGCAGACCTGCTCCACATGGTTTTCTAGGCTATAGTCTTTACAGGAGCAGGTCACCAGGCCCTTCTCCCATGGAGCCACCTGTGTGGGTTTTGCACCACCAACCAACCAACCTTTTAGTTTGCAGCTGAGTGCTTAACCATCATGCCACCAGGGCTCTTTAAATTAAGGATTAGGGACTGATAAGGGTAGGATGAATCTTCTCCACTCCTCCAAAAAAACTCTCAACAGAAGAAACAAAGTAACTATGAAGAAATCTATCCTGGAGACAGCATATTCAAAGTAAACACAACTGGAAAACCAGTAACAACATAGGATATTTAAGGAACTACAATGTCGGGTAGTATCAGACCCTAAATTCTTATGCCTTTAATAAAAATACCTACCTAGGACTGACTTTATTTAAAACATGATCTATCAGTAGAGACGTTCACAGGTGACACAACGGTTAAGTGCCCATCTGCTAACTGAAAGGTTGGTGGCTGGAGTCCACCCAGAATCGCCTTAGAAGAAAGGGCTACGTAGAACAGTTCTACCGTGACACACACACGAGGTTGTCATGAGTTAGAATTGACTCAGTATCAAATGGTTTTCTTTTTTATGTTAGTAGACTAAAAAGTAAAGTTGATATAAGTTGTTTTGGGTTACAAACAACAAAAAAACAAGGGATTATGTAACATTCTTTATATAAAATCTAACAGTCTCATTTACTGGATTTTATGTTTAATAATATTTTAATTAAAAAGGATAGTATTTACATATTTGCTAATAAGCTATCACTCTAATAGGGAGCTCTGGTAGCATAGTGCCTAAGGCACTTGACTGCTAACCAGAAGGCTGGCAAACCCACCAGCCACTCCTTGGAAGGAAGGTTGGGCAATCTACTTCTGTAGTGCTACCTCCTGGAAAACCCAAGAAGGGGTTGTTGTGAGTCGGGTCTGACTTGACGGCACATAACAACAACAACAACATCACTCTTAATATGTCTAGTATATTTTTTATTTCGTGATTTCTTACTGAAATAGACCAAAAATAATGTTTATTAATAGGTTCTCTGAAATATTTTTTAAAGGGCTAGTAGAAGAGGAAGGAGCTCTAGTGGTGCAGTGCCTAAGGCATTTGCCTGCTCACTAAAAAGTTGGTGGTTCAAACCCACCAGCTGCTCCGTGGAAGGAAGATGAGGCAATCTACTTGCATAATGATTTACGACCTGGGGGTCACTATGAGTCAGAATCAACTCAATGGCAGCGAGTTTGATTTGGTTTGAGTAGAAGAAGATAAAGAAAAACTTACATGATGCAAGGTGGAATGATAACTAGTTCCCTATTTCCATAAATAACTGCTTTAGGGAAGTTCAACTAGACAAAGGGATGGTGCTTATTGACTAAATCCCCAATTAGAAAACATAAAAAAAGAAAAGCGAAAAGATTATCCATAGTTCGTGATTTTTATAGGGTGATTTATCTGTTTGGGATCTTTTGGCATTTTAGATAGAAGGCTAGATTAGATGATGTGGTTTTTACACTTGTGTTATATAACATCATGGCTTCAAAATCAATACTTACTAGTAGAAATACCACAAAAGCTTGTTACAAAAACTAGTATGATACATTTTCTTTCACTTTGAGTCAACACCTCATCAGAAGATTACTTAAATATTTATTTTAATCAATTGCACACTTTCTCTGATGTGCTTATTAACCTATTATTAGTTAATGGCTCATCCACTGTCTACTCAGAAGGTTAACAACCTGTTAAATGAGCAAAAAATTATTTCAAATATATTCCTGGACCTCTTTTTCAATGATTTTTCCTGTCTTTATAATGAACTTCAATTTGTTATTTTACCATGTAACAAATTAGTTTAACCAACAAATTGATAAGAATCCGTTATCAGCCCTAAGTAAACATGTCTCAGATAGTAAGGTGGTTTTCCTATAGTTACTTTCTAGGGTATTTCCTCTTATAGAGAAAATCTCCAACTGTTGAGAAGCTAAACAAATTATTAGTATCAAAACTTCAATCATATGAAAAAGTATGACTGCTCAGATACTGATGCAAGGAAAATAAAAAAAGTTTGTAATAAACCCAGAGCCTATAATGTACCCTCTTACTTTCAGGCTTAGAAATTAAATAATACAAATGAGTCCTGACTATATTTAGCTGAGAGGTGGAAACATATCAGGTGACCAAATCCAGGGCCTAAATTTATTAGATAAAGCTGAAGAAATTAATTATTAAAAGTTAGAACAAAATTTCTTTAGTCCAACTGGAATAGAATATCCACAAAATGTCTTAAATTACTAAAAACTTACCCGTGCTTTTTTTTCTAATTTTGTTCTAAGACAATTTTAACATTTAGGATTGCAACAAATAAAATGGAAGCCAAATCGGCTTGAAAAGTAGTAATCTGCACTAATTTGATTTAGAACAAATTTCATAACATTAGATTTCACTGGAAGGAACCTTAAAATTATTTCCAACTGTCTTTTCATAGATAAGGAAATTGAGGCCTGGAAAAGTTAAGTAAATTATAAGACATTACCCTGTTGGGGTCAAATTGAATTATCACTCAGAGCAACCCTATAGGACAGAGTAGAACTGCTCCACAGGGTTTCCAAGGCTGAAATCTTTACAGAAGCAGACTGCCACACCTTTATTCCATAGAGTGTCTGGTAGTTTGAACCACTGACCTTTTGGTTAGCAGCCAAGAGCTTAGTCACTGTGCCATTATTATAACAGTTTCATTATTAGCAAATTCTAAACTAGAATCCCAGTTCAGTGGTCTTTACATCTTCAATTAATATTTAATAAGAGTAATTTTTAAATAATTTTTTTTACCTCAATCCAATTTGTAAGCCAATAACACTCTGGATCTGTGTTTTCTACTGTGAAGAGAACATTTCCTCTGGGAATGACAGAGCCCTCGGGAACAGCTTTTACTTCTATTGGAAGATGCCCATCATATTTCTGGTGGGAGACAATAATGAATTTATTTATTCAACACAGTATACTCTGCTACTTGTTTTAATAAGGTTCTTTATATTTTATAGGTGCTAATTTTACTGTCATAGAAAAGTTTGGTCACTGAAACTGTAATTGTAGATGTTATAATATTGTTAGTAATTTAGTCAGAATATCCTTATCCTCCTAAAATAAAATTAGCTAAAATTATTAACAGTTTAAGACTGATACTAATTTTTAAATTTTATGCTGTGAAAGTGCTTCTGCTAAAAGCATGTATCACTAGAAGACGGAAATAATTTCAAACTGATCTAAGAAAAAGTTTCTTCCCCTTCTCAGAAAAAAAAAGGGATGAGTTTAATCTAACATATTTTAAGAACACTATCTTCCTTTTAAATAGGCCATTTTTATGAAAGAAAGGCCAAATTTAAACTGATAAGATAAAGGAAGGGATTGCTATTCAAGAACAAAACAGACCAAAAACACAAGAGAAATCCCTGCTACTTTTTGCTTTGCCAAGAACCTTAAATGTTGTTGTTATATGCCATTAAGTTGGACCGGATTCATAGCGACCCCTCCTTGGGTTTCTGAGGCAGTATCACTATGGAAGTAGATTGCCCCATCTTCCTTCCGAGGAGTGGCTGGTGGGTTTGAACCGCCAGCCTTCTGGTTAGCAGTCAAGTGCTTTAGGCACTATGCTACCAGAGCTCCTAAGAACCTTAAATAGGACTTCCTTTTATTCTGTGGCATAGTGGTTAAGTGCTTGACTGCTAACTGAAAGATCGGTGCTTTGAACCCACCAGCTACTCTGCAGAAGACTGATATAGCAGTCTGCTTCCAGAAAGCCTTGGAAATGTTATGGGGCAAGTTCTACTCTGTCCTGGAGGGTTGCTATGACTCAGAATCGAGTAGATAGCAATGAGTGTGTCTGTTTTTTATTCTGTTAGTGGACTTGAAACCATGAGATGGGTCAATCATAATTATATACTTGCCAACACCTTGGCAATCAATACCCAAGTCTTTCTTACTTAACTGACTTTTTATTAATGAAACAATTCCCTCCAAAATTAGGCTGAGTGTGTATTTGCTACAGGGTATATTACCAGATAGTTTATGTTCCTTTCTTTTTTTTTTTGAATTAAAAAAAAAAAAAAAAAGCTAAAATTTTAAAATTTGTGGCAAACTTTTGGCTAAAGGAAGGTAAATTGTTTCAGGAATCTTAATAGTTGATTTAGGAGATACAGAATAAGATTATTAAATAAAAGAAAAATCTGTTTAATGAGATGCACTGGAGGCATCATGATATGACAAAGAATACTGCCTTAGAAATCCTGGCTTGGACTGAGAATCAGCAGAGAGACCTGGGCAAGTCACTTAACACTTTTGCGTCTCAGACTCTGTTTATAAAACCAGAGTTAGACAAGATTATCTCTAAAGAACCTACGAACTGCTAAGATTCTTTGAAAACATAATCAAAAGATTTATCACTCTGGCCACTGAGGATTATATTGAGCATAGCACCTAACTTATCTATTATTGTATCCTATCCTTACCTCAAATTGCACAAAAAAGGAAGATGGGGCAAGTATAGGAATTAGTCAACCAATTTTACTAACCCTATATAACGTATGGGAAAACTGTAGCACAGAGAACTTAGCTGACTTCTTCAACGGCTCATAAGTAACAAGAAGTAAAACTCAGTAGGTAGGCATGAGAGTTAAAGTACTCTAAATTATTTTGTGTTTGATAGTCTATAAAGGGAAAAAGCTTTCATTTTTAAGACAACTAACACTTAATAGCATGCTTCTGTGACAGTTTCTATGACATTCTCAATCTATGTTTGTAATAAAGAAAACCACCAGCAAACATTCAACTTTTATAGTTTGATTTCCATGTCTCTGGATGGCCAGAAGTTCAAGCATTAGATACAAAACATGCTACATATGAACATTACAGTACAACAAGGGATAAAGATGGATCTGCACCATTCTATCTATTTGGTGAAGGAAATGTCTCAGAATTACTGTGTAGGGATAGACTCACAACATTTATTTTCTTAGATAATTTACTATCAAGGAAAAAGACTTAAAATTTAAACCGCCAAATAACTGTCCTCTTTTGTAACTAAAATGTATCTTCAAAGAAATGGAAAAATCACCTTTCCTGCAAATCCTAGTTATTTCAATTTGTTTATATTATAACAAATTACTTAGATTTGCCACAGAAAACACATATATTAAATGTTACTATTAACTTTTCACACGAATATCTAAAACAGCCATTTTCAGGTCACAATAGAAGAGAGTTGTAATTACAGTCTAATATTCTACTCAAATTCCTTTGCAAGATATTTTGAACTAAAAGCAAAACTTAAACCTGAAATGATTTCTCACCTCAAGGATGTAGTTCCATCCTTTTTCATTGAAGACATCATCTTGGAAATGCTCTCTGTAGACCTCTTTGGCTTCCTGGATTTTCTCTTTGGTCACTACTTTACCTAAAATGATAACATCTCTTGTTCACATTTCTAAAGGCACTGTCATGGACTTAATGTCCTTAGCTATTTCATCCATTCTGTGGATGAAAATATAAGAATTAAGAGGTTAAATAACTCACCCAGAGTCAACAGCACAGTCAGAAAAGCAATCAGCACTTCCAACTTCCACTTACTGAGCATAAATGTCCACTGCTTATTTTAAAAGTAGATGTGCAGTAGAAATTTTTTTTTTATTAAATTCTGAATACTCTTAGAAATCACAGTAAATTAACTTATATTAGTGATCTCTCCTATATTTATTAAATTATATATTCTTCAAATTTGAAGGGTGGGAGATCCCCACTGCTATTGAATGGACTCACAGTGACTCTACAGGACAGAGTAGGAACTGCCCCAGGGGGTTTCTAAGCCTGAAAGTTTTAAGAGAGCAGATTGCCACATCTTTCTGCTGCAGAGAAGCTGGCAGGTTCAAACTGCCAACCTTTTGGTCAGTAGCCGAACCCAGTATGCCACCAGAGCTCCTTAAATTTGAGAAAGTAAGCTCTGGTGGCACAGTGCCTAAGGCATTTGACTGCTAACCAGAAGGCAGCAGTTCAAACCCATCAGCCATTCCTCAGAAGACTGGGCAATCTACTTCCATAGAGACACTGCCTTGGAAACCCAAGGAGGGTCGCTATGAGTCGTATTTGATTCAACGGCAGTGAGCCTGGTTTTGGTTTTTTTCAAGCCTTTACTATAGGTAATTCAAAACCTCAAATTCTTACATTTTTCAGGTAAACTTTTTCACCTTTCATTATTTCTTCCATTCATAACTTTCACATTATTCATGTAATGCTCATAGTATAGGCCAACTGAGCTATCAGCAAGGTTTACCTCAACAAATCAAAACATAGGAACTTTATGCCTAGGTTTAAGTAGATGATTAGGGAAACTTCTTTAACACTCAGCTACAAAACAAAGGATAAGTACATGAATTTCATAGATTTGCTGTGGGAATTAAATTAGACAGTACACGTGAAGCCCCTAGCATGATATTTGGCACGAGACAGGAAACCATCCTTACATACATATGTTAGTTCCTCATTTCATGTATCACTGATAATATCTGGTAATCCACTAACATAACTATTGGCCTCTGTCTTGTTTTTGAGAGACTGCCACCCTTCACAGGCATTTAGAGAAGCCAAATGGTGACTGTGGTCCTTTCAAATACTGGAGAGGTACAATGGTAGAGCTAAATGGGGAAAAACCTGTACCCCTTATGATTAAAATAAAAGATGTCTTTAAGGCTGGTAAATCTGTAATTTTTAAAATCTCATCTCTAAAACGAGAATAATGATAGCAAAGTTACTTATTTAAGGATGGTTGTGAGGATTCAATCAGTTTACAAAGGAAACATTTATATACTACTGCCTCATATTAGACAATCAAATTTTAGCTACAATTCATAAGTAATAACTTACAAAGTTTTTAAGCTGTAGAAGTGAATTACAGTGTGACATCAATCTTTAGTAACTTTCTCTAGATAAAATAAGCTAGTTAATTACACTTAAAATATCTTGGTTAGTCTTGCTGCACAGAAGTACTTTTGATTTCTAGCTAAGTTTTCAATAGTGTTAACATTTCTGAACTGTCTGGTTAAAACTACAAAACTATAGAAAGGGGCTATTATTTGCACTTCAAAATTTAACTTAATCTGTATTCCATTCTGAGATTATTTTTATATGAAAAGGTTAGAGATGAAATTTTCTAACATGAATAAAATGATGGGAAATGCTTTCCCCTTAGAAATCCTATTACAATATAGATTTTTTAAAAAAACCAGAGAAATGAATTTGGGGATTTTTCTGCTTTAAAATGCACTTGAGACTAAGTCCACAGTGATATGTACTTTTGAAAAATTAACTTTTAAAGTAAAACTAACGAGTATAAAAATAGTCTAATTCTAATTGCTACTATAGTTCAAAATGAGTTCTCAGGTCAATAATAAATCCTTCACTTTCAATTAATGAATAAAGTCTATTACCTAACCAGATTAGGCTTAGAAAATCTAAACTTATTTCAAAATTTATCAATCTCAGAAAATCTGAGAGTTCTGATACGTAGAGCATCAAACATGGACCCTGAATTATAATATTTAATGCAATCAAATTTACAGGTTAAAATAATTTTTCCCAAAGAACTCCTAAAGTAGTTACACTTAAGTAAACTACCATTCTTAAATATCAAAATTAGACTATTCAAGAAGTACTTGAAACAATAGAATATAACAAAGGAGAAAAATTATGAAGAGGTATATAAAAGTAGTGTTTTTAAATGTACTAAGAAAAGTAATACCTTTTAAGTACTTATTAAGAATGTACTGCAACCCATAAAATACTGTTTCCTCGTATTTCACCTTCCTTACTTTGGAGTTTTCTGTCTTCTTTTCACGGCATTCAAAGTAGGAATAAACTTTGCTTGTGTTGGGTGGGTACTGTTTATAGTGAGTAACCTATAAGAAGAGAAATACTTTGATTAGAAAACATCAAAAGTGTAGAATGTAAATCACAACAGGAAAGGCTTGAAATTAATTAAAAACTAAAGAAACTACATTTTACTTGCCTTTGATCAGCTTAGCTTCCTGGCTATACAGAATAAAGAACAACTATCTTGAATTATTAAAATAATTTTAATAGTTTTGTATCTTAAAAGCAAAGCCACACCAGAGTATTAAGTTTTATAAACAAACATGCTGAACTTAAAGAAGTACAAAGCCTATAAATTGGACACTTGAAATAAAATAGAGGGAAAGGTATCTCATCTCAGTTGGTCTTGGGGAACAGTTTCTTGTTCAAAAGAGGAGAGAAAACTGGAGCACACATATACTATAAAAGGATGGACTGAAGTCAGCAGAATTTGGTACTGTTCCTGACTAAATGCAGTACATTCACTAAGTCAGTAGGCAATAACTTCTCATTTGCATAATGAGGTATTGAGAATGATCCCCTTCTAGCCTTCATAGTGACACTATGAAAACCTGAATGAAAGCAAGAGCAACAGAAAAAATTTTGGTTTGTAATCGTTCCTATTTTAAAATTACCTCCTCATTGTCAATAAATGCCTACAAAATGCAGTATCATCAGATCCTTAGGAGTTTAAAACTAGGAAGAGATCTTACATAAATTTCTTTTCCATGAACTTAGGTGAGAACCAATGTTGAAAATCTATCTACTTTTCTTTCAATTAAAAAAGAAAATCTACAAAGTTAGGGCTAACTAAATTTGAATTTTATTTCAATGTTTAACCACATTAAAACATTTTTACTAGTAAAAAATAACTGAAAGAATAAAATATATTTGCACAGTTCAAAGAGTAGGAATAACAATGCCTTAAAAATTTAAGATACAGAGTAAATCAGGGCAATGGTGGAACAAATCCTTGCAGAACAAATTTCATGGATAACCACTGTGAACATAAATCATTTTCCTGTTTAGCTCTGATCGCAAGCTCAGGAAAACTAAAGTTTTTCCTTTAATTTGGCTGCACAATCTCAGTCCCCAATAAAACTTGGTTTTAACTTAAACTAACTTGGCTTAGCCCAAAACTTTTAAAATGAATATATTTCTATTCTGAAGGAATGTCCTCTATAGATGGAACAAAAATACCTACACATTTAAAATATAAAATTTCATGTTTCCTTTATAATGGAAGCATATCTCCCCAAACCTATAGAAATAGCACTTTTACGCTGCTTAAAAGATAACCTCGGACATGAATCTTTATGTTAATATGCAGTCAGATAACTATTCAGGCAGGAGAGTTGGAGCTTTCTGTTTTGCTTAGGAACATGAAGATATCTAGACACTAACCTAAAGGTGTAGGGAAGCCTCATCAAAACTAGAAGTATACGTCAGTTAGAACCTAGGGACTGGTACAACTGTAATTTTAAGATTTAAGTAGTTAACTGAGATAGCTAATACAAAATCCAAAGCAATCAAAGCTACTACCCAATTCACTAAAATGCAAAGACAATACAAATATACATGTGAATGATACCCTAGCAATAAATATTAAATGATTATTACTTTAACTACTTAAGAAACTAATCAGGAAAAGACAACATCTAAAACCCAAAATTCATGTCAAAATAAAAATGTCCAGTTTACTATCTATAATTTCAACTCCTTTAGTATGAATAATACATTGAGGTAGAAAAAAAATTTACAAATGACCAAAGAAAGGTGATCCCACAGAATGTAGAAATTATAGAACAATATCACTAATATCACATGCAAGTAAGATATTACTGAAGATAATTC
>NW_006921594.1:13878943-13881438 GCF_000298275.1 Orycteropus afer afer | reverse complement strand
ACCCATAGCGACCCCTCCTTGGGTTTCCGAGGCAGTATCACTACGGAAGTAGATTGCCCCATCTTCCTTCCGAGGAGTGGCTGGTGTGTTTGAACCGCCAGCCTTCTGGTTAGCAGTCAAGTGCCTTAGCCACTATGCTACCAGAGGTATGGATCACAAAACGTTAAGTTTATAAAAGTCAGATTCGTAGTTGTGTCTCTCAGCAGTTCAGATACTTACTAGTACAACTTTATAAATTTACTTCTATATCAGATTTAAAAGTATTACTTTCCTCTTCTGAGAAAACTAAGCAGTCAAAAGCTGAATGGTTTAAAAGAGAATACTAAAAATTTCCATTATACAAATACAGTTCCAGTTCTAGAAAATAGCTAAACGTTTATAATTTTAAAGCTTTACTTCAAACTGATTTAAAAAAAAAAAATTATAGTATTTCGTAACCTACCTTTGCATAAATATTCAGGATGAGCCTCTGTAAACAAAATACCATTAAAAACCCAAAACTGTAGGATTGAAGGATGACTTCTAAAATGTTCTTTGGAGGAACTTAACTATTTTAGAATTAACTAAAGAACCTAAGACATCAACATACTAGAGAAACTCAGGCAATTAACTGTGAAAAACAATTTACTATTATCAACTATCCACACCCTAAGTAGCTTTGGAATGCGAATGGTTAAGCACTAGCTGCTAACCAAAAGACTGGTGGTTGAAACCCACCTTGCCGTTCTGCAGGACAAAGACCTGGTGATGTTCTGTAAAGATTAAAGCCCAACTGATTCCAACACACAGTGACCCTGCAGGGCACAGAACAGCCACTAAGATTGTTCTCTATGACTGTAATCTTTACAGAAGCAGACTGGCATAGCCTTCTCCACAGGAGCAGCTGGGGTCAAACAGCCTAGGAAACTCTATGGGGCAGTTCCACTCCGTCACATGGGATCCCTATGAGTGGGAACTGACTCAACAGCACCTAACAACAACCCCACACCCAAGAAGTTTACAGAAGAATAAAATAACATGTTATATCTATTTATATTGGCATATATATACACATGGTTTGAATGGGAAAAAACTTAAGCAGAGCTTCTTAGTAAATACTATCCTAAGGTACAGTCGATGATTGTAAAAACAATTCTAGCTTTGCTAGGTTTATTTTCCTCTTAATTTTACTCTCTGCTCACTGGCTACTGATCCCTTTGGAACCTTCATCAGAAAATGGGATGACAGGAGGAATTCAAATCAATACATTGTTAAAAATAAATAGTTAAAAGTAGTCCATTCATTCACAAATACATACTCTATACCTACTACATATCAAGCACTATTTCAGATGCTAAGGATATGGAAGTAAAATACACCAACATGGTCCCCATTCTCACACGGCTAATGAGGGATGAAAGGGGAAGAGAATAACAATACAAAAACAAAAAAAAGTTAATTTCAGATTAAAAAAAAAAAACCCAACTCACTGCCCCTGAGTCAGATCTGACTCTTAGTGACCCTTCCTTGGGTTTCCAAAGCGGTATCACTATGGAAGTAGATTGCCCAATCTTCCTTCTGAGGAGTGGCTGGTAGGTTTGAACCTCCAGCCTTCTGGTTAGCAGTCAAGTGCCTTAGGCACTATGCTACCAGATCGCAAACGCCAACTACTGCCGTGGAGTCGGATCCAACTCATAGCGCGATCCCTCTTTAGGTTTCTGACAGTATCTCTATGGAAGGGAGCTCTGGTAGCGTACAGCCTAAGGCATTGACTGCTAACCAGAAGGCTGGCAGTTCAAACCCACCCGCCACTCCTTGGGAGGAAGATGGGTCAATCTACTTCCGTAGTGATACTGCCTCGGAATCGCTATGACTGGGGTTCGACTTGACGGCACATAACAACAACACAACAACAACATCTCTATGGAAGTAGATTGCCCAGTCTTCCTTCCGAGGGTGCCTGGTGGGTTTGAACTGCCAGCCTTCTGGTTAGCAGTCAAATGCCTTTGTCAAGCACAAATCATCTGCACCACCCAGGAACCCTCAAACAGCCCTAGAATGAGGAAATGTCTTGGCATAAGGAAGAGAATGAAGGTCAGTTTGGTTAGTACTTAGAGAACTGAAGTCAGTGGAAAGGGTACATGGTGAAGTCAGAGAAGATGGGCTGGGACAAAATCATGCGAGGCTTACAGGTAACCATTAAAAAAAACAAAAACTCACTACTGTCAATTCGACTCATAGTGAACCCTCCCATGGGTTTCCAAGGCAGCATCCCTATGGAAGAAGATTGCCCGATTTTCCTTCCGAGTAGTAGCTGGTAGGTTTTAACTGCCATCCTACTGATTAGCAGTCAAATGCCTTAGGCACTACACCACCAGAGGAGCGTGGATTTTATCTTAAATGCAATGGGAAGCCATTAATTTTCAGATGGGGTAAATATGATCTGATTCACATTTTAAAAGAACAGCCTAGATGCAGGGTGAAGAATAGATTATAAGGTGACTAGCTCGGTAGCA
>NW_006921594.1:13873413-13878493 GCF_000298275.1 Orycteropus afer afer | reverse complement strand
ACCAGCTAATCCTCAGAAGGAAGATGGGGCAATCTACTTCCGTAGTGGTACCGCCTCGGAAACCCAAGGAGGGGTCGCTATGAGTCAGGTCCGACTCCACCGCAGGTAACAACAATAGTAAGAGTGAAAGTGAGGAGTTCTGGTGGCATAGTGCCTAAGGCAGTAGACTGCTAATCAGAAGGTTGGCAGTTGAAACCCACCAGCCACTCCGCAGAAGGAAGATGGAGCAGTAATGAAGATTTACTGCCTTGGAAACCCAATGCGGGTTGCTATGAGTTAGAATCGACTGGATGCCAGTGAGTTTTTGACTTAGAATGAAAGTAGTAGCAGCAGTCAAGAAGCTACTGCAAGAGACTAGGTTAGGAGAGAACTGGACTGATCCCAATATCTTTTGGAGATAAGGAGAGCTAGGCTGATAGAATGAAAGGAAGGTAAGAGGAGGAATTAAGGATGCTCCCTAGATATTTTGGCTTGAGGAACTGGGTGAGTAATGATGCCATTTATTGAGATGGAGAAAGGTGTAGAAGAAAAACGTTGAAAATCAAGAGCTCCATTTTAAGTATGTTAAGTAACACTAAAAAAGTTTCATAGTGTTTGAAACTGAAATGATCATGTTAATAAGCTTTAGTACTGCTTTGACTTCTATCACTGGAGAAACCATGATAGAATTTTAAAATTAAAATTATTCACATGATGTAGAGAAAACAGCAAATTTCTAGTAAAATACCCTCAGCAAACGTCACTCCCCAAAAGGGCTAGACCTTCTACTTGGACCCCTGCAGCTAACAGAGCCATACATGATATGTAAGTGTGGTAGAAGAATGAACAAATCTGTCTTGGAGGAAGAAGGACAGCTGGAATGCTCCTTGGAAGCGAGAATGGCCAGACTTGTTTCTTGTACTTTGGTCATGTCAGAAGGGACCATTCCCTGGAGAAAGATATCATGCCTAGAAAACTAGAGGGTCAGCAAAAAGGGGAAGATGCTCCTTTTTGGAGATGGACTGACAAAGGGCTGGAATGATGGCCTCGGGTATGGCAGCGCTTGTGTGGATGATGCAGGACTGTGCAGTATTTTGTTCTGTTGTACGCAGGGTCGCTATGAGTTAAAAGTGACTCAATGGCACCTAACAACCACAATAGTGAGAATAACATGGGAAAATACAGCTGTTTTCATAGAACTTAATTTCAGTTATGTGACTTTCTGAAAAGTCAAACCAAACAACCTATTGCCATCAAGTCGAATTTTGACTTGTAGTGACCCCACAGAACAGAGTAGAACTTCCCCATAGGGTTTCCAAGGCTATAAATCTTTATGGATATAGACTTGTCACATCATTTTACTGTGGAGCAGCTGTTGAGTTCAAACTGCCAATCTTTCAGTTTATAGAGTGCTTGAATCAGGTAAGGAGAAAAGGGGAGGCCCTTTTGGGATGAATGGAGATTATAGGGTGAGGTTAAACAATGAATCTTTACTCAACACATGTTTATAGAATGCCTGGAATTGTATAGGCATCATTTGTGGGTACAAAATATTAAAGAGGGTTTTGCCCTGTAACAAAGACTGGCAAACTAGCTCTACCTAAGAAAAGGTAAACAGCAATATGAGGCAATATTCCACTCCAGTGCCTAAAACAACTGGTTTTAATAACTACAACAAAAAGGTCTATCCCCACATTTGTTAAAGAAAGGCGTCTTTTCCCATTATTGTGTGTTGGCCAAGCAACCGTATTTAAAAAAAGAAAAAACAAACAAACCTGTGTTTCCACTGCTGAAAGTATCGGTCCCGAGTAGAAACCAAAACCCCAACTCACTGCCATTGAGTCGGTTCTGACTCATAGTGACCCCCTTCCGAGGCAATACATCTTTACAGAAGTAGAGTGCCCAGTCTTCTTTCTGTGCAGTAGCTGTTGAGTTGGAACCGCCAACCTTCTAGTTAGCAGTCAAATGCCTCAGGTACTATGCCACCAGAGGTCCTTTAAAAAAAGAATTTTTTGAGAAATACTTAAGCTACTCTGAATCTTCCTGTGAGAGCAAAGGCTAATCTTCTCCTGAGCTTCTTGAGATGTTCCCCCATAAGACTGAGTTGATGTCTTTCCCAGAGTCTCCTTCCACAGTGGGATCACATGAGCAAAGGCAACTACTACTAACAGTTTTCCAGTTTTAACTATTTTATTTTTAATTGCTAAGAAGTAGTAACAAACCAACATTTTAACATTTATATAATAAGATGTATGTACAAAAGCACAAAGGGTAACACACCTAAGGTTAGGGAGCAAGTCATATTAACTACATAATCTCTAAGGACAAGCAGACAAGGATCCACTGTCAACCTACACTGGCTGAGACTTACTGCCTCTTCAAAGCTTTTGCGCTAGAAACCGCAAAAATCCTAACTGATTCTTTTCAGTATTATTTAAAGATTTCTGAAATCCTGCATCTCCTTCTGTCACCCCAGAAGAAAACTCATTGCTATTTGGCTTTATGAAGTAATAATCAATTTATAAACACTGCTTAAGGAGTTCTGTATTGTATCATTTGGAAGAAGGGAAGAAATTGCAAAATCAGCTCTAATTATTATACTACCTCTTCCCTTACACCTTCAAATGAGACTTCATCAACTCACAAAGAGGATAACAGCTTCTGATATGTTTGGTTTGCAAGATACACATAGTTATTACTGACCTAAATTAATCTTCCTATTAAGTATATTCATGATTTATGTATGTTATTTTATTTCTGTTGCTGAAGTTTTTCTTATAATTTATAGTGCAAGATTTATTGGGAAACTGAAATACCCTGTATAAGAAAAATGTCCCGGGTATCTTTAAGAACGTGTAATTCTGTTGTATAAAACCAACTATATATATAAACCAAAACCAAACTTGTTGTCATCAAGTCAATTCAGACTCATAGTGATCCTTTAGGACAGAGTAAAACTGCCCTATAGTTTCCAAGATTATAAACCTTTCCAGAAGCAGACTGCCTCCCTGCAGAGTGGCTGGTGGGTTTGAATCATAGACCTTCTGGTTAGCAGCCAAAAGCCTTGACCACAGTGCCACCAGATACTATATGGATGTTTGGGTACATATATTTTATTTTTCTGGTTTATAAACTGTAAAAGTGCCCTATCCCTAACAAGTTTCAAACTGCTGTGAAAATAAATGTGCCAATATTTAAGTGATAGTTCAGAAGCAGTGAAAGAGAAAAATAGGAACAGTTCAAAGGAAGTTAATTAAACGAAAGGTAACTGCAAAAGAAGTAACTGGGAAACTTATAGGCAAGACTCATTGGCCCATGTGATGAGGATTCTCATCCATTTCTAAATCTGTTCCTTAAAAAGGCTCAAACGTCTAACATTTGTGATTTTGCCATTAACAAAGAAGTAAAATCTTTTTTAAAAAGCTGTCTTGGGTGCCTAATCTCAATATATAAATTATATAGTTCTTTGTAACTTATCTAAAATTAACTTCCTCCCATATTGAAATGTAAGGTACTACCCATCTTTATATTCTACAATAACTTAATGTTGTTGTTATGTGCCGTTGAGTCGGACCTGACTCATAGCAACCCCTCTGGTAGCATAGTGGCTAAGGCACTTGACTTCTAACCAGAAGGCTGGCAGTTCAAATCCACCAGCCACTCCTCGGCAGGAAGATGGGGCAATCTACTTCGGTAGTGATACTGCCTCGGAAAAAACCCAAGGAGGGGTCGCTATGAGTTGGGTCCGATTTGATGGCACATAACAACAACAACGACAACAATCACTACTGAAGTAGATTGCCCAATCTTCCTTCCGAGGAGTGGCTACTGGGTTTGAATCGCCAGCCTTCTGGTTAACAGTCAAATGTCTCAGGCACTATGCTATCAGAGTTCCCATAATACTTAATGTTGTTGTTGTTGTTATGTGCCGTCGAGTCGGCCCTGACTCATAGCGACCCCTCCTTGGGTTTCCAAGGCAGTATCACTACAGAAGTAGGATTGCCCAACCTTCCTTCCGAGGAGTGGCTGGTGGGTTTGAACCGCCAGCCTTCTGGTTAGCAGTCAAGTGCGTTAGCCATTATGCTACCAGAGCTCCTATAATACTTAATAGGTCTCTAAAATTTATTACATGAGTTCTAGATAATCAGCTTCAAAAGATTTTTTGAGAAGCAACCTATACTGGACAGTGCATTTAATGTGTGATGTGGATTAAAATGGAAATTGTTTAGGGATTACTTATGTGTACTATATATAATTTTCCAACTACATCCCAATTAGCATAAAATTAATATGTTCTGACAATATTTTCTGTTGTTGTTGTTGCTGTTATGTGCCATCGAGTTGGACCCGACTCATAGCGACGCCTCCTTGGATTTCCGAGGCAGTATCACTACGGAAGTAGAGCTCCATCTTCATTCCGAGGAGTGGCTGGTGGGTTTGAACCACCAGCCTTCTGGGTAGCAGTCAAGTAATCGGCTATAGGTAAAATGTTCAGAAATGTTAAAAACTATTCTCTGTTGGACTTTTTTATAAACAGAATATACACAGAGTTTAGGGGAAAAAAGAAAGGAACAGAAAAGCATTTTTTTAATGATCCACAGATATTTGGGAACTGATTAATGGCTACCCTAGGGATAAAATGAAAAAATGAACTTGTTTCCTCACAAGTTTCAAGAGATATTTTAGCAATGCAATGGCTAAGACAACTCTAACACACTTTTCCCTACCTGGCTTAAACAAACAAGCAAACACACACCAAACCTGTTGCTACTGAGTCAATTCCAACTCAGAGTGACCCTATAGGAAAGAGCAGAACTGTCAGATAGGGTTTCCAAGGCTGTAAATCCTTACAGAGCAGACTGCCTCATCTTTCTCCTGCTGTCTAGCTGGTGGGTTTGTCTGAATCACCATTCTATCATTTAGTAGCCAAGTGCTTAATCACTGTACCACTAGGGCTCTCTACCTGGCTCAACATACTATGAATGTTGTTGTTGTTATGTGCCGACTCGAGTCGGCCCCGACTCATAGCGACCCCTCCTTGGGTTTCCGAGGCAGTATCACTACGGAAGTAGGATTGCCCAACCTTCCTTCCGAGGAGTGG